>NC_087290.1:4659038-4996538 GCF_015220805.1 Pogoniulus pusillus | reverse complement strand
GGGGGGTTGGACTCGGTGATCAGTTTGGGTCCCTTCCAACCTCTAACATCCTGTGATCTCCCATTACTCAGAGTACCTTAATTTTTTCTTGGCAAACAGATCTGCCAACCCAGTCTCTCCCGTGTTTTTTGCTTCTCCTGATGCAGTTGTTTTCAACAAACCATCTGCCTTATAAAAACCCCACTAGAATAAAATGCAGCACCTGAAGCTCTGCAGCAGGGAACAAATCAAAGACCAGTTTCTTCTACTGGAAATAAAGGGCTTGAGCTGATAATCCATGCCTGTTACTTCATCCTCACTTCAGAGGCAGGAAGAATAGTTAATATTTTGAAACCTCTGTAATTCATTCCTTAAAAATAATTTCCTTGTCCCATCTAATAATCTGCTGCTTATTAAGAGGGAAGTGCTGGCAGGATTCCATAGTGGGATTTCTGGATAAGATTCTTTGAGCCTAAGTTGGGCTTTTTTGATTGCTCTATTGAAGTCTGATAAAAATTGTGCTGTACCACGGCAAGTTCCCATGTGTTTTCTCTGGCTCATCCAAGATTGTCTTCTAAAGGTCACCCTGAAATTGTGATTCTGTCTTTGACTATCTCCTAGAACAGTGTAGCTCTTCCCTTCCTTCTTAAGAAGATGCTCTCTCAAACACAGGTGGGATTACTCCTACCACTGCACCCAAGCATGGGCTCCTGTGACTGGTGAGTGCCCTGTGGCAGGAGAGCACAGAAGCAGAGCCTTAGGAAGACTGGACTCCTTTCCAGAGATCAGCAAAGACAGTTTTCTTGACTCATGTCATTTTTGCTGCGCTGAAGGAAAGCTCTCAGCAGCTATTGTGGCACTGCTGGCCCCACCAGCTTTGCTCTGTGCATCACTGGAGGCGAAGTGTTGGGGTGGGAGCGGCAGGGGACGACATCCGGGCAGCAAAGGCTTCATTAAAGCGCAGAGACCCAGACACATGAGTGATCTCCAGTTGCATTTTCTTTCCATCTTCCCCATCTGTTCACTGCAGTTTTAATTAAATCTACTGAGATTATCCTTGGCCTTCTCCAAGAACTGGGAAACCAACCCGTGCCAATGTCCACTCTGCTCTTTATTGCCAGGCACTAATGAGCAGACACGGAGGAGAAGGAGCCTGTGTGCGTCCCCTCTGCTCGCCAGCCATCATGAGCTATTAATAAGGAGAAAGCCAAAAGGGCCCAGGCCTCCATCCCCCGATGCATCTGTACTAAGGAAAACAAACTAATGAAGGATTCCACTTGTGGTTAGCTTGCTAATAGAAATGACAGGCTTCAAATAACCTGAAAGCATCCAGCACGATGCTTGTCTATCTGATCAGGGCTCTTCGGCTGGCACCTGACACTTTCAATACCATAATGACATTCACATGCATTCTTTTCCAATGCTGTCACACACAGCAAGATCTTTCTTCTCTTCATTTGCTTAGAGGGTGCCTGGCAAAGCTATTAAGTCTGTGATGGGAGTGACAGTTAACTGCAGGCCTGTCAGCCCCACTTCCGATGTCAGCACATCCTTGTACCCATTAGGAGCCTATCACTACAACTTCACAAATAAGCCCACCGAATGTTCTCTGCCACCGTGTATTTTGCATCCAAATACAGCTCCTAATGGGCTGGCTGAGAGGTCCCTTCTGAGGTACTCCTGGTGTATTTGTTTAGTTGATCCTTTAAAGGGCTTTTCCTGTGGAGAAATGAAGGGAAAGTTTAAAAGCCTCTGGAAGGTTTCTCACTTATGCATGGAGTTGTGATCAAGCTGGGTTGTTGTCCCCGTGTCTGTCTGGACTTGCCCTTTGTTGGGTGGGACAGTGAATTCTGAACCTATTTAGCCTGAAAGAAAATTCCTGGGTTTTTTTTTCAATAATGGAAAAGTGACCAACATCAATGAGAATCTGCAGCGGCAAAATGATTAATTAGATAGGACAATTGTAAAGAGGACATTAACACAGCAATAGATGCTCCGAGGCATATCAACATTTCCAGCCTTTTCCTTCAAGTGTGGCCGTTCTGTACTTGAGGGCCTCTGTTACCACTTCAGTCAGCTTTACAGAGCTGCAGTTTCATCCCCTTTTTCTTGGCACTCTTTTATACTGCCGAATGTCCTCTGTTAATAACACGTCCCAATAACCCACAGAATTTAATTTTTAAAAGCACATTTTCCAGAAATGGAAGATATGGCTGGAACCATTAAAGGATTCAGTAATGTTAGGAGACTAAATAATAGGCTCTTTAGTCTTCATCTGCGATGCAAAGACAGAGACATGCAGTGGTACCTCATTTCTGCATCAGCAGCAAATACAGTAGCGATAAGAGTTTCACAGTGTATGGGATGGAGTTTCATCAGAATTTCATTATTTTCTCAGCTGAGTGACTCACTGGTAAACAGTCTCCCTTTTATTCTATCCCAGAACTGAGCCTGAGCTGAATCATGGAGACTCTCACTGAAATGATAGTTAAGAAGCGATGAGTAGTTAAACAGTAATGCAATTGTAATTGCCATGCGGTAACTCTTCAGGTAGTCTTTCTTCCCTCTTCTGAGCAGAATTAGCCATCATCTTTCTTGTTATGGAGGACACGATGCTTAAAAAATAAGCAAACCAATCTGGTCTGTGTTTTCTGCCAAGAATCTTTCAGTGCCCCATAATCTGTGGTCCTGAGCCCAGCAGCACTGCTATTAGGAAAACAGGGTTTGTGTTGAGTTCCTCACGGCTGACTGAGCTCAAGCTAGGAATTGGATGTCATTTGTAATTGCCATTTGTCTGTATGATTTGGGAATTGATAGCAGCAAGAAAACCAGAAGAAGACTTAATAAATAAACCTACATCTCTGCTATTCTTGATAAAGTTAGAGTTATAAGTGGGACTCTGACGAGATATTGAGTAACTTTGAAAGCCTAACCAGAAGCTTGAACTAAAAATAACCCTTTTTTTTTTACCTTCCTTCCTGGGTTCTACTCCTGAGCTACTACAACTGGGATACACAGTTAAATAACTTGCCTGAGAATATTTAGTGCTGCAGTGGGTATTACTGTGAGACTGAAGAGCTTGAAAAGTAGGGTGGACATCTTGTGGACAGTTCAACAATTATTTTCAAAGCTCTGCTAATGCAGCTGAGGGACCAAGCTTCCTTCTTAGCATCTGCTGTTTAGTGCACTGTACATTAGATATACAAGAGATGGGGCCAGGGGGAGTTTCAAATTCAACAGCCAGCAGCCTGGGTATCAATTAAAGTTGGGTTATTTTCATATGTCACCATTATGACCCTTTAAACAGTGCAGCTATAGTGGAATCAGGATGTCTCTCTGACCCTATACTATGCAAATACACCAAGGCCAGAAGGCCTGAAAAACCTCCTGAATTTTAATGTGGGAAGTGTGTGATGCCCCTACCTCATTGACATTCTGTGTGGATTTTTTTTTCACTAATCCTCACACTCAGTAGGCAAAACTTTCTTGATCTTGGTTCTTCAGTGGAGTGCAGAGGTCAAAAAGGCAGCTGGGATGGCCCAGAAAGAAGTCAGACACCACATTGTGGAGCAACAGACTTGGTTACGATTAGAAAGAGGCCTGAGCCGTGAAGCTCAGGTAAGAATCCAAGCTCTGCTGAAGTTGGAGTGGCAGGTAAGCCAGGGAGATGCCGACCAATCACTTCCTCTGCATCCAAAGGTTCCCAAAGTCACTTGCCAGGTTTTTGTTTTGAGGAATATTTTTTTTGGTTTATCAGTAGTCAGGAAAAACTTGGTGGGGTTTCAGTGTAGAGATGTCTTGAGGTAAACTCTGTGGTTCCTCTGCCTGAACTTGGCCCCATGGCTGACATGGAGGGGAAGCTCTAGTATGAAGAACGAAAAAAGGAGAGATGTCAAAGAGTAATGAGTTCTTTCTCAGTGGTGATGTTTCAGCTGCATTACGTTCCCACTGAAACAGATAGCTCTGGTCATCTCCTGGCTCCAGGAGGTATGGCGACCAAATGTTGAAGATCAGTGGTCCCCAGAACTTCTCTGGCCAGTGCATGTCCTGTAATACAGAGGCAATAGGCTGTGTCTTCTTGTCAGTCTCTACTTCAGTGGCTTCTTGTAGCCATGCAGGAGCTTCCTGTAGCTGTGAGGCAGAAATTGTAAGCCATGGTTATGAGGGAAGAAATAAACTTTGTATGTTTCTTACGTGGTATTTGATGCTCCTATTGACGATCTGTCCACTGCAGAGCTGCCCAGTGGCACTGCACCCTGCACAGACACAGCCTTTCTGTTGTCTGCTTTGTGTTCTCACTGTTTGCTAGGGGTTGTTGGATGGGCTCAGGAGAATTTACCTGGAATGTCACAGCCACATTATGTACCCTGAGCTCCCACTTCAGTGAGGAGGAGGATGAGGTATAAAGTAGGAACGTGCTTGCTTCCCTCCACTGTCAAGAAGAGAAGAGCTGCCAGTGAGATAGGAAAGATCACTATATTTTGCATACACGTGTTCATGTTTAGGGGTATAATGCTAGCTACAGGGACTCTGGTGTGAATTCAGCTTGCTGTGGTGTAGGACATTCTCATAATGGTTTTATGCTGTCTAATGTACACAATAGTGGTTTTATTCTGCGGTGTGTTGAAGGGCAGCATGAGAGCAAGGAAAGTGGGGCGCAACTGCAGAGATGGTTTTCATTCACTCGGCAGTTTGGTTTGTGGTTTGGGTTTTTTTCAGTTGGCTCTGACTGGTTTTGCCTTAGTTTTTTCTCTTTTATTCCCACCAGCTTTATAAAATCTGAAATGTTTATGAATTAGAACCCCACAGTATTTACATTTCCAAACAGAGACCCATTCTTCTCTCTAACAACCTTCTGACTTTCTGAGGTTGTCAGATGTGTTACTCTTTTTCTTTTTTTAAAGAGAGCATTGTATATAGACCCTCAATTATTTCCTCATAAAGTGATTTTAAAATGACTCCCCAGTGAGTTTTAGGAAAGTATGTCTAGACTTTTTTTCTTTCTGCATTATCCCAGTCTCCCCTTTCCAGCCTGCCCCTATCATTTTGTAGGTTATGGATAGTTGAGGATTTGTTGTACTGCAATTTAATGCTGAGTGTGTGCTATGACCTTTTTTTGGGGCAGGGGGAGTCTGTTGGCAGTATCATTACAAATAAAGTACTAACAGATTTCAGGAGTTTATAGATTCCAAGCTGGATGCTGAAGCCTGCAGTCATTTATGAACTTACCTCCACAGATTTTCATATGTGACACAGAGGTAGTGGTGTAGCCTCTGTTCAAACGCCAGTTGATTGCTTCTCTGACCCCCCTTCGTAAGTCAGGCGACCTCACTTTTGGTGCCTGTGCATTTGGACTTGTGAAGCAACTCCAGCTGCTGAAGATAAAGCCCTGGAAGGTCCAGACAGATGTATGTCCCGTGTCAGCGTGCAGATAGTTGTTATTTCAGGTGGACATAGCCAACTACAAAGACTTTACAAAACCTGGACTGTGTTAGTTGCGCTGCTCATGAGCAGTCAGACTCCAGCATGATGAAGGAGCCAAGCCATTAAGTTGGGTTTGGGAGTAATTTTTACAAACCCAGTTGGGGCAGGTGGTGGAGGAAGTCAGGGACTATAGCTGGACAGTGTAGTGTAGCACAGTATCCTTGGGCTCACTCTTGGCAAATTGACCACTCTGCACAGCACAGATTTGCTGCAGCGTGAAGGTAACACTGGAGACAGGATAAGTCCAGTAACCAAGGTGTCTGCAACCTCTGGCCTCTCTCAGCAAGGCAGATTTGGTTGAGTGAAGAGCAACCCACTCAGCTCACACAGCTTCAGACTCCTGGGCTGGCTGAAATAAGGCTGCTCGTTCCAGAGGGGGACTGCTTCTCAGCGAGGGGCTCGTTGTGGGAGGGAGGATTTGTGTGGCAGGATGCTGAGACAGCCAGAGCTGTGGTTGGCTTTACTGCAGGAAGTGGATTAGGCAAATCCTTGAAACAGTGCAGAAATCCTTTTTTCCAGGTGCTGAGGTTGAAGGAAACATATAATTAATAGTATCCCAATTTTTACTTAGTTTAAGTCTCAGAGCAAGGTATCCTGGAGTTTATATTTTTAGCAGCCACTTTAAGAGAGGTGGGGGAGGATAAGTGTGCATGGGGGGAGAGATTAATTTAAAATTGATAACCGCATGGCAGCACCACAGTTTTAACAAGCTCAAGGCCTGCCTGGTGAAGCCTGCTGTACTCAGGGGACTAGAGTTCAATTCTCCATGCTGCCAGTTGAAATCAGAAATCACAACTGCAGTGATTAGCAGTGAATTTCCTGATCTTGGTGCCGCAGGCAAAGGAAGGAGGGGACTGTTTTTTTCTTCTCTCTCCAGCGTATTTAACCCCTAGCAGGGGAGACGAAGATAGGGAAAGGGAATCTAGGGGAATTCACAGGATTTAAACTTGTGTATGCTGTTTAGAAAAAAATCAATGGCCGTTAATGACCAGGCCTGACTGTGGAGAAGTGCCCAGCCACATCTTAATTAATCGCATCACTAATAGAGGAGTATTACTTCCAAATGCTCATGCTTGCCCCTCTCATTCCAGAGACACAGGTCAGATCCACAGAGGCAGTATATGGAGGGCAAAATACAGCCTGCTCTCAGGGACTTGGGTGCCAGTCCAGAGCAATCCCAAACGCTGTTTTTACACCAGTGTAACTGGGATCAGATTTGACTCTCTTCACATCAGCACCTTGATTTCGCTGTGCTTGTTCATCAGAGATGTGATGGAGAAGCAGCAAGTAAAATACTGTTCTGTATTCTTAGCTTCTGAAGTATTTTAACTGTTGATCTATTTAATACTACTCCACCTGATGAACAGAAAGCAGCAGCACTCATGCCTGTGTGATTCATGTGTCTGCACAAAGCAGTCAAACTGGTGCCTTGGTCCCTTTCAGAGGGTTGTGGCTGCTGAAGGTTGCTTTGCTCCACTCTACTGTAATACAAGATGAGGAAATTGTGACTAACACGTGCAGGCAATATCAAAGTGAAACTCATAAAGCTGTTGCAGTGTGTAGCAGCTTCAGACAAAGGGGACTCATTTATCAGTGCTCTTTGGCTTTGGTAGCTAGAGCAGGAAAAGTTGCTGCTTCATGGATTGATAGACAATTGCTCCAGAAATGACCTTCTAATCCAGACCTTTGCCTTCTGGGGAAGGCTGAAAGTGATTTTGTTTGCTTGCTTGTTTATTCCTTCCTGACCTTTGTTTGGGTCACAAACCAGTATTTTTTCACCTGATCATTGCTGAGCTGCCTGTGATGTACAGCAGCGCCCTACTGAACTGACACACGTACTTGAGTGCTTGTTGTATCCATGGGTGTCCAGCTGTGTGCCACGGGCTCTTACCTCTAACCATCCCCTCTTCAGTAAAAAACAAAACCAAAAAGGTTTGTGTTGCTGGGGACTGGGTGGTGCCTCTCCTCTGTGGGCAACTACCACAAGTGCTCCACTTGCAGGGTTGCTCAGTAACTGTGGACAGTGCCAATGGCATGTGGGCTCCTTTCTGCTTCCTCACTGGGAGCAGGGCTGGGCTGCACTTTGCAGCCTGTCACCATGAGAGCCTTGGCCTTGGCCTCAACAATGCTGGCCAGGAGTGAGCTTTTCAAGTTAGGTCTGTCAGTTGGTGAAGTTTCTTTTGGGAGAGTTGAAATTAAGTTTCACAATAAGATCTGCTGAAAGGTGTATGATAAGGCGCGCTCCAGCTGGTCTTGTGTCCAGGCTCTGTCCTTCAGCACTGCCTGGTTTTTCATGTGATTTTGGATTTCACCATGAAAGGTTTGTATCAGTTTAGTTTCTCAGATCAATAGAAGAAAACTGAGCTGTATCAGCTATCTCCTCACCCAGAGGTTTAGCAGCCACAAGTCTGTAAAGTACAGTCAGTCAAGTATATGGCAGCAGAACTAGTCCCCTTGCTTCTTTTAAGGGAGGGTTGCTTGCTTGGAATTCTTTAACATGAAGATCATACTTACATATGTATGTCATACTATTTTAAACACAGAAGCTACATGACTACAGTAAAAATCAAGGTAGAGATGCTCAGAGACTTCCATGGGTAAATACCAACCTTTCCTGGTTTATTGCTATTCATTTTCAAGCCAGTATAGTGGCAGAGGAGTAAAAGTTGAGTCTGAGCAAGGTGGCAGAAGTGTCTCCCTCTAAGACATTCTTGCTCACAGCAAACCATCCATGTGTTTCTTCCTAGGATGTGATGAGTGCCTTGAACATGAGCTTATTAATGATAACCATTTTTCCCTGCATTTCTTCTTGCTCTTTGCTGGCTACTGAATAAATTCTGACATGCTTTTTTGAATTTCAAAGAGCTGTGTGAGAACTGGATGTTTGCAAAATATATCAAGATGAAAAACAAACAGAACCACCCAAAACAATCATTAATCCCCAGTAACTCTTGCCTCAAGCACATAAAAATCTCCTGACAACAGTCTCTTATAAACCTGGTTAAATGACAGATGCATCAGTCACAGCACAAGTCTCCCATCTTCAGTGTGACTTGAGGAAAGCACAAAGCAACTTCTTTGAAGGTAAGAAGAACCTAGATTTAAACTGATGTAATTTGAGTGCAGGATTTGGCCCACGGACTCCACTTCTGGCTCCCCTGACTCTTGTAAGCTTTTTATTACTAATTAAAGTTGGTAAGTAGTCCCCCTCAGGGTGTTTTGGCTCATAAATGAAGGCCAACAAAATATCTAATTTTGCTAAATAGAGTATTTTTTTATATGCCAGTAGAGAGCTTTTGGTTAGATTTTGTTTTCTTTCTCCCCACTGTTATTGAGAAGTGAGAGCTCCAATATTTCCTGTCAACATCAAGAAGGAAAGCAGCTCTTGTTCTTGTTTCCATGCCTTGTCCTGTTCCATAAGGCCATACTTCTGTTTCCCTCAGACTCTCAGGGGTCTAACTCTGGTTTTCAAAGTCAGCTTCTAGTATTGAGACCACCCCTCCTCTGGGAATCTTTGCTGGGAAAGATGCTGTTCCATACACAGAAACATCAAAACTCAGTTATCTGACATCTTCAACCTTAAATTATTAGAACCCATTAGCATTTGTGTAATTGTATCTTTTCCTGAATGTTGGGCATTTAAAACATAGATTTTTAAAACATAGATTTGGGGACAGAGTAGCTGGAGAGCAGCCAGGAAGAAAGGGATCTGGGGGTACTGGCAGATAGTAGGCTGAAGATGAGCCAGCAGTGTTCCCAGGTGGCCAAGAGAGCCAATGGCATCCTGGCCTGGATCAGGAGCAGTGTGGCCAGTAGGACAAGGGAGGTTATTCTTCCCTTGCACTCAGCACTGCTCAGGCCACACCCTGAGTGCTGTGTCCAGTTCTGGGCGCCTCAATTCAAGAGAGATGTTGAGGTTCTGGAAGGTGTCCAGAGAAGGGCAGCAAGGCTGGGGAGGGACCCGGAGCACAGCCCTGTGAGGAGAGGCTGAGGGAGCTGGGGGTGTGCAGCCTGCAGCAGAGGAGGCTCAGGGCAGAGCTCATTGCTGTCTACATCTCCCCAAAGGGAGGCTGTAGCCAGGTGGGGTTAGGCTCTTCCGCCAGGCAACCAGCAACAGAAGAAGGGGACACAGTCTCAAGTTGTGCCAGGGGAAGTCTAGGCTGGATCTTAGGAGGAAGTTGTTGTCAGAGAGAGTGATTGGCATTGGAATGGGCTGCCCAGGGAGGTGGTGGAATCGCCATCCCTGGTGGTGTTGAAGCAAAGCCTGGATGAGGCACTTAATGCCGTGGTCTAGTTGATTGGCCAGGGCTGGGTGCTAAGTTGGCCTGGATGATCTTGGAGGTCTCTTCCAACGTGGCTGGTTCTATGATTCTATGATTTCTTCCCCTTCTTCAACCCAAACCTAGTGCAGTATGATAAATGAGACAGCAGAAATAAAGGTGTTTTAGTAGCACGAACGCTTACAAACCCTTCATTGATGACAACTATCATTCAACAGAGTTGGAATTTGTAGGAGCCATTTTGACCAGCCAACAATGTGAAATATTAAAAAAAACAACCAAACAAACAAACAAAGCAGGCAGACTGGAGTCTTTTGATTTACATTTCTGATATTAAACAGAGAGCCTCTCTCTGCATTTTTTTGCTACAGGGCATCACTTCATTGCTAAGAAATAGGACTGTGGCAAGAATCCAATTCCTTAATGAACCAGCCTATCTGGAGCAAAACAGCTTTTCACACCATAATAAACAATGAACACCTTTTAGATAACAAATCCAATGGCAAAAATATTGCATTGTACATGTCATAGGCCCATAATTTAATGGAGGCACTTGCTGCATTAGTGGTTTACATTAATTTTTAAAATTAATTTTATTTGGCCTGCAGGGGAAATATTTTCTTTTCTTTTTTCTTTTTTCTTTTTTTTTTTTTTGTTCTTGATATCCTGCAGCTCATTAACACTTTTTTACTGCTGTTCTACAATACTGTCTGTAATCGTCCAATTTGTAGCTAGAGGCTCATTTTTTTAACCAGAGAGAGAGTGGGGGGAAAAAAAAAGAAGAAGAAGAAGAAGAAGAAGAAGAAAAAAAAGAGCTTTTACTGAAATCATAAATGAAGCTTCAACCACACTGAAAACTCAATATCTCTAACAACAGCTACAGCACTGTGGCTTTCTGAGAGTTAGAATCATAGAATCAGTCAGGGTTGGAAGGGACCACAAGGATCAGACAGTTCCAACCCCCTTGCCATGCCCAGGGACACCCTATCCTAGGTCAGGCTGGCCACAGCCTCATCCATCCTGGCCTTAAACACCTCCAGGGATGAAGCCTCAACCACCACCATGGGCAATCCATTCCAGGCTCTCACCACTCTCATGCTCAACAACTTCCTCCTCACATCCAGCCTGAACAGTTCTTAGCCTGCAATTGCTGGGTAGTATTGTAGCCTTGGACAGGGGAATTTTCATCCTATTTCTCCTTGCAGATGCTGCCCAGTGAAGTGTTGGTCTTTCTTCCACTGTACAATGAGTTTGTAGTTCTGGACTCTTAGGGGCTTTAGTTGTAGCTCTTCGAAGGTGGTGGAGGCACCATCCCTGGAGGTCTTCAAGAAAAGACTCTATGAGGCACTTAGTGCCATGGTCTGGTTGACTGGATAGGGCTGGGGGATAGGTTGGACTGGATGAGCTTGGAGGTCTCTTCCAACCTGGTTGATTCTATGATTTCCCTGGGAAGTGTCTGGTGTGGGTTTCAATTTAGCAAGTTATTGTGCTTATTCAGAGTTACTGAAGAGCACAAATGCATTTCCCACCTTGGAGCATTGGAACGCTGCCCTGCTCGGAAGAATAAGACAATGAGAATCAAAGTTAAACAACTTCAGCATCAGCCCAATTCTCTGCACTGTTCACAGTTGTTAATTTAACAGTGGACTGATTCTGTCTTCCTGAATAAAGTGGTCAGCTGCTGCATGATCCCAGCCTCTGCTGCACACTCCAGTAAGTCTCCCTGGCTGCAGCGAAGCTGGAAGCAACCCAGCTCTGTGGGTAATATGAAAGAGTAAAACCTACTCTGAGCAGAACTTTTCCATAGGGCTCCATCTCTCTGTACTGGGTAACTTCAGCTCCTGCAGCTCAAAAGTTTTACCTGGTCCTCAGGCCCCTGGAACAAGGGGACACAGTCTCAAGTCATGCCAAGGGAGGTATGGACCTGATTAGGAGGAAGTTCTTCCCAGAGAGAGTGATTTGCCATTGTAATGCGCTGCCCAGGGAGGTGGTGGAGTTGCTGTCCCTGGAAGTGTTCAAGAAAAGACTGGATGGGGCACTTAGTGCCATGGCCAAGTTAATTGGGTAAGGCTGGGTGCTAGGTTGGACTAGATGAGCTTGGAGGTCTCTTCCAACCTGGTTGATTCTACAATTCTTTGACTTCAGCTAGAGAAGAGTAGATTTAGATTTGTTGTTAGGAACAAGTTCTGCACCATGAGGGTAGTGGAACACTGCAACAGGTTGCCCTGGAGATATTCAGTGTGAGGCTCTGGGCAACCTGATGTAGTCGAAGATGCCCCTGCTTGCTACAGAGGTGGTTGGACTGGATGTCCTTTGGAGGTCCTCCCCAAACCAGACCATTCTTCGATACTTTAGAGAAATGCTTGTGAGAAAAGAGATTCTTTGCAGCACCTAAGGTTTTGCTAATGCCGGTGATGAAGACTTGAGGTCTGTTCCCAGTAAGTGGCATATGTTGCAGCAATGACTTCTGTATGTGTGTCCTGCCAAGACGCTGGCTTTGCTAACACAGGTGCTCATGAAGACTCAACCTGCACAACAGAACAGAGGCATAACCCTTTGGGGTTGCAGAAGGTGGCAGGATTTTTTCTCTGTCTCGTTGTCTGTCTATTCCCCATGACTTCACCCTCCAAGTGCCTGTCAGGGCTTGGTTTTCACATTTTTAATATAATTTCACAGCTTTTTCAACACAACTGCCCAAATGTCAGTTGTGCAATACAACATGGAATTACTGAGCAATGAGAAGTGTGTAGATATTGAACAGCATCTGTATTGCTTGACCTCCACTGTGCTTGCACTTAATGAAAACAATAGCTGAGAATCTGGTGTAGTTAAGCTGAGCTTTTTAGGTGATGTGAAGTGCTGTGTTGCCATGAAGGTAAAGGTGCATCATCAGATGCATTCCTGTGCCATTTAGTTTGGGTTCTCATTGCCTGCAGGAGGAATGTGATGAGTAACTGGGATCCTGCACTACTCTGTTCCAGGACAGCATTTGTAGATAGGAAATGATATGTAATTGCAGTGGGTGAGATCATCAGTTTATATAATTCAGCATGGCTTTGCTGATGTTAGTGGAATTATGCCAGTTTACACCAGCTGAATGAGACAAACACATGCACAGATGTCCTGAGTTTCCCCAGTTTACAGCTGTGGGTGCTGAGATGGGTCTTCTCCATAAACCACCTTCAGCTGAGTGGTTTATTGTGGCTGAAGATGGGGGAGAGTAGATTTATTCCACTCCTCAATGTACCTTAGCATGCAGCTTCCATTTGTTAGTGAAGTGCACTGCAGGAATTTGTACAGCAAAGGTTTCCTCAGCCAAGACCTTCTCTGGTAAATGAAAGACCAAAGTGTGTTGGGCTGGTCAGGAAAGACCAGGATGAAAATCAGACTCTTGTTTGCACTGGAAATCCCTGTCTTGAATCTGTAAATCTCCTGTTAAATCAAGTATGCTGCATGTAGAGCTGTTCCAGCTGAATTTCTATCACCATTTTCCAGTTGAGGGAAAGGAATTGTTAAGTGGGTTTGTTTCTTGGACCTTATGTTTTCCCCAGCTTGGAGGCAGCAGGGAAGCTGCTGAACAGGGACAAGCTGGTGCAAGTCATTAGAACAAGGGTGGACAGCAGCAGAGCTGTGGTATTGAATAAACCATGGGCCCATTGTTGTCTTTCAGAAAGAATGTCTAATTTTTTTTTTCTTCATGGAACTTGTAGCCATTTTTAAGCTTTCATTTTTCATAATGTCACAGATAATCTTTTATCTATTATCCAGTAGTGCTATTCTGACAGGCATTTGCATCAAATGGGAACGTGCAGGCTGGAACTCTCTCTAGTGGGGAAACCAGCTTGATCTGAAAGGTTATTCACTCTCGCTGCGTCTCGGGGCTTTGTTCTTGATTTGCACACGTTTCTTCCCCCCCCCCCCCCCATCTAAATGCAGGCATTTCTGGAGCTTTTTCTTTAGAAAAGCTTCCAGTTCTGAGATCTGAGCTTATTCAAGCTTCTTCCTACCTATCAGTCAAAACCTTGTATTCACTGCAAATGATGAATCTGCTTTGAAACATTTGCTGAAGACTCTCTATGCCTCCAGAATCCTTTCAGAGCCTTTCCTACAGAGACACCAGCAGCTTTCTTCTTTTCTTTTCTTTTTTTTTTTTTTTTTTTTAAGGAAAAGGGAAGAGTTATGAAGGCACTTGAGTGACCATGAGCCTTTTTTTGCTCTTGCATCTCTATCCACCAAAAAAAAAAACCCACCCTACTCAAAACCCCATTGGGAGCAATGACCTTTAAAGATGTGGGCAGAATATGAGCTCAGTGTCTAAAAGTTAGCAAAGCAGAAAAAAAAGTGTGTGACTGAAAATATGAAAATGTGGTTCAGTATTGCCTCAGTTTCATAATTCTTCACTTATGAGGTTATTAAACGACACTCTGAAAAGGTGAATAAACCTCCATTTCACTTGGAGAATTTCACCGACTGAAGAAGCAGCCTCATTCTCCATCTAATTCACCCAAATACATCTCCTTTGCAGTGTCTTTTTCTGTTCCTGGGTTATTTGAAAGTCCTTCTCACAGGGCTGACTAAGCAGGTGAATTCACTGCCCATCATGTGCTGTCTGTTCCCCTGTGCTAGTTTGAAGCTAGCTAGAATGTTTTGGTGAGAAGGACTAGATCATAGGCTGTGAAATGAAAACAAGAGTGATGTCTACTTCCCTCATAGGCTTGCTGAGATATAGAAAAATGTAAGTCAAAACATAGATAAGACACTCGGCACCACTCTCACTCTGGCTGCTGGCTGAGCTGCATCTCTCTAACCTCACTCTCCGTTTTGGACTAACCCCCTGGCCAAACCTCCATTCTTCCTTGGGACTGGGGTGAGGTTGAGAGGGGTAGGGGGGAAGGTGTAGGGGCGGTTGAGAGTCCCTCCTGGGGACTCAGGTTTCTGGGAGGGGAGTTGTGTTTCTGTATTACCTTTTATGTTGTATATAACTGTATATACTGTAAATATCTGCTTGTATATTGTGCCAGATGTAAGTATAAGCTTCATCTAGTCTGAGTGGGGCAGGGAACACCCAAACCATCACATCCCCCTTGCAGCTAGTGCATTGCTCCCTAAAACACCATGCTGGCAGAGTCAGCACTGAGTGTGAGCCTGGAATAGCTAGTGGCACAACACCTGGAAGGCATGCTTGGTAGTGAGGGCTTTGCTGGTACCTGTTGATGGCTTAGGGTTTGACCAAGGTCCTGCTGCAGTGGATTAGTGGTTGTGCCCTTTGGTTCCAGAGGGATGTAGCATGACACCCACATGTGTTCCCAACAAAAGTTATCCCAGCCTATATTTGATAGTCGTGCAGTGTTTGCTTCTCTTGGGCAAGCCCACAGGGGCTCTGACTGTTCAGTGCTCGCCAGGACAAGGTTTGGAGGTGTATAGCAACTATTAGCTCTGGAAGGGCTGACCATCATGGAAATTTTCTTCATTTTATGTTAAAATGAAGGAATTTAATGTTAAAATAAAACCTATCCATTCCTGCTTTTGCAATTGAAGCACCATGAGTTTGCTGCATAAATACACATCTCTGATCAGTGTAGAGATTTTTATTACCGAGACACCTTGTTAATGCACTTGTTGTCACTTTAAAGTCCTGGATTAATAGCAATGAGCAACATTGCCACCAGTGAGGGCTGGGAAGGCTGTAAAGATTCTTGAAGACTAAATCAATATTGTTGAGCTTATTGTCAACCTTTTTTTTAAGAAGCAAGAAGATAACAGGAAGGGGTAAGGAATAATTCTTTTACTTTCTGCCATCCCCAAGCTTTTCCATCTTTCTAAATGTCTTCTGCAGGGGGCACATTTTTAGTTCTACATAGAAATTGTGTAGGAATCCCTATTACTAACCCTGCAGCTATGGGATGTAGAAGAGGAAAAGATCAGTGCTCCAACTTAAGATCCAGGGGCTCAGGAATGTGTTCCTGAGTGTTTCTAGGTGCTATATTGATTTGAAGAACAAAAAATTACCTGCTTCAGCTGTGGAAAACACCAGAGAAGGTCTGATCTGGCCACAGATGAAACAGAATTTGGTTACCAGAGATTTATGTTGGTATGACACGTGCCATTTGGTGCGTGATCATCAAAGGAAGGCTTCACATTAGGGTTTGGGTATTTGGAGATGAGCTGTGTAACTGTAAAGAATCTAAAGTCCCATTTGCTCTTGCCATGGTCTAGATCCCGATTACCTCTGCCACAGCACTAACCAGCCACTGCCAGGCTCGGTCACAGCTACACCCTCCTGCTTTCTTTGCTGTATGTGAAGTTCTGACATGTGTAACTGTAAGAGGTAGTTTGTTTATAGGAATGGTCCTTCTTTTAGGGAAAACGAAGTGTCTCACACAGTTAATGCAGGGGCTGAGACCTTGAGGCAAATACTCACTCCATGGAGACTTGTGGTGTGCGTGTCTGTGTCCACCCCAGTGAAGAGACCTCCTGGGAGTGGTGGAATTTGGGTGCTTGAGCAGAGATAGCACTTCCTGGAACTGGGTGAGCAGCAACCTGGGGCATCTTCATATCAGCAGGATCATGTCCTGCTCTTGAAGTCCAGCAGCAATGAGTGAAGCAGATTTCCAGGACCTACTTATGCTTTGTGCTGGTGGTCAGGTTTTCTGTTGAGTCAAGGGCAGGATCTGGCCCATGACAGACCCAGGCTGGTGTCATTCCAGGACAAGGGAGTAAGCAGCTCTCCAGCCACTGCTGCCTTATCACACTTCAGGCTCGGTAAGTACAGAGGCATAGCTCCATGGCAATATTTGTATTTTAAACATATTTTCTATTAGAATTTTAGTAATTATTAACTAGAAAAGCGATTAACAATTAGGAACTCAGTAATACATGGAGGTCTATCATCCTGCTTGAATGACATTACTGCTGCTAATGGAAACATTAAAGGTGAGTTAAATTCTTCAGTTTAATTAAGGGTTAGTGTAATTATAGTGCACTTTTGCTGTGTTTTATCAGGAAAAGACAAGAGAACTGGAGTAAGGTCCAGCACACTCAGCAAGTGGATGGGTTTGTGAAGTTATTCCAAGTGATGCAGAGTCACAGCTGAAAGGGGAGTTCTGGTGGATTTGGTGAGGGTTTGAATGAACAGCCTGCATACATGGCTTGGAGACTTAAAAAGTGAGACTTACAGGGGTTTGATGGCATGATCTGAAAAGGGATGGTTAGAAAAAAAAAACCTCTTTTATAGAGAGCCCTGGCTTCCTTTCTTTTTTGTAACCCATAGCTAATGTGACATTTTAACTGCCTATATAAACTTTACAAATGCATCTGAGGTGTTCACTGTCTTCTCCTTTGCTTGTTCTTGAGCACACACATTTGCACAGAGTGACAAGTGTTTTACTCCTGCAGTATTAGGGACTAATCTTCCCTGCAGCAGTGAAACTGCCTGCTGAGACAGGTGAGCTTCACAGAGAGTAGTTCGAGTCTGTCAGGGTGTGGGTCACAAACCTGAAACCAGTCAAAAGGTTTATTTTCTTTGCCTGTTATGTCCTGGAGAACAAGTTGGAGCTGTGGGTGCTTGGGAACAGTCTGCACTTCTTCAGCAGAAACTGGTTCTCTTATGAAACACAACTGTGTATAAGATGCGTGTGCTTAATCCTCTCTGCAATGTGTGCAAGCTCCTATATATTTTAACTAACAGCCTGAGGAGTACTAGCCAAGGGTAACTGCAATATTAGCAACCTCCAATTATAATGACTGACTTAATATACCTCTTTATTAATAGTATTTTACCATTCATACTGAAAGTTTTACAGTTGATAGTACTCTACCAATAAATACTTCATAGGCTCCTGTGGTTCTCTGCTGCTGTTGTGCTTCATACCACAGATGCCTTCATTTCCATATGTGTGTACTCCATAAGATAAAGTGAAAGTGGGAACCTTATGGGACATAGATGCTTTCTGAAATATAAATCATTATAGCCAATGATGATGCAAAAGTGTGTACCTAACAACGTGTTGTGGAGTCTGTTTAGTCCTATTAAGTGGAAAATCTTGGCCCTTTGGGTCCAGCATCTTGGAACAAAGTCTTAAATCACCAGCTGATGATGCAGTGTCTCAGAATAAAAAGTAACTCTGTGCTTGTAGCTTCTGCTCTGCTCTGTCGAGCTTGGATCTGTCAGAACTGGAGCAGTGACATTTAGTAAAGCTTGTGACACCTGCATAATGAACAAGTGGGCTCTGAGAAATGAATACAGGTTAACTTGATTTTTGTAGCTTGCAGCAACAACAGAGCCCAGGACACCACGCACAAGAGCCCAGAGGATCAATTGCAAAGCACATGAAGCATGGAAAATTCCTAGGGCAGCAGGGCTGGAAACAAAGCTTAGGGAGAAAGGGAGTAAGCAGTGAGTTTGTGATAGGTTGCTTCAGCTGTCTCTTCAGAATAGGTGTTGATGTTTTGTGCTGTGCCAGGGATTATCATGGAAGGTTTGGCTCTCAGTCTGTGGTTGCCCTTGTCTCTCATGTGGCTCAGTGTCTCAGGACACAGATGTTTTTTTCTCAGCCACAGGGGTTCACTTGATGAATTATGCTCCGCAGATGTCATTTGCTCATTTCCACCTGAATCCAGGAGTTCAGCAACAGATGATGTGTTGGGTGAAACTTCACTGCATCAGTTAAATATTTAATGATGATTTGCTACCTGCTTTTTCATTGCAGCGGTGGCCACTTCAAGGCAGGCACTGCAATGAAAGCTTCCCTGGAGCAGGTGAATGCCAAATAAGCATAAAGCTGATGGAAAAGGCCAGGAGAGTGAAGCTCTGAATGGGTGGCATGGATTTCATATGTTAGAATTGCTTTCTAGCCTGGGCAGTATAGCTGAGGGTGAGTGTGTATTTTTGTTGATTCATCCTTTAATTAAGTGCAGCAAAGGTCTGTCTAAACCACCAGAACTTAAAAAATGGTTTATTTTTAAAACAGGACAAAACTGATACAAATTACTGCTAGCCTTTTCTCCACCAGTTGGTGTAAAACTTACTCTGTGTGTTTGACAGCAGGAGCCAAAAGACCAGAGTAACTCCAGTTATCATAACCAGTCACCCGAATTCCCTTATCCCAGAAGGGTCTTGCAGGAAGTCCATAAGGTCTAGCAATGCCAGGGAATTTAAGAGCTAAAGGTGCCCCTGGTAAAGCCCAGTGCCACATGAGCTACACTTTTTGTTATGCTGTCTCCTCTAAAGAGTTAACCAAAGTAACCTCCACTTCAGTTGCAGCCACAGCTCAGAATTGCACTGTTACCATTATTGCACTGGGATCTTCCTACTTTACTCCCTCTTTGTTCCAGGACACTGCTTCTTGGGTAACAGAAGCTTCGGGCACTTCATTAATCCCTTCTTAGTTAGTGGTGGCAGCACTTGGTTGTCCTTCTGGGGAGGTCTGTGCGATGGCATTAAACAACTCTCAGCACATAGCTTCTAGTTGCCAGCGCTCACACAGTGGATCTGTCACATTAGCCTGAGCGTTAGCAGTGCACAAGGTTTAACTTATGTCTCTTGATGAGAGAATTAAAGAGCATGTCTGGGCACTGAGTTAAGGGCTCCTGTGCATCGATAGGACTTGAGTTATTTAAGTTAACTTCGCAGTGAAGACAACCCTCAAGGGACTGTCAACTCAAGAACACCCACTAACCACATCTTGTCATGTTACTACACAGGGAGAGAAATGAGCTTTTAAGTAATTAGTGCCCAAAGCATTCACTGCTTTGTAGGTCAAAACCCAAACCTTAATTCTACCAGAAAACTAATCAGAAGCCAACACAGATTTCAGGGCATGGCTGTAATAAGCTTTCCTTGTGACACATCACTTAATAAGCAGGCAACAGTCTTTTTCCTCTAGCTCAGATTTCCAACTGACCCACTGACAGCATGTCATTGTAGCCTTAATCACATGGTGACAAAGGTAAGGACAGCTACAGTGGGTACAGGATCCAGAATGAAAGATTTCCATTCCAAGAAAGACACAGTGGCAAAACTCTTTTCTGGCCTCTAAGTTAGGTGTGCATCCTGGGAATCTGAGAGATAGCTGGAAAGTCAGTGGTAAGTAAAAAGAACATGTTACTCATGCAGAGAGGAACTTGTCTGAGTCTTTCTTCTTTCATGAACATGTGTGCCTGGATGGTCTCTTGGGAGAGGTGTTCAGCCACAAAACACATGCAGGGTCTGTCATGGCCTTTGGCTTATGGCAGGTGTGTTCAGGCAGGCAGGAATCCACATTATCTACAGTCCTGAGAGCAGGTGCAAAGTTAATAGTGGAATTTTCTTCTTCAGGCACTGCTGAGGGTGCAGAATATCCCTTTTGGAACTGGCTATATGCATTTTCACAGAAGTTGAACAGTCACCATCCCTTTAAAGTTAAAGAATTAATTGAGCCATTTGAATTGTACACTCTTATCCCTGGCTAAAACATAAGGATGGTAGGAGGAAGGAGGGACTAGTGTATTCTCTCAGTCTGTTCAGCCTACCCTATACTGCTGTAAGGGTAAGGAGAATGTTAAACACAACATTAAAATAACAGTGTTCATTATAATGCATGTTGTCAGATGCTTCTGTCAGTCTTGGTGGAAAAAGACAACAAACTTCTGCAACCCTTTAATGTAGATTTTTTTTGTCCTAATGCAAAAGGAAAGACATTTCTTGAATTCCATTTCTCTTATTTTATCAGAATTTTTTGGGGTCTGAAACTTCCATTTCACATGTTGGGGTTGATTCTTGAATTTCTTGTAAGCAGTGAAATGATGCAGAGAAATAAAATGATGCAAAGCTATTTCTAAGGCAGTTTCTTCCCAGAGAGAGTGATTGGCATTGGAATGGGCTGCCCAGGGAGGTGGTGGAGTCGCCATCCCTGGAGGTGTTGAAGAAAAGCCTGGCTGAGACACTTAGTGCCATGGTCTAGTTGACTGGACAGGGCTGGGTGCTAGGTTGGACTAGATGATCTTGGAGGTCTGTTCCAACCTGGTTGATTCTATGATTTGTCAGCTGAGATGAGGAAAGAGAATCATAAAGGAAAGTCAGTGACAAGAGGGATGAGTGAGACAAAATCATTCAAGGAAATGTGTTTTGCAGTACCTGCTTACTGTAAGATCCAGAGGTGAGAGAAGCTTTTAGGTATGTGAGAATAAACTGGATATTTAATGTTGTTTCTGTCATACCAGGCAAATAGACATAAGTACCAGCTCAGTTAGTAAGTACAGCATGTACACTTGTAGCTATATAATCCAAACTGCTTTTCACCTTTACCCTAAGATGTCCAAACACTTTGAGCCTCTCTATTCTGTAAGATCAGGGAGCCAATTCCAGTCATTTTGGAGAGGAGTGGTCTGAAGCACCTACCATGAGATAAAGATGGAATAAGCAACTGAAGCAGAGACCTCTCAGCATTTTATTGCTACTCTCTCCACATCAAGATATCCTTCTCTTGCTGCATTGATTCTTGAGTAAAAGACTATGCCTTTCCTCACTTTATTTTTGTCTTTAGACCATTTAGCTTTATAAATAAAGCCCAGGAGCAGGACTTGACATTTTGGTCGATTTTGATCTTGGTCTGCTGGTGGCAAGTGAGCCTCTGCCTCTGTCACTCCAGCTGTCATCTAGGAAAGACAATGATGATGCTGTCCTTTGTAGAATAATTTCAGGCATAGACATGATAAACAGTAGCAAAACTTCCTCCTGACTTCTGCTGCGTTTGTGTGTGGTAAATAACTATTCATAAGGGCCTATGTTTGCAGCATCTTCATTCTGAAACCATCCTTTGTTTATAATTAAGGATGTTGGAAGAGAAACCTCTCATACCTGCAAATGAGACAGAACCTTCAACTTATAATTGGCTTATCCTGTTACAAATCAAGCAGAAATCTTGAAAGTGGACTTGCAGCTCGTGTTCTGTAGGTTGTGTTTATAGAGTGAGTGTCCTGGCATTCATTATAGGAATCTCTTTCTCCTGCTCCCTTCCCACTCTTCCCTCCCCCAGTCCCTTGTGCTGACCCCTAATCCCAACAAAATGAAGATCTGGTTGTCATATGGATTGCAAAGCTTTCCTCTTGCATCACAAACAGTACAGATCAAAAACACCTCGTTTAAAAACAGATGTTTTCTGGTAGTGATTAATATAGTCTCTCCCCCACTCTTCCTCCTTTTTTAGAAGAACCTTTTATTTCATAATCATCTGCTTTAGCATTAGCTGAATGGCCTGAATTTAGGCACTAAGAAGACTAGATGAACTCGTTTGTTTGAAACATGAGGCTGATCTGACTTTTCAAGCCAAGCTCTAAATGAAACCATTTCTGTGCATGTCCTCACCAGTTCTGGTTTAAAGGAAAAGTCCTGTGTGGATGAGCATGTTCTCAAATACCTTTCTCAAGCAAGCACTCCAGTGGAAGCTGTGGGGTGCTGAGCACTCGTGGCCTCTCCTGTCACCAGTGCCTTCTGCATTTCAGAGCCTCTCCCTGGGTACACTTGATGAAAATCTCAGTACCAGGTCTTTCATTTGACAACTCTTTCAGAGTGATTTTGCTTTTTGTCTCTTCCCCATTTATTTGTCCAAAATGTTCCCCTTTTCCACTCTTCCACTCTTAAGCTGCGCACAGTTCAGCTTTCTCCTCCTGTGTTGGAATTAGCTGCATTTTACTGAGGCTTCAAATCAAGAGGATTTGAGCCTATAAATCCTTACTCTGTGTGAGTCCTTATTTTCACTAATAGCCCCACTGAAGTCATCAAGACTGTTTACATGAATAGGATCAGGAGTAATTCTAGCTGGGTCTAATTAGTTACACCAATTTAAGCGAAAGCAGAATCAATCCATTGTTTTGCAGGGTATGTTAGGATGAAATATGCTAACACAGAATATAAAACCACATTATTGTATATAGCTGCATGGTTAAAGGACATTGTTGTCTGGCATTTTTCACAAAGAATGATCATTAGTGCAAGTTGGAAAAATAGAGGGTTTGGGGCTGCATTTTCCCTGCAATTTAATATTACTTGGTATTGGTTAGAAATAAATTGTTACAGACTCCCTTTGAATTCCTTCAGGGTAAATATTTATCACATGTAACGTTTCCTCAATATTCTGAATTTTCAATACAATTAGCTTCACTGTAGGTTATTTACTCCAAGTTAAAATTCAAGGAAAAGCCTCCAAGTGTATTTTGAGCTGAGCTATTCATCAGAAGTCCAACACTGTTTTGTTCAAAGTGAACCAAAAGCTGTGGGAGGTTTTCTGACTGGGGAACTGCGCTTGCGAGATGCATAAAGCTAATGGTGTACACAAAGTCTCTTGTTTCTCTCCCTTTCTGTGGGGGGTGTTTCAAATACTCATTACTTTGCCCAAAATGGGATCTTGGTGGTGAGATGATAACAGGAGGAAAGCACAGCTCTGTGAATTTTCAACAGAAGTCTCACTGAGGTACAGAGCCATTTAAAGTCTGTGGACCTAAAAGGCTGTGCTGACAGCTATTTAATCAGAGAACACTGCATGGCTGTGAGTGGGGATGGCCAGGAGGTAGTGGGGAGCATCCACAGATGGTGGGAGATGGTTGGTGGTAAGCTGTAGTGGGATCAAGTCTGTCTGCCACTGTGATGCTGAGACTGTTAGACTCATTTCACTTGTGAAATAACCCTAGGTTGTAGGCTTACAGCTCACTTTGCACTAGTTGGGTGTTTCAGATGTTTGTTGCAAGCATATGTTGATTATAATTCATCTGCCTTAACGTGCCCTGGGATTTTTCTCTATGGCTGGGGGGGGTTTAACTTCTTAGTGAAGCTGCTTTCTTCTAGAGACCAAATCTTGTTTGGTAAATCCTGTTTAATCACAAGCTTTGCATGTTTCCCAATCAGAAAAATTACCATCAGTAAAGTTCCTTGAAATTGGGGCCAGGTTGTCTCCTCTGAAGGTGGGGAAGGGTGTATTAGTCTGGATGCGGTTTGGTGTTACAATCTACTGATGGGAAGGCTGGTGCAAGAGCTCCTTGCCATTCCCATGTGTAGTTCAGTGACCTGTCTGTGTGTAAACTGCGAACTGGCTCGGTAAAATGAGCCAGGATAAGCTGGAGGATGAAGAAAACAGCAGGATAATTCAACTGAACTGATGAAGTCCATGAGGGAAGAGCTAAGATCCTTGGGTAACTGCAGGAGACCTTGTGACAAAGATGGCACTTCTTGGTGACATTTTCAAAGGCCATGTACTAATCACTGAGATTTATGACTAAATTTAGCCTGTTCTCAGAGCTAAGTTGAAGATAATTCATATACTTCAGACTCCAATCACACCTTTGAATCACACTGGTTTCAGCTGGGTTGTTTTTCATTTTGTTTGCATAAACATTAAAGCCAACCTATACAGCATCTGCTGATAAGGTTCATGATCCACCTCAAGTTCATTTCAGTTGAGCAGCGCAGCAAACAGATTAATTTCCACTTTGTCTGTAACGTGACATCCATAAGGATGAAATCTCCCATTACTTACTTTAAGAAAGGACAGGCCAAAACCATTAAGTGCTCCAACAACTGCTTTTCTCTTTCTTTTTTTCCTTAAAGGATGTTTCATTATAGTAAACTTCAAAGAGTACAGTTGATCTGCTGGCATGTTTCTGACGTCTCCACCAGGAGTTGGCTTAAACCAAGCAGTGAAACAATAATGTGTGTTGTACAGCTGAAATGAAAATTAACCTAATGTAGGGTGTTTGCTACGTTGCACAGCTGAAATGAACTCCTGGTGGACACTGAAAAACACGCTGGCAGATCAAACACACCTTTTGAAGTTTATTAGAATAAAATGAAATAAAGCTGCCAGGGGAAGCAATCACAAAAAAAAAAGAGAGGCTTAGGAGAGCTACAGCTGTTGTATGCTCTCTCCTCTCCTCTTTTTTCCCCCTATATATACATATGTTGTTATCATTATTATTATTATTTGCATTTACTAAGACCCAGCCTACCTAAAAGGAGGTTGTAGTGAGGCTGGAGCTGGTCTCTTGTCTCCAGTTACTAATGATAGGACAAGAGGAAATGGCCTCAAGTTGCATCAGGAGAGGTTTAGGTTGACTGTTGGGAGGAAGTTCTTTCCTGAGCAGGTGGTCAGGCACTGGCACAGGCTGCCCAGGGAGGTGGTGAAGTCACCATCCCTGGAGGTGTTTAGAAGGAGAGTGGATGTGGTGCTTGAGGCTATGGTCTAGTGATGAAGGTTGGCCTGGATGATCCTGGTGGTCCTTTCCAAGCATAGTGATTCACAGTGATTAGATGTTGTGCTGAGGGATTTGGGTTAGTCAGGGACTTGTCAGTGTGAAACTAATGATTGGACTGGAGGAGCTTGAAGGACTTTTTCAATCAAAGAAATTCTGTGGTTCTGTGTCACTTTCTGTCTTCCTGTTAGCTTTGACCACCTTCTGCTGAAGGCAGTGTGCTTCATCAGGAGCCTTACTGAGTTCATTTGGGCATTTTCTCACATGTGGCCTGAATGATCCAGCAGATCCTGGTGGAGACAATTTCCTTGGAAGAATTCTTCACATAGAGAATTGTAAGATCATAATTTTCAGTCAGCCTGCATTTCACTCCAGCTGAACAAATCCTTCTCCTCCATCCTTTATTCCTGATCAATACAATCATAATAGTCCTGGTTTTAATCAGGAGATTAAAAGTGTCCAGTGACTTTGTCTGGCATTGTAAGCTCTCTTTGCTGTGGAAGATTAAGCCCTGCAGAGGTTAGCCTGTTTCCATAAGTACAAGGAATTTTTTGACAGCTGAAGATTAAATAAAATTGCCTATTTGGAGACCTTCTCCCTCTTTTTCCCTGAGAGGTGATTATCCTCTTCTGAGAATCACAGAATGCTTTGGATTGAAAAGGACCTTAAAGATCATGTAGTTCCAGCCCCCACCGCCATGGGCAGGGACATCTTTCACTAGATCAGGTACTCAACCATCAAGCCTTGCCTTGAACAGTTCCAAGGATGGAGCATCCACAGCTTCTCTGGGCAACCTGTTCCGCTGTCTCACCACCTTCACAGTGAAGAACTTCTTCCTTGCATCTCATCTAAATCTACTCTCTTTCAGTTTAAAGCCACTGGCCCTTGTCCTGTCTCTACATGCCTTTAAAAACACCCTCCATCTTTCCTACAGACCCCCTTTACATACTGGAAAGCTGCTATAAGCTCTGCCAGTAGCCTACTCTTCTCCAGGCTGAACAAACCCCACTGACTCAGCCTGTCCTCATATACACATTCCAGCCTTCAGATAACCTTTGTGACACTCCTGAACGTGCTCCAACAGGCCCATGTCATTCTTATATTGCAGGGGCCCAGAGCTGAATGTGGTATTGCAGAGTAGAGGGTCAGAACCACCTCCTTCAACCTGTTGGTCACACTTGATGCTGGATGTGGTTGATTTTTGGGCTACAAGTGTGCATTAAAGGTCATGTTGAGTAACCATGAAAGCTGGTCTGGACAGCAGATCTTACTAGTCCTCATGCACAGTCTGCAGATAGCCTACAGTGGGTCACTCAAGTTAGCCAATGCTCTGAAGCTCAGAACATTATGCTGACATCTTCAAAGGAGCCCACAACATTAGGCACTCGGTTCAGCCTGAATTTCCCCTGAACTTTCCTGTGCAGGTCTTGTTGCATGAGCTTCTGGAAGGATCACCCTTCACAACGCACCAAGTGTTGCTGCTGGGCCTCTTAGGACCTCAGTCTTGTTTGCTCTGGTGCTTTTTAATAGAAGCATCCAGCAGACACAGCTGCAGTCGGAGTCTGTGCAGGACATGAATATATCTGGTATGCATCATACAGAGATTATAGGATGTATGTACGCACACCCTTCTCATGTCCAGTGCAGCTGAAGTTCTTCATATACTCAGAGCTGGAGCTTGGGAAGATGAGGAACTTCTGTTAATGTGTTTGCAGAGAGATGGTTCAGACACCATGGAACCTCAGCTTGTGTCTGAGTCAGAAATTCAAGCCAGATCTTTTGTCTTGGTCTGGTGTCTAATCAGGGCACTGTCTTGTGCGGGATCAGGTCTTTTGTTTTAGCATTACAGAACCGTGGCTTGATCCTATAAACCCTTCCGTGGTGTGGGGTGGGTAATCTGTACTTAGGGGATTAGTCTCTTTGAAAGCACTCCTGTGTAAATAAAGTGTACTCACAATAGTACAGCTTTAGCATCATTTCAGCTTGGTATGTAGAAGAGGTGCAGTGCTGTAGCAGGCAGGACCCTCTGGATTTTGCCCAATATTTTTTCCTGTCAGCTCCTGATATTAATGGATGGCAAGGCAGGAATTACGTGGATCCTAAATTATATTTGTTTGACAGATCAGGCATTGTCTGTGTATTCCCCTC
Source organism: Pogoniulus pusillus (assembly GCF_015220805.1). NCBI lineage: Eukaryota > Metazoa > Chordata > Aves > Piciformes > Lybiidae > Pogoniulus > Pogoniulus pusillus. The sequence goes on along the minus strand of NC_087290.1, from coordinate 4,969,428 downwards.
CCCTTCTCCTGGAGCAGTGGGCATTCCCTGCAGAAAGTGAAAACTGAATGAACTGATTGCTTAACCTCTTCTGACTCTACCCTGGTGGTAGATCATTAATGGTGTAGAAAACGAGGGCCAGCGCTGGCAGCACAGGGTGGGGTGTGTGTGCATCTTTAAGAGATTTATGTGGAGGTCTGAGATGAGGAGACAGCACTGTGGTACATCATCATGCAGGAGACATCAGAGACGTTCTTCTTCGCTTGGATGCATTATCATAAAAAGTGATTTAGACTAGAGCTGATTGATGCAAATGGTCCTCTGTTCTTTCCTATCATTAGCGGCCTCTTTCAGTGGCCAGAGGCAGTGATTAAAGCTGTCATTTGGAGCTGCTCATTAAAGACAAGCACCCGAGTAGCAGGAGGAAAAAAGGTTGAAGAACCATGATTTAAATTTTTCCCCCTTTTCCTTAAAAAGAATAGAAAAGGAAAAAAAAAAGACATTATACTTTTTCTAGTTCTGGCTCTACGGAAGAAAAGACTTTTTGATGCATGCGAGAATGCAGGTGGGTTAAAAATAAAACCAGAACGACATTGTTGTCAATATTGTAAGGAGGGCAGAGCACAAGGTGGAGGAGATCATTATGGAGGTATCACTGGGTGTATTTGCTATGAAATAACCCAGTGAACCAGCGTTACTCATGCAAGCCAGGGAATGCCACATGGAAATGGAAGGGCACTATAAGGACTGTTCTTTTGGGGCTGGTTGAGAAGGATGGGAAGAGGCAGATGTGGAGATGCTGGATGGCGATTAGATTTGTCATGCTTTATCATAACAGATTTGTCTCTTCAGAGGCAAAGCTTTTCAGGGCAAGGACTTTGTTTCACTATAGATTTGTACAGAGAGTCACATGAGAGAGCCATGATCTTGAGCAGGGCTTCTGGACATCACCATACCGCACATTGGAGAGCAGTACGAACTGTTGTTAAATATAATGTCTTGTAGTTGTGTTTCTGTGTAACTGTGCAAGTCAGCCATAAAATTGTCCAGGGAGTCATCATAAAGCTGAGGATCCAGTGATGATTTGGGGAATCCTTAGGGTCTTTGGTTCACGCCTCCATGCTCTGGGATGGTGGACTTGCTGCCATTCCTTGAGGGAAGTTCCTCTGGTTCGTGGTGAGAAGAGAGGCCGATGCAAGTGCTTCATCCTTCCACCCTTGCTGGGCATTTAATAATGCAAGATGGTGAGGTGTCTGGGTGGAGAGGTGGAGGAGTGCACAAGAAGGGGACAAAAGGACACAGATTAGAAATGGCAAAGCCTTGTTAGGAGCCAAGTAGCCTCTTGCTCTTCGGGAGAGGCGGCGGCAGCCCGCGGGCAGGTTAATTGCGTGCTGCACACGTCCTCTTCCCTGCGCGCCGGCTGTGTCGGAATTAACACACTTTTAAAGAGGTCACAGCCGGAGAAGCTGCATAAGTGCTTTTAGGCCAGCCTAATAGGAGATGCTGAGGAATGACTGAGGGAAAGTTATGATGATAGTGAAGGAGTAATTTAGCATATTAGGGGAAATATGTCAAACCAAACTGATTGCTATAAATACAGCCTTCTTATTTCAGAATCTGGCGGTGCCCCAAGGATTTTCCCATGAAACTATGGAAGTGCAGCTTGCTTATTACTGGCTGGCTTTCACAGCACTCTGCCTTCTTTTTTGGTCATCTGCATAATGCCATCTAATTGGTACCTTTCCGAACATGTTCATTTCTCCTTTAGTGATCCTGTGTGAGACAGGAGAGACAACATTGTGACTCCAGGTTGGGGGGGGGGGGGGGGTTGGCTTCCTTAAAGCCGATGTTATTCTTCAGGAGAACCATTTTGCTTAAGAGATTTCCTGGCTGGAGAGATAGCAGACTGTTGTCTTGGAGTTGCCAAAGGACTAAAGGCTTTGGTGCTCAGCCCTAAGTGCTTGTGGAAGGAGGAGAGGGCACTTGTTGGGCTGAGTGTTGCAAGGAGTCTTTGGACAGAGCTGGCAGTAGAGGCAAGAAGCAGAGCTTGCTGAAGGTAGCTGGTAATGACCCATCTGGGATTTGCCTGTGTATTTAACAGCTAGCTTTTCCAAACTGGGCCAAATTGCTTCCAACAAAGCCTACTTCTGCTTGTCTCCTGGAGTGTGATCCTGCTCTCATAGCAGTCATTACATTTTATACATTAGATTCATTATATTTTAATGTGTATCCTCCTAATACTCAAATAATCCTTAGTGTACTGGCAATGGTAATAAATTCCTTGATATTAAAATGCCAGAATAAGTGAGCACTTGTATGTCGTGTCATTCAGGTTTTGACTGTAATTGATCGGAGCAAGTCAAGGCTTAAAGACAAGTGCTTTGAGTTTAGAAAATGCTCTTCTGTTTATCTTCTAGAATTCACTTTGGGCAGCAAAGACATTTAATATGAGGGAGGAGAAAGGTAATGGTGTCAGCAGAATTAAACATTACTAGGGTTTTAGACTATTTTCTCCTCTGTATTCATCAAACCCAAGTTGCCAACAATTAGAAACATTTCCAGCAGAATCTCCTATCTTGTTTCAGTTTTCTGGTATGCCAAGTTACAGATTCTCTGCATTCCTCTTTCTTCTTCTTTCTTCTTCTGTTATTGTCAATCATCTCAGTGCAGCTACAGCTCTGCTCTGGAGGTGGGACACAGCCTTTCTTCTGTAGGAAGGTCATAAATGTGATTTGTAGCACAACCAATGCTTGCCACAGACGGGAAGTACGGAGTGTGGTACAGATGTGACACATAATCAGAGCAACTGATGTCATGTATGAACAGAGGTGCTTCATTTGGGAATGCCCAGCAGTATTTTTGCCCCTCTATCGGCTGTCTCACTGACAGTCTCCTATCATTTTTCCAATAATAAGCTTAAACTAAATGTCTTTCCCAGCATAACTAAGGAGTGATTGCAATGAGAACAAGATGAGCATTTTCATTATCCTCTCTTGAATATCTTTTAGAGGGATACAGGCTGCTTAATCGCTTCACTTTTGACTTTGGATGATGTTTTTGACTCTTGCAGAGCAGAACTTTCAGTAAAACTGCTTCTGCAATGATGATATTATTGATTGGTTTAGGTGCTGTGTAATGCCCACGTGTAAATGGCACCACATGGTTGGTCTCCACCTTGCAAAGCTTACAGTGTAGTGCTGTTGTCATTACTACTGTGAGCCCCACCCCCTAAGTTTGCTGTCGGCAGCCAGAGGACTGGAGCTGTGCAAAAGCTTATGGACTTTGAAGTTAGTCCCAAAGAAAACAGCAGTTTGGCCTTGTGCTGGCCTGGATTTAGCTCTGAAGCTTGGAAGATACCAGTTCAAGCACATAAGGGCAGAGAGCATGGTTGGACAAGTGTCAAGATAATTTAAAATTTCATTTTGTTCTGTGTGTTTGTTTTGTTTTTTTACCAGAGAGCAACTTAACAAGTCTCAGGTCAAGAGAGCATTTTGAAACTATTGATTAATATTGTTAATAAAATAGTTCCAGTTGCTAAATGAGGCTCAGGTTAGGAGAACAACATAGTGATGTACTCAGAGATGATAAAATGTAGGTGTATTATTATAGCTCATGTATGTGCAGCCCATGTATTCTGTCTTCCTGTCCAAGTATAGCTGCATACAGAACCACCTGAAAATGCCTTCAAAGAAACACTGATGTAAAAACTTCCTAAACCATAAAGTTCTGCTTTATTGCTGTCAAAATTCTAAATATACAATTCACATTTTCCTCCTGATGGAGAAGTTGCAATAATTTGGGGGTAAATTAAAAATACAATCCAATCATTCCCTTGTAAAACCTGGAGCTGACATTAGCCTTTAGTTATGACATTGCAATTATCTCCATAGCAACCTGGTGTGATGTGACAGCCACGATGACTGTAGGTTCACGTGCTCTTGAGCTGGAGCCGAGGGAGCTGATTTCTTGCCTGTGACATCCTTGATTTTCTCCTTTCTTATGGTAGTTTTGTGCTGGTGTAATATGGCTGCTCTCAACTTAGGGTCCATATACCTATTCAAAGAGGAGAGAGTAAGAACCTGTGCGTTTATGAGAGTCTTTCAAGCATATTAAGGAGCAATATCTTATATGATCTCTTCCATTAATAAATAATTTTGAGGAAGCTCACACATGAATATAGTACTTTCAGGCCATTAAGTGCAGGAATACATTATCAGTGCAGATTGCACCTCTGTTAACTATAAACCCTCTTCTTTAGTCAAACACAATTTGTGTCTCCCTGAAGCCTTGCAGGATACCAGACTGAGCAAAGGTAAGAGGAAAAAGGGCTTACTGCAGATTGGAATGGCTGAAAAGGTACAAGACAAAATGTACTTTTAGAGTGGACTGTGTTTTATGCCTTAATTCCTTGTTCTGTTCTTCGATGCCCTGATGATAGTCTCTCAGTCTTCCCTAGAAGTACCTGTCTCCTGTGTTTTCATTTTTAGTCATCTGTTGAGGTTGTGATATATAACTGCCCTTTCAAATTGAGGTGGTACTGCAAGGTTTCTCCTTTAGAGACCATGGCAGTGTGAGTGAGCTGAACCCATCATCTATTCTAACATCTCCACCTTCAGGAAAGCGGGGAGGCCAGCTCACACATCAAGGCTGAACAAATTCACTTTCAGCAGTGCATTTCCAGCTCTTACTGTCACCAAAAATGGCAGGAGTCAAACTTGTAGCACACTCAGTGCCAAAATGACTTCTCAATACTAGCTGAAGGCATTTTGTCATAGAAATGAATTGCCAAGCGTGCCTATAATTTGTTAGGTAAACTCTTAAATTGTTCATTTCCCTCTGGTGCAATCAGGGATTGAATGGTAACAGAGCCATCCACCACCAGCTTTAGTGCTTTTGTACCTAGCTGTGGACACTGCTTTATGTAGTCGTTAGGCCACCAGGTTGGAAAGGCTATTATTGCCCAGGCCTGTAAAAGTGATGGGTGTGGATATATATATCCCCAATATGTCACTGCTACCACCTTTTAAGAGAAGAACTTGTTTTCTGCAGGCATCAAGACTAAGATGTATTTCACCACCCTGATGTGCAGCGAGTTGGGTGATTAAATTTCTGTGTGGTGAGATAAGACAGCCTGCCGAAGGATTTATGTCCTGCCGCTCTCTAGGCTATGTATTTGCTTTTGCTCTATCTGGGCGAACTGTGCTGGAGGTGTTTGAGGGCTTGTGGGGGGCTTTTCCTTTTGTGGTTTGCTGGATTTTGCAACTAGCATCCCCAAAATCTGATTTTTTTTTTCCAGTTGTCAGGGCCACAAGGGTAAGCTGAAAGGAGATACAGCACCATGCTATGCTTGGCAATGGGAGGGAGAGAGCAGGCAGGAGTGTGTAGGCAGCTACGCACAGCCTGTGGGGTACTAGAATGGAGACTGCAGAGAAATGGGTTGTTGTGAGCTTCCTCAGGGTAGTAACTTGGTCCTATTTGCCTGCTTGCCCTTCCCCCTGCCTTTCTTTTGCCTCTTTCTCATGCCTATGGTGTTCTTGAACTCCTCCATCACATGGGCACCCCACATCTCTGATCTCTCCGCAGGAGAGGGGCACAGGGCAGGAGGCAGAGCTTGGGTGAAGGGAGCTGGTACAGAAGAGCCTCTGAGCAGTACTGCGTCTTTCCTTGATTCTTTCGATGCGGGAAGAGTTGACTTGGGTTCTCCTGGTGCATGACAAAGCTGCCTTTGATGTGAAAGAGCAGATATCTCCTGCCCCCTCCCCCGCACCCCCGGGGTTGTGTAAATCTGCTGAGACGTCAGGCGATCGGCTCCTGATGTGCTGTGTATGGGAAAACGCAGAGCAGCCAGACCGTAGCCTAACGGCAGAGAGGGACCCACAGAAACCATGACGATTTTGGAAGATAGTGGCTCAGCACATCCAGCAGAGCTAGAAGTTAGCTGTTGTGGCATTCTATGGGGTTCAGTCCATAAAGAACTCAAAGCTGGACTTCATCATTGTGCTTTCAAATGTTCTATTAAATTTCTCTGAGCAGCTGTTTAGGTGCTGCTTTTCTTCTAGGCTCTGTTACCCAATCCTTATGCATTATGTGTCCCCTGTTTTCAGAGCATGAAAAAGTGACACCTTACCCTCTGCAAAGCAAAATTGATCTTTCTCAGTACTGACAGTTGGTGTTTGCAAAATATCTCCACTTAAAAGGTTTGACTTTCCACCTGAGACCTCCAGTAAATCTATGTGCTGCAGCAATTGCAGCTAAGAAAATTTGGAAAGGAATTAGAATTCCCATGTAAACATGATTAAAGCATCCCTTTAGTGACATACTTAGCACTCCCCCCTCCCCTCCCCCCCCCCAAGGATAATGCTAGCTAAAGGTTGGGAGTTTGGTTTTGTTTCCTCCCACTCCAGCTTATTTGGAGTTAGCTGTGGCTTTCAAGATGCTGTCAATGAAAGGACTGATCCAACCTGACATTGCTGGTTTGGCCTTCAGTGGGACTATTTAAAGTCCTGTTATGTGCAGTTATGTAGGCTTGACTCAAAATCTGCTGAGGTGTCTCTGGAAATCCTCCTGTGCTTTCCATGGGGCCTTAAATTTCTGCAGATCAGCTTTTCCAGCGTCTGCCATGCTGCAGAACAGCTTCTCAACCACGGGGTTCACCAGCAGCAGCTCCTGTGTTCATTGTGCACTCTCACTGGATAGAGAGCTATTTAGGTTGGCTTAAGGTTTTAGTTTCTATATTCATTCTCTCCTCACCCTCGTTAGCTGAAAGGGAGAAACAATTTTGAGAGGGTTCGGTTTCCTAATATTGTATCTCTTGTATCTGCAGTGCCTGTTGTGGCCTATTAAGAATTAAACTGAGATCACTAAACTCATTCCGTTTATGCCTTGGGCCTCATTCAAACTCTGGTTTCCCAGCAAAGTAAGGCCAATGGATTAACGTTTCACCTAGCTCAACGGAGTGGTTTTCATCTCTTTTAATGCCTTTGGCATTAAGGGGAGAAAAAGAAAAGAAAGAGGAGGGGGTGGGGAAAAAAAAAAGAGGACGATGCTTTGACTGCACCAGAGCGCTTTGGTAGCGCTCCGGCAGTGCCTTTACTGGGATTATTTGGTAGCATGCTGGACTTTATCCTGCTTCCAGTGGGAGAAGAGAAGTGGCAGCAATGTTTATTGCATCTCTGTTTTGTTAAGCACTTCATCTGACCACAGGTTTTATTTCTTTGTAATTATTTTTTAAGGAATTTGGGTCTTTCTCTTTAAAAGGCAGCCTGGTCTTCCCTGGCCATGACCAGCAGCATTAGCTGCTGTCAGACAAATTACAGTATGGGTGAAGCTGTGATATCGACATGTGCGACTTGATCTTTTTTAATGGGGGCACCACAGGGGTTTCTGACTGCCCCACTGAGCTTAATGTTCTGTAAGGAAAAACAGACACAGAACTGAAGGACATTTCTAATGGGCTGCCTGCTTAACCCTTCGGTAGCTGGCTCCACAGCATCTTTCTTCTTCCTTTGGGCAAATGTTTAAGGAAGCCCATGGGAGGTGACTTTCCTTTATCCTCAACACACTCCATAGCAATACCTGGGAAAACACTGTTCTGTAGGGACACGACTGTCCTTCCTCTGCCTCCTCTTCTCCTTAGTTCATAATTAAACCAAAGGGTTGCAAAGCCTCTGGTGAAAGGAGCTCTGTAATTACAACAACAAAATAGCTTGTAAATTGGAGCTGTCTGCTTCTTTATAGTAACACCAGCTTTATGTACACACACAGCTATTTATTTTGACCTTTCATAATAATTAGCTTCCTAGGGATAAAGAATTGGACATCTATGAATTCAGCAACGCAGAACAGCAAAGGTGAAGAGCCTGCTGGGGAGTGGGGAATTGGGCACACTTATTTGGGGGTTATTTTTTTGTGTGTGCACGTGATTCTGTCCTTTTTAAACTTCAGTAACAAGTTCCAAAATCTAAGCACTCAGCTGCAGAACCCAAGGATTTCTGTAGGCACAGCTTCTCCCTGTGTACATTCTTTCCATCTCCGAGCACTGCTGAAGCAGGCTCTAGACACAGGGCACCAACTACCACTTTGCAGAGAGAAAAAGCAAACCTTGCAAGAGACACCCATTGAAAGATTAGCTTATTTGGCTGAAAACCTCAGCCCAAAGTGTCAGCTGTACTTGGGCACCTCAGTTACCCAGTTGAGTTGGTTTTCTCCCAGTCATTGTAATTTTACTCCTTTAACTTCTACCATGCCTCAGCTTTCACTAAGTCAACGGCCCATAAGCATGGAGCACAGGAAGTGCTGCGTGCCTGTGAAGCCTTCCACTGGCTAGATTATTGCACTATCCATTCATTATTAATTGTCATTAGCACTAAAAAGCCATGAAAGCTCTTAGCATCTTGTTTACTTCATGCAGTTCATACAGGGGACTCCTTTCTAGCTCTTGAGATGGTGGAGTTGTAAATAGAACTTAAGAACTAATAAAGCCTGGATTCACTGCTGCATGGCAACTGCCTATCTCCTGTGCTGTGCCTCTGGCAGTGATGGGGCTGGAAGAAGCAATTGGGTTTCTTTCATGAAATGCATGATTTCTTGTTCTGCTGGTTAGAGCCTGTACCAAAACCTCACACAAGCAAACCCTCATGAGGGGCAGGTAAGGGCTAGGAAATTCCAAATAGCTTTTTGTTTTTTCCTGTTATTGCCATCCTACATTCAGATTCATCCATCATCAAAGGTATCTTAACTATTTAACAAACATGCTGCTGCACTGGCTGCAGGAGCACAGATGTACCTGCTTAGCCTGTGGTCTGGTTTTGTACAATTCTGAACTGGCATGGTCAATTTATACCTTGGAAGGGACAGTGCCACTCGGGGTACTGCCACACTTGCCTCAAGAGGTCTTTTTTCTCACCATTGGTTAGAGTTTCTGGTATGGAGTGGCAGTTATGTGAGCCCTCTGCTTAACTGGTGTTTATGTGCATGCAATGGATTAAGCTTGAAAGGGGCTTGCTCAAGAGGTGCTTGAGATAGAATCATCACTTGGGTCTTGCTCTGGATTTCACAGAGGGTAGAGAACTATATAAGAGATAGAGGTAGCTTTGCGCTGGGTGGTTTTGAAAGTCCAGCATGGACCTAGGTAGCATGTTGGAGAGGTAAATCAAGGAAAAGGAAAAACTTCAGCATTAGTTTTTTTTCAGAATGGATTCCTTGAAGCTGAGCCCACTGAGAATCTGATGGTTTGCTAAAGGTTATTCTGTCTGCGAGGTCTTTGCCTTTGTGTCTCGCTTTTAGGGAGCATTTGGGGATACATAAGCATGCCAAGGCCATAGTTGCAGGGTGCATAATACCAAAGTGGTGCATTCCTGGAATACTCCAACAATGTTCATTTGTCAGTGTGAAACTAATGATTGGACTTGATGATCTTGAAGGTCTTTTCCAATCTAAGAAATTCTGTGATTCTGTGATCTGAGTCATCATAGAATCAACCGGAGACCTCCCAGATCATCCAGTCCAACCTAGCACCCAGCCCTAGCCAATCAACTACACCATGGCACTAAATGCTTCATCAGTCTTTTCTTGAACACCTCCAGGGACAGCAAATCCACCACCTGCCTGGGCAGTCCATTTTGATGCCAATCAATCTCTCTGTCAAGAACTTCCTCCTAACATCCAGCCTAGACCTCCCCTGACACAACTTGAGACTGTGTCCCTTTGTTCTGTTGCTGCTTGCTTGGCAGAAGAGACCAACCCCATCTGGCTACAGCCTCCCTTCAGGTAGTTGTAGATGTCAATGAGGCCTGCCCTGAGCCTCCTCTTCTGCAGGCTGCTCCCTCAGCCTCTCCTCATAGGGCTGTGTTCCAGGCCTCTCACCAGCTTCATCGCCCTTCTCTGGACACCTTCCAGTACCTCAACATTAGCCAAAACATGTGATAGAAGTTTGTGTTGGCATTTGTGCTCTCTGCTGGCTTTATAGTAGCTGTGAGATGACAGGTGATGCCTCCTTCAGGGAAAAGTATCTGCTGGGACAAACTCACCCAACAGCTTCTAATAAAATTTGCATTGGCAATGTGAGTTGATACACAATCCGCCCTTTGAGTAAAGAAGGCTGCAGGGCTTTTCATCAGGTAAGTGCCACCCTAAAACTGGCACTCAAACAAAAAAAAAATTGTGCAATCAAACCACCATCTTAGTGCCTGTCAGTGCAGAAGACTCTGCCTACCTTCTTGCACCTATGCAAATACCATATATCTGCCTGTGTTGGAGCAAAGCCACCCTATGCCTGCTACCTTGTGTTTTGCTGGGAGTGAAAGTGGGAAATGTTGCCAGATGTTTACTAGCAGAAACAGGGAATAGATTGGTATTTAAAATTCATAAACACCATAGCAAGGAGGATTGGCCACGGCTGGAATATTGTGTCTAGTTCTGGGCCCCTCAGTTCAAGAAGGACGTCAAGGAACTGCCTGAAAGAGTCCAGCATAGAGCCACAAGAGTGATGAAGGGAGTGGAACATCTCCCTTATGAGGAAAGGCTGAGGGAGATGAGTCTCTTCAGCTTGGAGAGGAGGAGCCTGGGAGGTGACCTCATTCATGTTCAGAAATATGGGAGGACAGAGCCACGCTCTGCTCAGGGACATCCAGTGATAGGACAACCATCAGTGGAGTGTAAACTGGAGGCTCCACATGAACATAAGGAAAGACTTTGTTACTGTGAGCGTGACAGAGCACTGGAACAGGCTGCCAGAGAGGTTGTGGAGTCTCCTTCACTGGAGGCATTCAAAGCCTGACTAGATATATTCCTGTGTGGCCTGCCCTTGGTGATCCTACAATGGCAGGGGAGTTGGACTGGGTGATCTTTCAAGGTCACTTCCAACCCCTGACATTCTGTGATGTGTGAGAGTGCTGCAAGGACAACTGGGGTAACATTCTTTTAATGGCAGGTAGCATCTAAATACAGAGTGACTGAAGGAAAATGTCATCATGATCACTTCTGATTGAAATTATGGCAGATTGTCCCAAGACATCCACTTCAGATCAATCCTGGAGTGGGTCAGTGTGACCAAACTGGGTTTTTCTCTAGTTCTGTGCCAAGTAATTCTCATAGTCAGCTCAGAAGTGTGATTTCAACAACAGATACCAAAGAAAGCAATATATATCACAGAATGGTGGGGGTTGGAGGGCACCTCTAGAAATCATCTGGCCTAACCTTCTGGCTAAAGGAAATTCACCTGTGCTTTGGTTGCACAGAAACACAATGGCTAGGCAGGTTTTGAGAGTCTCCGTAGAAGGAGATTTATATATATATATGTGTGTGTGTGTGCAATACAGAGTTTTGAAGCATGCAGGCACTCATTTAGTGGCCCAGGACAGGGAGAGGTGCACAGGCTCTCTGTGGTCAGGGTGATAAAGCCCATTTTGTTGTGTTTGCACTTGCTTGTGCCACTGCAGTTGGCCTTTGCGCTACAGCCAGGAGCGGTGGTTTTGGGGGTTAATGTCTGTTGCTTTGAGATCCTTAAATGTTAGCCCCTGGCAATTAATATAATTACGTCATTAATGTCACACCCCTGATGTTACTGTGTGTCAGAGTCAGACAATTGCAGTGTTTTCTTAGTTATGTAAAAGGCGATTAAGGCAATTAAGTGGGTGATTAAAGCTGCTCAGTCAGAGGTGCTGACTGATGCTATTACCGAGAAGCAGCAGCGGTGTATAGTGACAGCGATGTAAAGTGCCCCCATCAGCAGGGATTGCTGGCAGCCCAGTGTCCGGGCTGTGTCTCCAGTTAGCTGGCCCCCCACCCCCACCTATCCCACTACCTTTCCTGGCCACTGTGATTTACTAGCAGATGCTAATGAGAAATGAACGCACACAGCATCAACTACATGGTTAAATAAAAAGCCTCAATGTTCCCTTTGAAATGAGCATTATTGGCTTTATTTAATTAAATATGGATTTACACTATAAATATTGGAGCTCGTGGAGCCCATATTTCAATTAATGGATCATTTATATGTCATGCTCGCTTTGTAATTACTGGAATGTGAAAATACAATGAATTGAAATGATTTCCCCTCCTCTTCAAATAAATCTGAGCAAGAATCAGATAGAAACTGTTTTCCTACCCAGAAGTGTGTGGGCAGGTGCCTGCACCCAGGGCAACCATGCACGTACCAGACAGAAGTGGGGATTTTTGGCAGGTCATCACAGGAAGAGCAGCGTTTGGGGATTGGGAGACATCTGTCTTTATCCTGTTGGTGATTCTGTAGGACTGAAATCTGTGCAGATGAAGTGTTTTAATCCCAGGGCGAGGCTGGCTGTTAAATTGACAAATACAATGTAGCATTTGGTACAAATGATGTAGCTTCGTTGGTTTGTTTCTGGTTAGGAGACCAAAAGAGCCTGCTTAAAAGCTGTGTTTTGCAGTGCGGTCGCAAACCGTTTGATGGTGAGTTGTTGGGGTATGGACTGGGCTTGGTTTTTAGTGCTCAGAAAGCCAAAAATCATGGAAATGTCATTGTCTCTTGTCTTCTGAATGCTGCCCACACACATTTTTATAGTCCCCTCCTTCCATTTGCAAGGATGTGGTATCCATTTTCCAGGGTATTTCACGTTAAAAAGAAATATAAATAAATATGTCAGGCTTTGCATCAAACAAACCCAGTGGTAATTCAGACTGGCAAGAATCTGATGTCAGGAAACGAGGCCTTATTATTTCCTGCACAGCAGATGAACCAGCCCTGGCCTCAGCCATCTCCTCCTCCTCCCTGGCCCCCAGCCACATGTCCCCGTCCCGCCACCGCCGATGGCAGCGCGGGTGCTGGGTGCTGCCTGGCCACCATGTCCCGGGCAGCAAAAGGCGGCGCAAAGGGCCCAGGCGCACGCTGCCGTGGCATACCTAATTCCATCTGAAAATATCCAAGGGTGGAAATCATTGTTCTCCGAACTAGCTGAGCTGGAGCCAGAGCAGAAACACTAAAGTCAGTTGTGCCTTTGAGCTGCCTGTAACAGCGCCCTTTGGAGACCCATTTCATACAAAATTTGAAGCCTGTGTTTATTGCCCATTAAAGCAACCTTTATTTTATGGCAAATGTTGCAGTAATTGCCTTTTACGAAGAGCACTTTGTAACACACATGCACTGTTGAAAGAAAACCACTCTGGTATTGTCTATCGGGACTTAATGGCGCAATTAATTTTACTCCATCTGTTCCTGAGACTTTAAAGGAAAATGGATTTTTTTTTTGAGCGCACTTTAATGAAGAAGATAAAGCGGCCCGGCTGGTGTCCCACAGGCTCAGCGCAGTAAGTTCAGATTATTGCTCAGTCTGTCAGAATGGGCTGCTTCCCTCGGCAGCCGCCACAGCGCGCAGCCCGCGCTGGCCCCTCGCCGCGCCATTCCTGATGACAAACTGCCAGCCGGCTCCCACAAAAGCGCGATTAAAATGTCAGCACAGGATGACGAAGGGGCCAAGAGGGTCCTCGGAGACAAACTGTGTTCGGTATGAGTTAATACTTCACTGCAGTGTGGGGCTGGGGCTGCTGCTGTTCCAGGGAAGCGCTAGGCAGAGCCTTACAATGGGCTGCTGTGGAAACATGGATACACCTCATGCTGGAACCTCAGCTGGAGCATGCCGGCACCGCACCGCTGCCGCCCGCTTGTTTATGCCGCCTGACGCTCTTCCAGTGGAGCCAAGCTGCTCTTTTTTTCCCCCCCCTTTTTTTTTTTTAATGTTCACCACCCCACATTGCACTGAAAAATAGAGATGCAGGGTTTGTTTCCCTTCCCAGGGCCTGTGCTGCATGTGGTGGTACTGGAGAAGAGTGGAGGATGCTCCTGGGGCAGTGGCAAGAGCCAGCTGTGCTGCTGCAGGCGCTGGGCGAGGGGGTTTACAGATAAACGTTGCAAAGTGGCTAAAGATGGGGATTTTTGAAGCAGGAATTGTGGACCAGAGGCCCCAGAGCTCTGTTTCATGAGACTAGGGCTGCCACAAGGGCAGAAAACCCTCTTCAGGCAGTTGTAGTTCTGCCAAGGTAAGGCAAACCCCAAAGAGTTTATGTTCTGGTGCATTTTGAAAGAGCTGTGGTTGACTGAAGCTCATCTTGCCGCTGGCCCTAAGCATGCCAGTGCTTCCCCCAAGCCATCCCACCAGTGCGGCTCGGCACTGCTCTGTGAGCACCAGTGACTGCATAAAGGTTTCAGAGACACATTTGTGCAGGTGGGGCTGGGGGCCTGAGGACTTGCTCAGGGCAGCCCTGGGAGAACCAGCTGACTTGTGCCCAAGTTGTGTGAGCATGCTAAACCTGTGCCAGTCGGGGTGAGAACCTCCATCTGTTCCCCTTGCAGTGTTTCACACACAGCCCTTCATGGGGAAGAAGTGGTTGGGCTGCCTGTGTTAATTGGTGTGGGGGCGTGCTGGCATGGCCCCAGCCCTCACCCTTGTTTGCTAACTTGTGAGGGGGTAGGACCCACTTTGTCACTGCAGTTTAATTCCCTGAGAGCCCTCCTGAGTAGTTTCTGGGGGTGTGAGAGTGACAAAAGCTTGTAATGAAAAGGAGAGGAGATTTTCAGCGCTGGCATCCTGCTGGGAGCGATCTGCACTCCTCCTGGGCAGCAGGTGGGAGCTTCACCATTGTCCCTAATGGTTATTAGCCAGCGATGAGCAGGACAAATGTGGGGTCACCTCTCCTGCTGGCAGGGCAGCAGTTGCAGGATTTAAAGCCCCTAGGAGAGGAAGAAATGACGTGGTTAGTACCTACAGCTCAGGATGTGACCTGCTCGATTTTAAATGATCTGTTACACTTTGGGGGAGGGAGAGATGGAGTCCGCTAGAGCAAGTTGAATTCAAAATATATTGCATACTTGAATTAAATGCAATCAGAGACATTCACTGATATCATAATGGCTCTTGAATAATCAGCACAAGACATAGCACTGGGCTATTGAGTATTTAAAGCAAGATCTAGCAAGACAGAGATTGCAGCAGGCTGCAAATGGTGAGGGGTGGTTTTTGTTTGTGATGCCATATGCCGATTCTCAATGAAGATTTAAAGCAAAGGATGTAAACCAGGAAGCCTCTATATTTCCAATTAAATTTGCTTGCTTCTTACTGCTCCGTTCAATTAAAAAAAAGACACGTCTTCCCGGGCTTCTGTGCCCCTTTGGATCTACCACATCCCACCTCCCAAGTGCTGTCTGCTGCATCTTGCCCCTCCCTGCTCCTCTCGGCCTCCCCGTGCTGGCTCCTCTCTGAGCGCTCCGCAGCTGGGGGTTGATCTTTCTCTTGTGCCCATTTAACTGGAACAGCTCTCCCTTCGCTCCCCTGAGCCACTTCCTCACCTCAGGTCGCCCCTTAAAAACTACTGATTTGCTTTTCTCTGCTGCCAGTGCTAAATGCTATATTCTTGCACCTTCCCCTGCTACTTGAAATTCCCTTTCTCTTTTATTTTTTTTCCTTATCACCAACCTGCCTGAATTTGTACCTTATGGCTATTAAATGTTGGGTTTTTTTTTTTTTTTGGACTTAACTTTGTCTCCCTGAGTAGTTTGCCCTGTCTGGGAGTTAGTGACCCAGACGTGTGCAGTAGAGTGTGCTGGCTGTGTTAATAGCTGCACAGCCTTGCTCACCCCGGGGATCTCCAAGCACTTTGCAAACAGGAGTTGAGGCTCAGGGTCTCCCGTGAGGGTAAATGCGTTGGGTTCCAGCTGGATGAGCTGGAGCACTGGCTCTGCAAATGTCCTGGTCAGATGGGGTCGGCAGCAGGAATTGAGATGCTCAGGGTTCACAGCTGCCTGGTGGCATAGCCAGCGAGCAGGGCTCCTCTTGCTGCTGTGCAAAGCTTGTTATGGCTCTTCCTTCAAAGGGATTTGTATGAAACTAAATTGTGTTGTATGGGATTAGGGCTCCATAAGTTTACTATTTGCAGTATAGCATACATCTGCTCCCATAGTCATCTCCTCTTGGATGGGATGCACATTTATTCTGTGAGCTGCTTCAACAGGAAAATAAATGTGCCCATATCAGTGTGTTATTGAGGGAGTAAAGGGATGCAGCTGGTCCCAAGCTCGTTCAGTAAACCTGCACTGTGACTTACAACTCTGTTCTGCACACACTGTGCCATTGGCTCTTCATGGCTCTGCCTATTAATGTAAGGGTTTATAAGTAGGTTCAGTCAGGGCAAGATTCCTGTCTAACACTTGGTGCTTTCCAAACCCTGCGGTAAATCCCCTTCTGAATGGAGTACTGTGCTGGCTTTCAAGGCTGGGGAGAGGGGAGGATTGAAAGGTTTGCCTTTGCATTCTGCATGGCTCGCCTGACGCAGACATATAAACCACAGGAGGTTTGCGCTTGTGTTTTCCCAGCTCATTTCCCATAGCCTGAGAAGTGATCCCTGAGTGTCAGGTGGCATGAAGGCCACTTTCCGTGTAGAGGGAAGCAAAAGAAACCGGTCTGCTCCTCTGTGTGGCTAGTTCTAATTTACCCTTTTAAGTGTTGCTTACCCAGGAATGGAAATGGCTGTCCCCAGTTACAGGTTTGGACTCTCTGACGCCGAGCTTCATTTCAGGAGCTTTTCTGTGTTAGGGCTGAGGAACCTTTCAGAGCTGCTGGATGGCAGGATCATTATTTCCCTCAATAGAGTTTTGATCTTCTTCCAAAGTGTGCCTTTCCCCATTCACTGGGGAGAAGTAAATGCCAAGACAGTTCTTCTTGGCAGCCTCTGACTTCAGAAAGACTTCTTCTGGCTGGTACATGTGCCTGGCCTGGTAGATCTGGCCCAGAGGCAGTGAAAGGCTGCAAGGTGGCTTCCAGTGAGTGGAAAATCCAGTGTTGACAGCCCCAAGCAGGTGAGAAGATTTGATTAAAATAATGTGCTTTGTAGTACTAAAAGTTGGGCTCTTCATTTTGCCTGAGGAGGTTGAGCCACAAGGCATGGTCAAGTTTTTCCCTTGAAATCACAGGGCACAAAATTAGCTTTTTCTGCATTTAAATGAAAGCTTGAAGTCCAGCCTGGCCTCAGGAGCATGGGGGGCTTAGGGGCTTTAAGGAAAAGTGCCGATAGCATACCAATTGTCCAGACAGCTGTAGACCAAGTTACAGTTAGCTGAGGCATACTCATACCAGAAACAGAGCTTAAGATGTACTCATTTTGCAAAGGTGGTTTGGCTAACTGGAAGGCAAAAAAGCCTGAGAACTCAGGACTTGGACATTCATGCTTGTCTGTTGTTTTCCAGATGTGATCTGTGGTGCACAGGACACTGCAGCAAGGCTTCTTTCTCCTCTCTTGCATGCAGTAGCGTCAATCACAATTAAATTCATTAAAGACAGTGGCAGCACACTGTGGGAGACTGGACATGATTAGGAATGAACCTGAACCATGGGGACATTACGAAGGAGTTCAGTTAGATTTGGATTGAGGTTTCAAATGCTGCTTTCCTGTTTGTTTTTTTTTCCTATTCTAAAAAATAAGAGAAATCAAAACCCCCAGACTGTGAAGTGCTCAGGTGGCTGCAACACCTGTATGCTCCTGAGGAGTCCCTGTAGTCACAGCATGAGCATCGTGGTGAAAAACAGTCTGTGAAATCAACATCCAGCATTTGAAATCATATCATCATCTGGAATTTCAAGAGGTCTATGAAAAAAGGAGACCAAATATGCTAAAGGAAATATACAAAATACCAGGAGACATCTTCTTTTCATGGCAATATATATAAAATACCACCCTGGCCCAAGGGAAATGTATAATAGCATTTTAAGACAGTTCTTTGAGAGCAAACATTGAATTTGCCCTTGTGTATTAGATCAGCAAGGAAACAAATGCTGTTTCTGTGAAATGGGGGTGGCAGAGGAGGGTGTGGAGCTGTCAGTAGCCCTGTGGGGTGTGTGAAGGGGATATGAATTCTCCCCGGCTCCTTCCAGCAACCAGATGGTGCCCCAAAGCCTAAAATTTGTTTGCCCTTCCTTTGATTTCCTAAACTCCTTCACTGTTGTTAGTGATCCTAAAATTACCACTACTGTTTTACTGCTTGGCTTACAGGGGAGCCAACCCCCACACCCCAGCACCCATCTGCTTCCTCCAGAACACAAACCGTCGTCTGAATTCACATGTTTTCCACCAGCCCAATTGTTACACTGGCTCCAGCAGGATCTCCCTGCTTTAAATGCAATTAAAACTTCGCAGGGCTCTAAACACAGAGCCAGATTTTCCAGCACATCTCCTAAGGGTGCTGTTGCGCGAGGTTGGAGCTGCAGGCACTCCCTGGCCTGGCTGATCCCTCTGCAGCCCTAGTCCCTCTCTGGCTCTTCTGACAATGGCAGCTGCAGGCACGGGCTGGGCTCCCCAGCCCCTACAATGTGATGGAAGGCGTCAGGAGTGATCTGTGCTGGCTGGCTTGGCTGTGCTTGATGCAAAGTCCTGTTGAGCGCTCATGCACACATCCCTCGTGCCTTCCCCTCCTTTATTCCTCCTGTCTAAAGCAGAGTGCAGCTTAAGAGTAATACTCACCATTTACTCAGTGGCTTTTCATCCGTGGATGTCTGAGCCCTGCAGACTGATTCCTGTTGCCCTTTGAGGACAGTGGTGACAAGCTACTGCCACCTGGAAAGTCAGTAAGAGAGCCCAACACAAAAACACCAGATCCTCTGTGCTGAGCCTTGTCACAGACTGAGCATCACTGTGACTTGTGATGGTCTCAGCTGCCTCTTCCCTGCACCCATGTCCCGGTCTTGTCACTCCGCTGTATAAATAACCTGGTGGGGAGCAGGCAGACCACCTGCAAGCTGTGAGGTGCTGAGCCCTTCTGCTGAGGTGGTAATAAGGCAGGGCAGACATAGGAACTTTAGAAAGGCTGCCTGGCAGAAAAAGCCAATGGAAAAAAAGGCAAAAAAAACCCAACCTCCAATAAATTCCACAATTTATACAGTCTTAAAAACTTGTAATGATTTGGACTTTTGTTAAAAATTCTACCTCTGCTTGTCAGAACTCTAGCTAATGATGGAGAAGCCCAAAGCCACAGCCTTCTGCAGAGTCTTTTATATTTTGTAATAAAATAACTTCCCCACCACTTCCATCATCATCTATATATAGATTTAAGCCAGTGAGACTGACTTTAGTTGTTGGAGTGGAGTCTTCTGGTTTATTGGGCTACAGCTGAAGCAAGTTGAAAAGGGCAGAGTTTTGGAGTGGGGGCAGAAGGAGTTAACTTCACACCCCATGGAGTGGCTGGACCAGCGACAACTTTGGCTTGTCAAGCTGGGAGAATTTCTGCAAATGAACTTTGGGAAGAATTATGCAGGGCTTGGCATTACAGTATTACACACTCGCCTGTTCTCAATCACTCACTGGAACTTATTTTGTAGTTAACCTCCATAAAGGACTGTACAACTGAGCAAAGGCCTGTCACACACACATTATTTAGAAGCCCTTATTATTATTTTATTGCCAGTCCTTGACAGCTGAGGAAAAGCCAAGCGCTTTAATCTTTCTTTCCCTTTAGTTTACAGTGTAAGAGCTGCATGTAAGATGGATTTGATTAATATGTAACAGAGATGCAATTCTCTGTAAAATGTGCTGTACTTTAGAACCCTGGAAAACAAACTGCATCACAATGGCTTAAATCTCAGTCCATTGTATTATATAGACATCATAAATAATAGAGAGCAGGCAGATATTGCTGCAGGCTTCATCTACATAACACATCTGAGCTCTCTATAATGTGTTCAACTTGTCACTTTTAGTACAGAAGAGAGGCAATAAAGCTAACAGCTGACTAAACCACATCAGCCTTGCTTCCACTTCCAGGGTGGTGAATGCTCATTAAGCAATCTTAGCTGTGACTTTTAAAATCCATAACTCTTACAAATGTAAAAAAGTTGCCACAAAAGATTAAGCGCAAAATAGATGTCAAAGCATTAATTTTCTGCGCGTAGATTCCAACCACCAACAACCTCAAATATTTCTCTCTCTCTTTTGTTTTATATGTGCTTTTGGTTAAAGCAGATCTTCATCAACAATATTTGTTTCCATCTGGGGCAGAAAATACCTTTGTGATGGCAGTAAGGGAAGGAAAACTGTTTTTCATTCAGCTAGAACAGGCTGTGCGTCTGAGACCCAGTAGAATCTTCACTTGGCATCAGTGCTGGCACGTCAGCTGAGATACCCTGGATTAAATTAATCCCTGGACAGAGTTCAAGTGCAGTATGACCAAGGCTGAGGTGGTCCCTGCCAGGGGTTAGAGTGGGGGTGGACACAGAGCCAGAAGGAAGCTGAGCAACCAGAGAAATATTGCACTGGCATGAGCTAAAGGTTGGGCACAAAGCGAAAAGACCAGGCCAGGATCCAGGACGCTAACAGCTCTATCCAGTGAGATGGTCTGTGACCCAGGGTGGGGTCGGGAACATGAGCTACGAAGGATAAATGAGCAGCCAGCTGCCTGCAGAGCTGCAGTTACTGGCTGATGGGATTCTGCAGGCCACCCTCGGGACAAGCTCCAGCACAGCACTCAAGAGGCAGGTCTTGGCCCCAGTGACTCACTTTATGCCCCAGAGACTTTGTGCCTCTGCCTACCCCTCTGATGCCAGCTGCCAGACTGGCCTTTGTGGCTCCTATGGATGCACACATTATCCTTTACATGCTCAGGAGGCTCTGCTGGGTGGCTGGATGGCAGTGTCCCAGTGCTCCTGTTGGGGGATCAGCCAAGCTCCTGAGGCCAAGCTGCTTCCTTGTTCTCCAGCCACCTTCAAATCATCCCAAACTCCAGCCAGATGAAAGGGAAATGCAAAGAAAAGTAGATATTTACGGCAAGAAGGAGAAAAATGCTTAGGAAAAGCAGAAATTAATTTAAAAAATCACATAGGTTATTGTCAGAAGAGTATGAACTAGAGAGTCTGTGCTGGAGTCGAGGCCAAGAGGTGTTGTCCCAAAAGCCATCACAGGGTAAGGATTTCTTAGACAGTCTGGAGGCTTCCAAGGGTTCTGTCCCAACCCAGCTGTGAGAAAGCCCCAGCTCTGGTTCAGTCCTGCCCTTAACTCCAGCTCAGCAAGGCAGTTAATCTCTGGGGAAGCAGAAGCTCAAAGTGAGACATAAGCAGTGTATGGGCTCTGCACCACGGTATTTTCATCTTGTGACCTAAAAAAACTTCTAATTAGGGGGAAAAAACATTTCAAAGACAAAACATGCAACTTGGAAAGCCCCTTGCAATAGAGTGGGTGCCAAGCTGCCCTCTTCAAAGTCGTTGTTTTTGTACTGCTGAGACAAAGCCCATATTTAGAATGAGGTAGACCTGGAAGGAGATACTTCCTTTCCCTCCTATTTCCCATTATATAATAAACAGATTTCCCAATAAAATGAGTGGTCTCATATGCGACTTGGGACAGAGGCTTCTGTGGAACCAGACTGTTAAGGCTGTGAGGGGATTGCTGAAAGGTTGTAGGGTGGAAATAACATAGGGAGTTGCTGAGAAGACAATCCAGCCTTTTGGCAGCCACCTTCCCATCACATCTCTGGAGCCCGTTGTTAATCAGGATAGTTTGGGACTGCACGGGCACCAGCAGCCTCTCACAAAGAAGGCAGAGGATTGAACAAGGAGCTTTGTGTCTTATCAACACTCCCTTTTCTGGAGATCATGAAATTTCAATAGCTTATCTTTTCCATCTTAAAGCAAAACATTAATACCTGACACTGACTACTCTTGAATTCTTCATCTGTGCTGTAGCCCCCTCCTCTCCCCTAATGGCACCTGGGACTCTCAGAGGGTGTGATGCTGTCACACAAAAAGTCTTTAAGAGTCTTTCACTCCAGGCTGACATCCCCACAGGATGCATTTTAGCAGTTTCAGAAGCTTTTCTTTCCCGTGGGGGTTATTAAATGTCTGTCTTGCATATGGACCTGTATTTGCAGCATTCATTTCAGATTGAAATCGGTTTTAAAGTCCTTGTTAGGTGGTAAAAAAAATGCAATATTATTTAGAGGTTGTGGTCACAGAAGTGATGTGGCAGCTAGGAGCCCTTGAAGAAAGAGAGGTGAGGAAAGGGAAAGCACTGTCCTGGCAGTGTCGTTCTGCTGCTGAGGAAGATGATAAAAGTATCATCCTGCAGACCATCTCTATTTGGGCGGAGTGCTGGGGAGACAGTGGTTTGTGTTGGTCATGTAGCCAGGGAAGGAATAATCCACACAGTCTGGTAGGTGAAGTCTGTCTCATGCCTAAGATAAAGAAAATCCATCCTTCTCTTGTTTTTGTCTTTTCCCTAGATAGAAGCTTATTCTTGTATGGGAACATAAGCATAACCTTATTTTGCTTCTTTCTTCCCACTCTGCACATACATATCATGCTACTGAGGGTGTTGAAGGGGGGATTAATAGCTTGAAAGAAACCTGAGTAGAAAAAAATTTGGAGGAGGAGGTGGACAAAAAAACCCTTGAAGATACAAACCCAAGTAAGAGAAGGTATTTATTCAAATTCTCCAGTTTCTCCAGGACATGTCTGCATTTCAGTGTCTTGCCATATGTTGGAATGACAGTGAAGTTTACCCTTAATATTTTTCAAGGCCCCTCAATGTTCAAATGACAGATAGACTTCACACATGCTCTCAACACGCTGCCTTGGTGTGAATGCGAAGGATATAGAGGCTGGGCCAGTCTGTTAGTCCTTTATTTTCCTTGTTGCTCTGTACTGGTGTGCTTATCTTCGCTATCCCTTGAGTCCCACTGTGCATTAGTGAGCACTGATGCTGTGAAATGAAGATGCTCAGGTGCTTTGTGTGTTTGTTTTCTCTTCTGTTTTGGTTTTTTTTCCCCCACTGTTTGCCACAGGGATTAGATATGAACTTGTCCCATGGTGGTATGGAGAGCGGTGCCTTCAAAATCACAGACCACTTTGCTTAACTCTCCCTTGGAGGCCATCCAGAAAGAGCATGTTACAGTGGTGGCACCAAGGGAAGGACAAAGCCTGTTAGCTTTCCCATCCACAGGGTGATTGATGTGTTAGGGTTGGTACAAGATTAGCCTGACTGTAACATTTAAACAGCCTGTCTACAGATCAGTTGCATTTGAAAGAACTTGGAAGGGGAAGCATGCCAAGAGATTTTCGTTGCTGTTGAGGCTGGCTAGCAGCTCTGCAGGAAGATCAGAATCAACCTTTCACATTGATACCTGGCTTACCTTCCTCTTTATTGCTATTGACCTGAAGGAGAAAATGTTTTAGCGATTCTGGACAGCTAATCAGTGTGGTGTGATTCCCATCCAGGCGTGCCAGCGAAGGACACTGCGCGGGAGTTGTCATGGAAAGTGCCTGCGTTCTGCCTGCGGGGGGATAAATAGAGGCCTTCAGTCTCCCAGGCTGTCAATCCAGCAGCTTTTTGCTAAGTGCTACCTTCCAGCCTAACACAGAGCACCACTGTTCAGGGGCACAGTGAAACAAGCTTCCGAGCATCTGCTGTATGAGGGTGCTGTCTCCCAACTTCCCAGAGGCTCCTGGCAGAGCCATTTTTCCACTGGGCAGTGCGACAAAGTGCCTGCAAATAGATAAAGTGACTTGCAAACAGCAGTGGTGGTGGGGGGGGGGGGGGGGGGGGAATGGCGCGATAACATTTGCGAGTGAATAATGTCGCTGGGGCGAATGGGATCCGACAGGAATCTTAGCTCAGCAGCAGCTACTGAACTCTTTACGGCACAGCCAGATGGCCTGGTGCAACAACAGCCTTTCAGAATTAATAACTGCTTCTCTGGAGGGAGAGCTTCGTTCAGGAGCGTTTCACGTTTCGGCAGGAGTGGTTTATTTTTTATCCTGGCACTTTCTGTGCGCTTTGCTCTGGGTGAGATGTCAGCCCTGCTCCGAGGGGGCTTGGAAAAAAACTCTTTGTCTCCCTCTCTCCACTTTCTTCTCTTCCCCCGCTCTCCCTCTGTGCTGCCTTCCCTCTGCCTTTGGCTTCGAACGCTGCAGCTTTTAATCTAGAAATTATGGTAACTTGTATGTGCATTTTGAGAGTATATCATTGCTGCAGTTAATTAACAGTTATTAGCGTTAGCGTACTGTGCTGTATTATATGTCACAAATCACCGAGTCTCCCTGTGCAGTTACAGCAATTAAGAACTCCATCACACCTTCTGTATAGTCATTTGGTTCTCTTCCAGGTCTTTTCAAAACTGGAAATTGCTAATCAAATCATTTCTGCTCTGTGCCTCGGTATCGTTTATTCCATTCCTAATGATGTGCGACTTTTTTTTCTTTGGCCGTTAACAGAGGCATCCGTGCGTCTAACCCATTTCACACCACCGTCATGCTTTGGAGAGGTGATAATGAACTTGCAGGAGGAAGTGGAGGCTTTAGGCTTTGCTGCTTCTCCTCCTCCCTCCCCCACCTCCCCGCCACCAACTCCTGCTTCTTCTCCCTTTTTTTAATTCCCCCCACCCCAGTGTCTTTCCTGCTGTTGGGTGATTGAATTTTGAAACTGTAAAATGCATTGACAGGCTTACAAACCCAACTTGCCAGAGCTGTAGCTATCACAGTTTAGCTTCAATTCAGAGCTCAGTGAGATTCCTGCCTGATCAATTTGTCATCCCTCTAAATGGAAACTAATTACTTCCCAGGGAAAGATTGCAGGCAGCTATCACCCTTTGCATCAGCAGCCTTCTGCAGTGAGGTGGAAGCAAAGTCCAAAGGGTTTTAACTAACAGAGGACAGTGTAAACCACTTCCTTTCTTACCCCTTTTCTTGGTCCTGTCAGGAAGAGTTTATTTTATTCATGCTCTTAATAAAATTGCCTTCACATTTGCTTGGGTCCTATGTCAGGGACATATTTTGCTTTTCAGGTCAGCTGCATGAGAACATCATCATCCTGACAAGGATGTTTGCTGTCATCCAAGTACTAAGTCCTTTCTCCAGAAACTGATGATTCTGCACATTCCAAAGCCCAAGACATCCTCCTGTGTGTTTCTGTGGCTCTCTCAGCCTTCCTGGAATATTCCAGTAGTGTCCATGGCACAGACGAGTGCACTGCACCACACCACAGTGTCAGGTTGGCTTGGGAAAACTTTGTCACAGAGTCACAGTTCTGGACATAAGCAGTTCTAGGTGTTGTACGTAGCAGAGGAACCATCCTGTGATCTGTTAGGAGCACTAAGTGAAGGTGATCATTACCTTGCCTGTGAGCAGCAGCTCTGAGCCCTTGGGATCTGCTGACCACTCAGCAATCCCACCTCTGCCCACCAAATAATGATAACAAAGGACTACAGATACTTTCTTCTTGATGCAGCTCATCCATTGGCTTCTCTTTCTCTTGACACCCTCTTCTGTATAACTTGACCCTCATCACAAGGCCTTCTGAGGATTATAGGCTGTTAAAATACATCAGGAAGGTGTGAGTGCAAAGCAATGGCTGCTACCTGCTGCAGGCAGGAAGAGGTCACTTCGGAAAGCAGAGGCATCTCCCACAGCTAATGAGTGACTTCAGGATGTTGGTGCTTCTCTACTCATCTCTCCTTGCATGGCCCACATCCATAAGCAGCACTGACCACAACATCCTCAGCCTCTTTGGTCTTCTGCCTTTGGCTCTCCCAGTATTTTCATAACTTTATCAGACAACACAACTGAACTTCCTAATTTAATGAGCTCTGTTTTACTTCAGTTGTAGTTCTGCAGCCATAAATGTTGTACAAATAGTGTTTTGTAGGAGAACCTCATTACAGAGTAAAATTGAACTGAGTATGGTGGACAACTGTTTGGAAGAAAAAGCTTTAAATACAAAGTTGTCATTGTTTGCTTCAGAGATCATAGAGCTGTCAATCAGCACAAAGTAGACACCATGTTCAGAGGAGCATCCCAGCATGCTGCTTCTTACAACCTTCTGTAGAAACTCAACTGTGGCTTTTCTCAGAGTCCTTTGGTCTGTTGCAGTTGGACAGTTCTTGAATTGTGAGGAACATGCCCAAATCTCCTTATGATCAAGAGTTGCAGGACACACCACATACCTGGGGAGACCTGGGAGTGCTTCACCCATAGGAGAAAGAAGTGAGAAGACTTCACACAGACCAAGGAGCTCCATGTTGTGGAACAGTAGGGAAATAAGTGTGCAGTTGAGGCTTAGGGAGCAGTGGGATGAGAAATCTCTGCTGAGTGACTTCTTCCCATGTCTGATTTACCCACACAACCTCTGATGCCTGTGTGTGGTAGCCCTGAGAGCTGCTTGCAACCTAAACATGGCTCAGCCAGTGGCCCTGCATTGCTCTTGGGACTGGTCCTCCAGTTGCGCTCTTTTAAGCATGCACATACAACAGAGCCATAGTCTGTGGCAAAGGTCTTAGATGTAAATTGCTACAGATCATTTCAGTCAGAAGATATTAATTTGCCACCCTGCAGAAAGGTGTTAGCTCGTTCTGTGTGTCGCTGAAATGAGGGTGGAATTTAAGTCAGGCTTGTCTGACAGATTCCTCCTCCAGGTTAATTCTTGGATACAAGAGATGTGAGAGGTCTGGGACTTGCATCCAGAAAGTGTTTTGTGTCATATAAACAGCTGGAAGTGCAGGGAAGAAAAAGAGGCTTTGCTAAATGACAAACTTCAAATGGATGGAGGTTAGCAGTGGCAGGGCCTCTCTGCTGCTTGGGGAACTGGTTAGCTGTCAATGAGCACGCCCATTTGGGGGTGTTCTGCTTGCAGAAATGTGATGTCGTGAAGGGCCAGAGGCTTGTCTGCTCTGCACTTTTCCTAATCAACCATCACAGCTGGGAAGGAAACTTGGGATGGGGTTGGATTTCTTAATTATTAGTATTTCCCCCCACCCTGAAAAACTCACATCCATCTCTAGTGTAAACCTTGGGGTCTGTGCTGGTCAGTCAGCTTCCCCAGCAAACAGTGCCAGGATGGTTTGCAGTAAGTTCTGCTGCAGCATGCTCTGACCAACAGAAGTAGCTGGCCCCACTGGTTTCAGTAACATGTTGGATGTTTGGATTGGTTTTGAGCCTTTAAAATTTTTGTGCTTAATCCTAAGGTACTGGTAGCCCTTTGCTTGACTGCTTCACCTGATTCTTGCTGTTCTTCAGGCTATGCTTCAGGAGAGTTTTCATTTAAGAACTGAAGGGTGGTCACACTAGCCAAAAGCCCATGGCAGGCAGGAGATGCTGTCCCTGAAAGACCCTCTCCCACGTGCTCACAGGTGCCCTACACTGGCAACTCCTCCCTGAAGTTATGCATTTTCATGGCATCTCTCTTGACACCTTGCCTTGAGGGCAGGTATCAGTTTAAAGTTTTCACCTCTTCCTTTGTGTGTGCCATCTTGAGACAATTTTTTGAGGGCCAAACTTGTAATGAATCATAAACCAAATCCTCAGAAACATCAGGGGTAGCATCTGCTTTTCCTTGAAGCATCTACATCCAGGATCCATGTCTGTACCTCTCCAAGCAGACGGACAGTACTGAGAAGAATCAACAAGAGAATCTTCTCAGGGCTTTATTTCTGACTCATATAAGGTGTAAATTGAAAACAAGTTGTTAAGACACTGCCACCTTCATGGAACCTTGTGTGTCAGTTTGAGTGACCTTGGTCTAACTCAGGTCAAGGGAGAGCAGAGTTCTGCTGAATCAAAATCAGCTGCCCTTCAGAAAAAATAGGTCTGTCCTCACAGCTTTCAACGACACTTCAAAAGCAGCAGTCGAACAGCAAGTTAAGCAGGGCCACACATTCAGGCTTACTAAAGAGGCTTAAATGGCAATAAGATTCCCTTCTCTGTCTCCTGAGCTGGATGCTCATTAAAGGCATGGCTTTGCTTTCTGTTTACAAGCCTAAGCCACCTATAGCATTTCAGTTGCTAAAATTGGATGTAGCTTCAAAGAGGATACTGTTAATGAGCTGAACAGCTGTATGGTGCATTTCTTATAGCTCAGATATTTCTGCAGGTATTTGGAACGTTTGCTGTGACCTGTCTTACTCTCTGAAGGCCCAGAGGTAGCACAGCTGGATTGCTGGGGCTGTACCTTTGCCTTTGGAGATGTGTGCAGAATGCTGTGTTGTAGCAATCTTTTATAACAATTAAGTGTTGTATATTCCTAAAGCTGCATGGATTGGGTTTGGTCACCTGTGCCTTAACTTCCCCAAAGACTCCCTGGCCACACTGCCTCAAGCCTCTAGCATTGCTTGGGGTTGTTGTGACCCAAGTGCAGGACCTGCCATTTGGCCTTGTTGAAACTTATCCCATTGATGTTGGCCCATTGATCTGGCCTATCCAAGTCCCTCTGAAGAGTGTCTCTACTTTTAGGAGATTATTCTGTTGCTATATAGTGGTGTTTTAACCTCCAAAGATCATCATTCTTCTCTGTGTGGAATTCAGTGAAGTAATGTCCAGTGTGGATATTGCTCATAGCTCATGGGAACATCTGCTCAGCTGAAGGCGAGGGAGTTTGCATGCTGTAGATGGCCTTTGCAGTGTTCCACTTCAAAGCTGCTTTCCTATCACAGTGCTGATCTGTAGGCTGAGGTTTGTGATTCAGTAGCCTTCCTTCAGTGAAGGTCTTGAGATTCTTTTCTTTTCCATGAGATGAAGAATACCTCTGGTAATTTGAGAACTGGTCTTTGTGAAAGGGAGAGAGCAGCAGCTCCCCTGCTCGCCGCAGCATCACTGTTATCTGTTTAGATGCTATTAACTTGTCCTTTGAAGGTAGTAGATGAGGTTGCCAACAACAATTAAAAAACAATTTTTTTGGGAAAGTGTTGGGTTTCTCAGGCCCTTCTCAGATCAGGAAATGAGATTGAATTCAGTTGCTGAAAAGCTGCAGTGTTTATTTGAATACAGCAGAGCATAGCAGCTTGGGCCACCTCATTAAAGGCAGGTATTATAAGCAGCCTGGTATTATGTTTCCAGCTTGATAAAACACATTGTCTGACAGCAAGCTCAGTGCAGCTCCAACTATATATGCTGGCACATATTTTCTGCCTCAGTGGTTCCTCTCAGTAGGATAGCCAGCCTCTGCCTTTCTGTTTGACGTTTTTGCTAATAATTACTTGAAAAATCATCCACTTCTGTTTAAAAATTGCTACATGAAGTACTAGTCCGTCTTTGCATCATGACAGCAAGAGGCCAATGAAGTAACGGGTGTTCAACCACATGAAGCTAACTTCATAAAGCATTGCCCAGGGTGCACTGCAGGATGACTTGAAATAATTAGCCTCTGGAGGTTGGAAACCTATGCTGTAAATCCCCGAGCTCAGAGTGAGGATAGTTTTTTATCACTGTCCTTGACAGAAAAATTGTACCATCACGGCTCACTCTGTCTTTGACACAATAAACTTATAGTGGTGCTTTTCAGAATCCTCTCCTTGCACCTCCATTTGCCTTTCCCCCTCACGCAACCTCTTCTCCTGGGTTAGCCACTGTGCTGCAGAAACCTTCCTTTGGGCCTTAAGCCATCACGTAGACATGCAGGCATCTAGCTTCCAGTGAGGATCAGGTCCTCTCTAAATTAGATTTCCACGGGTGATGCAATTTCTGCGACCCCGTGGAGAGACAAGATCTGTACCTAACTGAAGGGCACAGGGCTCATCCACACTGGCACCCTTTATGGGTGAAGGCCACCTGCACTTGTGTACCTACACAGTGGTTTTGGCCTCTCAGCTGTTGTTAGCACCTCGGTGTTTAATGCTGAGATCCAGAGTGGAACGAATGTGCACAGATACTTGGGTAAATTGTTGCATGTATCAGGAGTGTCTTGTAAATTATAATGAACAGATGCCTTGTACATACTACACAGTAAGCCACTTGAAGTTGTCACCAGTTTTTATAGACGTTATTAATATTAATAATTTACCACTCATTTCCATATGAAACCACATTAGGCTTGTCTACACTGCATCCAGTTACCTGCAGAAGCCGGGACACCGTGGCAGCGTGCCCGAACTAACACATCCTGCTGAGAAAATGCTGCCTTTGTTCCTGTCTCAGTGGCACAGAGCGGAGCTGGCCGGGTGGAGCGGGGCCTTTGCTGCTTGCTTGTGTAGCCACATATTGCACAACGAGTTGCAGTGATTAGTTCCTGCTCTAGGGACTGTCTTGAATGTTAGGCAGCGTTCAGTGTCTGCTCAACAAGGAGCAGTTGTACTGTGGTGAAGGTGCGCTTCAGATATGGGAGAGGGGGTTCAAAGCCCGGGGGGTCTTTCCTTTGCAGAAGAATTTTGGCACCAGAATTTTGTCAGGCAACTGGCAGGAAAAAAATAATCATAACAATTCATCTGGCTTTTCCTCTAATTTAGGCAAAGTTGAATCTTGGTGTTCTGCAATTTAAGTCTAAAAGTCAGATTTTCTAACGCTTGTAGCATGACTTGTATCTTCTCTGAAGGAACTTCATGGCAATATGCTTGCTAATGTCTGTAGAAGATGCAAGCCAATGCCAAACATCTTTTAAAAGCTATGTGAATTGTTTCTTCCACTCATCTCTTCCAACCTACTTGATTCTGTGGTTCTATGATTCCTCTGTTTGCAATGAGGAGGGAACTCCAGTGAAGAGGTGAGCCGGCAGATCCTGAAAGAACAGCTCCGAGCTCTAGTTCCACAGCTCCGAGCTCTAGTTCCCCTCACCCTGCCAAGACATCTGTGTGGCACAGGAAGATCTTCTGGTGCAACCTCAAGCCTGAAATGGAGGTTGCCAGACCTATTTCTTCAGGGCTGGGATGTGCTGAAGTCACATCCTCAAACATTGCTGTGTTTTGAGTCCGGTTTTGTGTGGTTTAACACACAACAGCCTCTGCTGAGCCTAGGCACAATTATCAGTATTTATTCCCAGAAGCCCGGGGAGCTTTTTGTCAAAAGACAAAGCCACAAAAGTTCCACAGTATGCAAAACACAGACCTTTGTATTGCAAGTGAAATATTTAGATAGGAATCATTACCGAGTCCTTTTACAGCAACCTTGCCAGCGAAAGAGAGAGAGAGAGAGGGTTGGGGAAGAAAACACAAAGGAGGTAATAATATCTGATTAGCCAAGCAGCTGGAGAACTGATGGGGAATTGTGAAGCCTATCAAGGCATCATGACTTTCTGTGTGAGTGACATTCTGCAGCAGGAAGCGGCTACCAACTGAGGAGCTGCTCTTGAATATTACCCCCAGGACTTGTCTTTTATTGGTAACCTTGCAGTATCCTCTGCTGGAGTTGTGTGTCTCCGAGAATCCGGTGACTTGTCTACAAGGCTTAATTGACAACTCTGGTCACAGTACCAGCTGGGTCAGCTTCATCTCGAGCGCAGTGCCAGGGAAGTCGGTGGCCGTGTGTGCTGGATGGATATTTTGCATCTGTCTTCTGTCATTCTGTGTCTTTTCAAGGCTGAGACTGTTGCAATGACCTTAATAATGTCTGCCTCATATGCACTCTGTGAATTAATACAGTAGTATTTTTTGCATGCATTACGCCTGTGATATCTTGCTGTCTTCTCATTTACACCACTGCAATGCCATCATTTGGGGGAAATCACTTATCATTTAAAGTACAACAGCAGAGAGAAGACTCAATTATCCCATTATTTTATAGCATATTTTTTGAGCTATAATCAGAAGCGATAAGAAGCCTTAGGGATTGTGGTTTTGTCATTGGAGGAAGCTGGAAGGGGACTTGGCCGTTCCTTGTACATGTTTCTCTGTATTCCTCCTATTTCATTAGCATCTTTCAGGATTGTGATGTTTGCAGGTACCTTGTTTTCTCCCCTCCTTAAGGTTTAATTTGGATGTTAGGGTTTGTTTTGCCTTCCTTAGAGTATTCCTGTACTGGCAGTTGAGATGTGGAGCAGTGATTTGTTCCTTGCTCTAATTGATGGGGATGCTTCCATTAACTGAAACAGGGACAAGACAGCACTGCTTTGTAAAGACCGTAGGCCACCAAAGATGTTACCCACATGGATTTGCACATTAACTTTCAGTGCCATGCTCCTTCTTCAAAAGCAGTTCATCATTTAACTAATAACTCCATATTTTCCTCAGATCTGAGCAGAGAGGAATCCAGCTGAATTCTGTAATAAAAGAGCTCTTTTGAGAGATTGGGAAATTCTTCCTACTGTGTCCCTTAGGACCCGGAAATGTGAATGTGAACTTGATGTACCAACAGTAAGATTGCATTCTAGCACTTCTTAACTTATTTTCATTTCTAAAATGTATGGAACATCCTAAATCTATAGCCACAAATTCTACACTTGCAGGTCATATCTACGCAAGAGCACAATATACAATATGCAAACTGTAAGAAAAAGGACTCCATCTTCCAGAGCTGGAGGAATTTGCTATACCAACTTAATCTGAGTCTGCCTCCAACAGAGATGATGTAGGAAAGAAATGAAAAGTATATGTAAAGTTTTGTCTATTCATTACTTTTTTAAAATACTTTTCATGGGTAAAATCTCTCTTTAATGACGCATTCAAACTGTGGTGCTGAGAAGCATTGCATAGCTAATGCATTGTTTTGTTTTTGTTTATTCTGCAGAAATGATGGAATTCCATTTTTTAGTGAAATTACCAGGGCTGCTTTATTATTCACAGGTCTTGAAATGCATGACAAGCTGAACTGCTAAGTCCTCGAGGATTTTAATACCAGCTTCCCTGCGAATCTAAACTGGTTTTCCAGCCCACTACTTGGTGGGCCACGGGGGTTTTTACTGTAGTGTAATACACATTTAAAGCTTCTTATGGATGGCTACGTCTGCAAATAAGCTCAGAAAGTAGAAGAGGAAGTGCATTGTGTTATCTGGAGTTGAGCAGGGAGGAGATTATGGTAGGAGAAACCTGAACAAGAGGTGTGACAGTTTAACAGGCTGAGGTGCTGACTCTCAGTATCTAATAGACACAGGCAATTTCTAAAGGATCAGGGAGTTAAGAATCCAGCCTTCACTCATCATTATGACTAAAGAAACTCCTGGCGCTCTTCCTTGCTGCTGCTGACTAGCAAAGGTGCAACAGACCAGGTAGTAAAGGACAGTGTGTATTTAATTCGCCTGTACCATGAGAGTTTATTTTGTTTGCTCTTTCACTTCTCTTGAGAATGCTTTCAGGAAATAAAAGGAGTGCATTAGCCTGGATTCAGCGGGGCAATGACTGTCTTTAGTATATGTAATGTGCAGCTCTGAGTCAGGGACTGTCTTTTCATTTTAGACAACCAGAATGCAAGTTCATATCTAAGGCTCTTAGGCAAGGCAATAACATAAAAAAGCAGTATGGGAATTTCTCAATTATAATATTTTTTAAAGGAAATTTATAGACTTCTAGTTTATATGCATGGATGGCATAATGGGAACTTGGCTTTGCATCAGGCAAACTTGATCTCCTTGCTGTTCTGGTTGCATGAGTTCTTGTGTGACCTGCCCTAGGTGATCCTGCCTCGTCAGGGGAAGTCAGACTTGATGATCTGTGGAGGTCCCTTCCAAACCCTACCATTCTATAGTAGCACCATGTAGATCTCCTGAGGCCTTAGAATTACAGAATTATTTCACTTGGAAAAGACCTCTAAGACCATCAAGCCCAACCATCAACCTAGCACCACCATGGTCATTAAGCCACGTCTCTTAGTGCCATGTCCACTCATTTCATGCATGTCTCCAGGGACAGTCGCTTCACCACCTCCTTGGGCAACCTATTCCAATGCCTGACCACTCTTTGATTTGCTTGAAAATAAAGGAGGTCAAAATCTGCCATTATATGATCTACTTTCCCTTACTCTGCCCACCAAAGCAAGCCGACAGATGAGAAGTGGCTCAGAGCCTGCGTTACAGCCACACAGACCTGCATGGCTTTGTCTGCCGTACGCACCCTTGCGGCACCAGCCCTGTTTCTTACACACAATATTTATACTTCCTTCAGAACTGAAGCAGTAAAAATGATTTAGTGAAATTCACAGCTTTTGAGAGATATTAGCATATTGGAGTGTGTGCTCGAAGCTTTCTAAAAATATTTCTGTGTGCATGTATTTAAATAAGGATGGATTTGCAGCACGGTGCACCTGCGCTGCTGTGTCTTGTTCCAGAGCAGCCCTCCCAGCTCTCCGATGCTCTCTCCATAGCTCCTGGAGTGCTGCACTGGGAAGTGAGCAACACAGAGGTGGAATGGGATGTGAAATGACAGATTCACAGGTTGCATCAGGTTAGAAGGGACCTCGAAGGTCACCTTGTTCAACCCCGCTGTGGAGCCTGTGGGGACACCTTCAGCTAGATCAGTCTGGCCAGGGAAGTATCAAATGTGATGTTGAATGTTTCTAGGCACAGGGCATCAACCACATCCCTGCTCCAGTATTTCACCACTCTAGTTGTGAAGAACTTCGTCCTTGTATCCAACCTAAATCTCCCCTGCTCCAGTTTCAAACCATTGCCCTCATCCTGTCACTACAGGCCCTTCTAAGCAGTCCCTTCCCAGGTCCTTTCCAGAAAATGAAATGCAGCTCTAAGGTCTCCCTGGAGTCTTCTGTTCTCCAGGTTGAACATCTCCAGTTCTTTTAGCTTGTCTTCACAGGAGAGGTGTTCCAGCCCTCTAATCTTCTTGTGGTCATCCTCTGGATCTGCCCTGGCAGGTCTGTGTCTCTCTAGCTAACTGGAGAACCTAAACTGGCATTGTGTGAAACACCAGACACTTCCACTGGTGCCCTCTTTGCTGGGTCACAGACCCACGGCTGGTTTGTCCAGCTGTTCACCTGGATGTAGCTCTCAGCAGGTGAAAACCAGTCAAATGAGCAGGGCTGGGTGTTTTTCCTCTGTGTCTCTGCCATGACAATTGATGTGACCCTGAAAAGCTCTGGTAGAAGAGCAGTCATGCTGTCCAGTGTTAAAACCTGCCCAGGACCGAGTTACCTTCATTACCATGCAGTGTGGCCAGTTCAGTCTTAGGCAGCATGGCACAAATACTTTCTATGCTTTGCAATTCATAGATACTATTTTTTTTCTCTGTAAGGCTCACCCCTGTCTAGTGTGCTGCAGAGATGAATGACAGAGAAACCCAATTTCAGGGCCTGGGATGTTGAAGGCAGTTGAAAGTAGGGAGAGCTGGGCTTGCCAGCCACCTAATATGCTGGGGCAATATGATAGGGACATTGTATTCTCTCTGATCTGGCCTGGGGATGGAATCTGGATTCATGGACAAATCCCACAGTGAGGATGTTTCTTTTAACTCCAGAGCTGACTTTGGCAGCCACAGGCTTGGGGCAAGTTGCAAGGCCTCATTAACGCTGCTGACAAGGTCAGGGACAGGCAGCGTTGGGCAGCTATAACTTGTCACAGACACAGAGTTGACTTCGTGGTGTCCTGAACATCTGGAGTGGGGATCCTGATACCACCAAAGCATTTGTATCTGTCTGACACCAGCAGTGTGGAAGACACGGGGTGAATTATTATTAATTAGTAATATTTAATTTCATTTGGTCTTCAATAGGACATCAGAAGGGGTTCAGCTCTGTCTTCATTTTTAAGAGTCTGATTGTGCATCGCCTTATCTGTTTGGATAGCCAGGTTGCTGCTGTTCTTTGAGTGACTTTGACCTCTCAGCTCCTGAGAGGTGCTGAGCTTTCTCCATTTCCCATGAATTCAAGAGCACAGTGTGATGCTCAGATGCTGTCCTGAGCCAGGTTGCTCATACTCTCCAGGGAGGCTCGGGCAGCAATTTAGAGCTGCTGTAGCTGCAGCCTGGTCAAAAGCAAGATGTATTTGAAAGCCCAGGAGTAAAGCTTGTGCTGCTGTACTTTTGCTCTAGGCAGGTGCACAAAGAATCAGAAGTTTCTTGCTGAGTGTTTATTCCTCCAAGCTCGATTTTGCAGGTGCAAGTAAACTGAAGCCCTTCTTTCATCTGCTTGTCCAAACAAGACCCATTAAAGAGCTGTCTGTGTTCTACAAAATCCCAGGTTAACTCCAAATCTGCTGCAGACCTGCTGTAACCTCTCACAGGAGTTTAACTGGTATTTTGATGTTGCTTTTCACCTAACTGTGACCTGTTTTACATGTGTAAGATGCATATAAAAGTTGATAATTCTATACACTCAGATGCATACAGACCTGAAGGCACAGACCAAAACCAACTGCATCTCCTCTGTAGCCTGCTGGAAGTTGTTGAACTTCTGTAGAAAAATCAGTCACAGCTCTGTGATTTCATGCTTCATCTTCTTTGCTACATGTATGAGGGAAATGATAAACCTTGTAATTTCTCTCTTACTATATAAAAAGCTTTAGATAACATCGAGATATGGGAGTAATACAAAATAAGATGCCTTGATACATTAATGAACAAGATTTAATATAGGCACTGTGCACCTCAATGGCATGAAAAGGAAAGGGAAAAAAAAAAGAAAACAGCCTTGAATGGGAAGATTAAAAAAACCTGTGTGGGGATGATAGAAAGGGGAAAAACAAAGTTATGAGGAAGAGGGCTTGGAAAGAGAGCAAAACATGCCATAAAATCATAAAATATCACCTCAATCTTGTTTTATAATATATGAAACATGGTAGATGGTTTGTGTCAGTGAGATTTCCACCTTCAGACTCCTGCAGGGCTTTGTGCCAGGGTTGAGATCTGTTCCTGCCCCCACTGTGACCATCGCTGAGCTCTGGAATGTCCTGTCCTGTCTACCAGACAAAACTATGGGTTTATTTTCTCCAGTCCTGCTGGGAATCAAGGCCTAATACAGGACTGGTTAAATGTGTTGAACATGTCCTGTAGCACTCAGAGAGTTCAGCTAGGCCTGTACAGCTATGTCCTCCTGCAGCCATGAACCTGTCCCAAAGTGCACGTGTGGCATGTGGGACGTCTACAGGGTGGGATGTGCCTTGGCTGTCTGAAGATTCTGTATGATCCCCTCTCTTAAAATATAATGCCAGCATTTGAAGAGCAATCATTTGAAAGTGGCATCTAATTCAGTTTTATTTGCATGAAGTAAATCACCAGATAAAAGCCACAGAGCAAATGAGGACATCTATTTGGTTCTTTAAAGTGTGGATTATATTTTATTGGTCTTTCAAGTATGGTGGTGTTACAGGCACCTATCCTTTCTATTCCAGAGAAAAAAGAATGTGGTGTTAGTCTGGGGCCAGGATGTTCAACATCTTGGTGAGGTGAGATAAATCTGGCCCTAAAAGCCTGCCTCTAAGCACCAAGCCTTAAGTAGTTGACTTAAAATAATGTAGTGACAAGAGTAAAATAGAGATAATACCCCAAGGTGTCCTGGTACTCCCCGTGTCAAAGGCAGGGCGTCTATCTGGATGCCATTAGTGATGCAGTGAGCTGGGTAAAGGTAGAGGAGAGTTCCTAGGCACATTTTGCAGCCCTTGCTTTGCAGTTTAGCACTGCAGCAGAGGGCTGTAGTTACTTCCCAAGGTGGGTTCAGGGACATCCCTCCTAAACTGAGCAGGTCAGGTGCTGCATGGAGAGTGAGTGTGGTGCCAGCAGCTCCCCATCAGGCTGAGGTCTTGCTCGGTGCCAGGTCACAGCGAGCAATAAGATTTCAGGATATGAGTGATGATGATGGCCGTGCCTGCACTCCACTGGGAAGGCGGCCTCGCCTCGGGGGCATGGGGACTCTTGATGCACAGCATAAAACCAGGTGAGCAGAGGTGTTGAGGGAATAGAAAGGAGTTTGGTAAAGGTGAGGTGAAGGCAGCAGGAGGCTCGACTGGCACAGCGCTGAGCATCTCAGCTCACCCTCGGTCTGGGTTGATTTGATTTTCCATTGCACAAACAGTTGTACATCTGCTTCGTGCAAAGTATTTTGTGGGGTTTATGTGGCAAAGCTTCTTCTGTGCTGAAAACCTGCAGAGGTGCTCCTAGCACAAGGCCCACACGTTAATTTCTGCCGCAGCTTTTAAAAAGTAACGTTTAAAGGTTATCTCTCTGCCAGCGGCAATTGGACTTGTCAGCTCAGGCTCCACCTTTAACTGGCGTAGTTTTGCCTTTACAGCCAGGTTTTTAAAAGCTGTGTTTAATTCTAAAGCCACTCACCCTGTTTGCACTGCTGGATCTCTCTGAGTGCCGATCCCTGTGCCTGGCTGATGGCCGAAAAGCAAACAGAAGCTTCCTCCCATAAAACCACTTCACTGGAGTGGCCAGTGCAAACGGCAGGCTAGCACACGTGGGCTGCCATGGCGAGGAGGCAAGAAAAATGTTTTCAAATACCTGGAATAGCTCCTAAAATTCTTATGGGTAGTGGAGGTGAGGGGGAAGAGAGAAAGGAAAGAGATTTTAATTGATTAGCTTTTGCCTCTGGGTCTAAGCTGGGAGTAAGGCTGAGGATACATTATCTGGATGTACAAAAATCCTCAGGTTCCCAGTTTTACTCATCTACAGAATTGTATTGGTGTGCTGAAAACCTTACCGGCAGCAAAGCTTATTCTGTGAAGGTTTGACTGCCAAAAATAACCCTCATTGGGATTCCTGAGATGGCTGCTGTCAAGGAAAGTCAAATTTGGAGGTTTAAGCATGTGAACAGTGCCATTTAAAAAACTCTGTTCACCAAGGAGATAAATAGGGATTAGCCTCCCAGGCTGCCTTAGCTCCCCTGCATCCCTGCACATGCCAAGCAAGGAAGGTAAGAGGCACCAATGGCAGGAGATTGTATCAAGGTTTGTCCTGTTGGCCAAATCCTGGCTAGCACTGCTGCAGGAGCAAGCAAGGGCACTCTCCCCTGGCAAAGAAACCCAGACAGCGGCAGGACTGCTTATGCTTGTCTTGGTCACTGCAGAGTTGTACCTTCTCCAGTGTGGCCTCCCGAGCCATTTTTCTGAGTCTGTGCCCAGGTTCACTGAAGGGCAGGCTAGGAAAGAACAGTTGTGTTGGGCTGGGTTAAAGCATCCTCAGCCCCACGGGCTTTGTGCTATGGTCATGTTGCTAACTGCAGCGGGCTCAGAGCTGGCAACTATTCCATGCCCATTATCATAGACCAGCTGAAAAGGCAAAATCAAATCAGCCAACATAGAAAATGATTATTTATGTTTTCCAGAACACCATTGTTTGTTTCTTTAAAGTACTGTCAGTTGGAAAACTCCAGCTCTTCATAGGTACTTGTGCTACATTGAACATTGGGATAGCATTTTGTGGTACCTCCTTTCACAGTTGTGCTAGTTTGAAGCTAGCTAGAATGTTTTGATGAGAAGAATTAGATGATAGGCTGTGAAAAGGAAACAATGGTGATGTCTACTTCACTCATAGGCTTGATGAGATGTATAAGAACAAGAACACAAACATAGATAACAGAGTCTTTTTCTGGGTTCCAGGGCCGCATGAACTTCTCTCTAACCTAACCTGCTGTCTATGTGACTAATCCTTTTGCTTCCTATCCCCTCTGGCTGACCCTTCAAACTCACCTTGAACATAAGGCAAAGTCTAGGGTAAGGTAGAGGGGTGGGAGGAAGGTAGAAGGATGGCTGAGAGCCCCTCCTGGAGACTGGTTTCTGGGAGGGCTGTAGTGTTTCTGTATTACTTTTTAACTTGTGTGTTCCTGTCTGTAGCTGTATAGATTGTAAATACCTGCTTCTATATTGTGCTAAGCTGTGAATACAGCTTCATTCTTCAAATTTCCAGTGGCTGAGTCTAGTCTGGGTGATTTTCTTAAGTGTGGGGGGAGCAGGTAACACCCAAAGCATCACAGCTGTATTTTTCTCAGTTTCTGTTGTGGGTGTGAACCATGAATTTTTGGATAGTCAGAGCCTGGAAGAAGAGCTCTGTCTGAAAATGCTTCAGTGAAGCTACTAAATCAACAGCAGCCTTTCGCCACTGCTAACAATTGCCAGGTACATCCTGAAAGCAGTTCCTTCCTCTTGTACAGTTCCAACAACATCATTAAAAAAAATTCTTGTCCTTTGTACTTCCTCCCCCCTTCCATACATGCACATATCTTGTAGTAAATTCATTTTTCAGTTCTGACTTTGTGCAAACACAATGTTGTGCTGCAAGCATTAAAAGGCAATTTAGTACTCAAAGGATTAAAAGCTCATGTTAAATTGAAGACTACACTTGGCATAAACATTAAAAATTGACAGAACACCCTACACATTAACTGCACCAGGGCTCCATAATTAGCATTTAAAAGTAAAACATCATTTCCTTACTGTTTCCTACTTACTCATTTATAATGCATTTATTATAATATGGATGTGAATGTGAAGCTTTCCACTATTGTGAGTTAGTAAACAAAAAAACCCTACTCCTGTTAGATTCGTGGGCCTATATTCAAGGAATTGGGGGTGAATAGTTCCTTAATCCAAATCTCAAATGCATGATGAATCAGCAGTGACTAACTAACCTCATTCTAGGCCTAATTCTCTTCTGTGAGCATCCACAGAGAGAGCTGGAGGCTCAGCAGTGTGGGGTTTCATTGTCTAGCATGAGCAAAGGGAACGCAGGATAAACTCTACTTGTCCGGATGTTGGTATATTGTGTTGGGTCTGGTGTTGTGCAATGTGGGAAAATAGATATATGCTTCATCCTGTAGTGTGGAAAATGTGTTGCAGATTGAAATTTGAATGTAAAAGCAAAGGAATGAGAAAGCCAATCTCATTAGGGAAGCGGAAAAGGGAAACTGTCGAATGTTAAAGGGATAGTTCTTCATTGTCTTGTTTTATTCTTGGATGAGGTAGTGTTTTGTTCATGCATACTAATGCAGACTTTTTTTGTCATTAAAAATGGAAGGTAAGATGGCCAAGTGCTGACTCTGCTGGATTCCAGTGTACTTCTGTGCTTGGTTTAAATCATGTCCCATGTCTGCATGTGCACAGTATTGCCTAAATTGCAGCTAGATTGAGACTTTCTTCCTATTCCATATCCCCTAAAACCACTTTTCTGTACTTCCAACACAAACCTCTTCTTTCAAAGGATCTGTAATTCTTGGAGGTACTGGGAGAATATTGATTAAGCTGCTCAGTTTATCCTCCTGAGGTTCCACCTCAACACAAAGGGGAACTTCTTTACTGTAAGGGTCACAGAGTCCTGGAACAGGCTCCCCATAGAGGTTGTGGAGTCTCCTTCCCTGGAGACTTTCAAGGCCTGTCTGGATATGTTTCTCTGTGACCTGTGCTAGATTGTATGGTCCTGCTCTGGCAGGGGGGTTAGACTTGATGATCTCCTTGAGTCTCTTCCAACCCCTAATATCCTGTGATCCTGGTGTCATTTGATCAAGATAGCGATTTGACAAAAAAAGTCTTGGTGTTCAGACCTGGGTCAGTGAGCAAAGGTTCTTCCTCTGCAGCACAAAGGAGATATTCACTTCATTGATCAGGGCAACCACCTTCCATTGTGTCTGGCTCTGATCAAACCCTGGCCCACTTGCACAGGGCCGATCTGAAGATGTGCCATGGTCAGGCTGGTGAGGAGGGAGCTGGCCATGCCGCTTCTACAGTTGCTTGCCACTGTTTATTCCTGTCTAGAAATGTGGCAATGTGCAAATAGTCTCGAGCCAGCTTCACTGTTACCTCTGTGCAGCTTGCCAGCATGATAAACTTCTTTTTGTTCCTGCTCTGAAGCCTCACATCGCATCCCGTGTCCTCCAGGGTCACTGCTGTGTGGAAGACAAGACTACGTTTTGTTCAGCCCCTGTGAAATGCAATTAGAAGCCCCTCCACAGCTAGCAGGAGCTTAAGTTAAAAGGAGAGAGGGGGAAAAAAGGGACCTCCCTGCTATCCAGCAGTGTGTTGACTTTGAAGTCCTGGGCCATCTTTTGTGTTCCCCCCCAGAGGGCCTTTAATCAGGACCTTTGCCTTGTCACTCGGGAGGGGGAAAAGCCTGACACAGTTGGTGGGGTTGTCCCTGTGTGTGCCAGGAAGAAAAGTCTTTGTCAGAAATTTCCACTGACCCAAGCACTTTGTTTCTTTGTCTCTCCCAGACGACTGTTTGAACTAAAAAGAAGACAAAACCTCTCGTATGTGCTAACAGTATTTTAATAGGGAGCCTGTGTGACTTCTGGCGAGCTTTCCTGCCAGGTCCAAGGCAGAGATGAGGCTTTTGGTCTGAAGGCCTCTGAAAATAAACCCAGCTCAGACAGCTTTTTATAGCCTTTTCCTCTGCCTAGGTCCTGTGTGACACAAAGAGGCTCATGCTGTAACATTGCAACACACTGCTAAGTAGAAAGACCTAATTATCATATGATGTGTAGTATTATATAGACAGAGAAGCTCAGCTTGGTAATGATTAACATCTTACTTTTTGTTGTTTGCACAGCAGCGATTTATAAGCCAGCTAAAACTCCTTAAATAAGTAGCCCTAACCCCCAAGCATCATCCATGCCACATAAATGCTCCAAGATGTGGGAACAGCCACACAGAGACACCAGAATCTGGCCTTAGCGCTGGGCAGGGTATCTCAGCCCCAGCCTTGCCGGTGATGCACTGCACAACCCCAGGGCAGCCACTCGCCTCCTGCTTGCTGGGATGGAGATGACACTGGGCTAAGCAGGAATGATTTATGCTCTGTTTTCTGTAGCATTTTACAGATGAACAAAATGTTCCACTGAAATGCTGAGAATTATATTGCTGGTGGTTTTACTCATGAAAAAAAAAACCCTGCTCAAGCTACTCCTTTAAAGGATTTTTTTTAATGTATCTGTTACAATCTGACTTTGCTATTGAAATATGTTCAGCTGGACTCATAACTGTGACTTTTATTCCTCAGGTAGAGGCATAAAATAGTGCTCAGTGCTTTTTAAACGATGTAAAATATGTCTAAAGTAACTCTTCCATCCCAGTTAAACAAACATTATCTCCTCACCCATTTTTCCATTCACGTTTTGATGTGCTGCAGCTTTTTGCCTACATTAAATCAGTTCCTCTTTGGGGAAAAAAAAAAGGAAATTACTAAAAAAGAGGGTAAAAAAGAGGAAAAGAAATAGGAACAAACAGATTAATAACTTAACTGTGATAAGATCTGGCAGCCTTTCTTAGAGGTGTATGTGTGGAGTAGGACATGCAGCTGTATTATTAGCTAGGAGAAGAGGCAGCTCAGGGGTGACCTCATTGCTGTCCACAGCTACCTGAAGGGAGACTGTAGGCAGGTGGGGTTGGTCTCTTCTGCTAGGGAAGCAGCAACAGAACACGGAGACACAGTCTCAAGTTGTTCTGGGGGACATCTAAGCTGGATGTTAGGAGGAAGTTCTTCACAGAGTGATTCACCATTTGAATGGGCTGCCCAGGGAGGTGGTGGAGTTGCTGTCCTTGGAGG
Organism: Pogoniulus pusillus; assembly: GCF_015220805.1. Lineage (NCBI taxonomy): Eukaryota > Metazoa > Chordata > Aves > Piciformes > Lybiidae > Pogoniulus > Pogoniulus pusillus. The sequence goes on along the minus strand of NC_087290.1, from coordinate 4,926,335 downwards.
TGTTCAAAAAAAGCCTGTATGAGGCACTTAGTGCCATGGTCTGATTGATTGGCTAGGGCTGGGTACTAGGTTGGACTGGATGAGCTTGGAGGTGTCTTCCAACCTGCTTGATCCTATGATTCTATGAAACAGGTTAAAGTTTTATCATGACTCTGATGTATTACATTAGATTCTGAAAACTCACCTCCTGCAGTAATACCTGGAATAATCCAGACTGGATAGAGATCAACTAATTAACTGAATCTCAGGAACAATAGCTTGGCTTTGGTATCAATTTTACTCTTTTGCCTTCCACTCTGTGGCCTTCCTATCATGAATTTTTATTTGTCCTATTTTGGTTTTATCCCTTTCTTCTTATAAATTGGAATATTTGTTTGGAAGCAGATACTAAGCCTTTACCTTTATATGTTCTATCCCATTTTGGAGACATTACAGCAGAAAATGAACCTCCTGCTCCCGCTCACGCTCACAATGCACACCAAGTGACACACAACACAAGTGACACAATTAATGATAGAGAGACTTAGTGGAACGGATCTGGAAATCCCTTGGCCCTGGCACTCATGAGGTTAGCTGTGTATTTCTAGCTTTATTTTTTACTGTCAGTAACTGTGGTTCAACCTTTCAAAGGCTCTGGTCCTAATCCAGTGAAATGTATAAAATGGTGTTTAAGTCTGAATGCCAGAACAGCCCCATTAGTGTCAGAAGGACTTCTTGTTTTGCCTAAAGTTAAGCAGATATTTAAGTGCCTTGCTAGCTTAGGGTCAAAGTGTTCAGTACCTTGTTGGACTATGTCTTATCTACCTCCTCGTTAAAGAAACATCAGAGCATTTGGCATGTCTTTATCAAGCAGAGAGGTGCAGCCAATTGACTTTATGTGACAGCTAAAAGTAAAGGAGATCAAGGGAGCTTGAGAGACAAAGAAGTTAGGTTTTGTTAGACTCTTAAATGAAAGAAAAGTGGCATTTTGAGAGCCAGGCAAAATTGTTTCTTATGTTAGAAGGATTTTGTTTTCAGAGGACTTTAGATGAGGACTTTTTGGGAGATTTGGATATGTGGATGGAGGCTGGACTAGAGCAGAATCCTTCTGCGTAGTTAGTGGTTGACCTTTTTGTTGTGACTGTCCTGACCTTCCACGGTGATTTGAGCCCAGACTTGTGCAACTCCTGGTGAAGACTCACAGGAAAACTGGGAGTATTGAAGAAAGTATTAGTGAGGCTCTCGTATAATTTTGACAAGTGGGTTAGAATCAGCAAGGTGCCTGCTAGGCTTAGTGCTGAGTGAAACTAGACAGCAAATTTACAATAAGAGGTCAGCTCTATGACATGAATCGATCCCCAGAGTTCCCAGAATGATGACCAAGGAGAAATTTTCTCTTTTGACTGCAAAATTAGCTCTATTAGTTCTCATGATAATAATTTACATGGTCATTTGCTTTTATATTCCTACTAATGATCATGTGAAAACCATTGAAACACAACATTGTGTCCATGTTTTATCTCATGCTCAAGCTCAGCTTGTATGTATGTGATGGACCTCACAGCAGCAAGCTTATGAGGTTCTAGACTCACTGCAGGATCAAATATTAGATGAAACTAAGCCTTGGTCAGTTTTTAGAGCTATCTATATTTATCTTGTTTGAATTTTCTCTCTTGAAAAGTGGGAAATAGCCGTGGTCTTTGTCTCTGGTTCATTGTCCTGCCTGTTGCATTGCAAGCAGTGTCTACTTCCACAGAGTTGTGCTGTACCTCTTGCCATGAGACCTCTATCAAAGTGTTTTCTGGAGCCAAAAGAGCTAAGTGAGTCAGTTCAGGTGAGATGTGCCAACACTGGTTGCCCAAGGCTCATCAAAATGATGGCCAAGATGCATTTTTGGAGATCCAAGAGACAGGAAAGGGATGAATATTATCCCTTGAGTCATGGTAGCCCCTGTTTTAGGGATAGAGCTGGAGTCTCCTAAGGACAGTTGTGTTTTGAGCAGATTTTAGGCAGGTTTGTCTTATTTGATACCCATATCAGTGACACTTACTGTGATGTGAGAAGTGCCTCCTTCCTCAAGTCAGAGGTCTGCACAGTGAGCTTCCCAGTTTCTCCCCACTGTTTTTTGCCCACAGGAGGAGATTTTGCTGTCTGTACCTCCTTTTCTACATCCTGAAGCTTTGAAGCAACTACAAAAATCCTTTTTAAATAAGATTGCCAACACAGCCTCAAGCTACACCAGGGGAAATTTAGGCTCGAGGTGAGGAGAAAGTTCTTCACTGAGAGAGTCATTGGACACTGGAATGGGCTGCCCGGGGAGGTGGTGGAGTCGCCGTCCCTGGAGCTGTTCAAGGCAGGATTGGACGTGGCACTTGGTGCCATGGTCTGGCCTTGAGCTCTGTGGTAAAGGGTTGGACTTGATGATCTGTGAGGTCTCTTCCAACCTTGGTGATACTGTGTGATACTGTGATAAATGCAAGCCATGCAAGTGTCAGGTTTGCATTTGTCCTTATAAGGCACATCAGTGCTGGATGTGCATCTCTGCTAGGCTTCCTTATTCAAGTGTTCTGCAAAGGAAATATCTCCAGTGTTATTTTCAGGCTCAATGAACTCCAGAATGTGTCTGTGAGGTTTCCAGTTATGATGACATCAGCGTGGAAATGTGAGGAAGGGGACTGGGCGACTGCAGGCAGCTTTCCTTCCACTGATAATTTGCTGTCTTTCTGAGCAGCAGATCCTAAACACTTGAAGTATTAACATCATTTCAGCTCTTAAGTAAAGCTAAAGAAGTCTTTTCATCTTGCCATTGAGTGGCGGGCTCCTTAAGTAGATCACAAGCTTTGTGCTGTGTTGTCTGAGTGAGGAGGAAAACTTTAATTGTTCCCATCTTCTAGCGCAGGTATTGATTAATAAAATGTATTAGCAAAGATCTTGGCCTACTTTTTGCACCATCAAACGAGTACTTAATGACTGTATTACTACAAAATGGCATTGCTTTAAAGCATTGCATTTGAGCTCCTTTGTACTTATCTTTCATTTGATTTGATGTTGTTTTTTTTTTCCTTCTCCAATTACGAACAATAAAGTTTCTTTTGTACTTTAATATTATACAGCGGAAGGAAGAGGAGGGATGAGCGGCTCTTAGCTGAGGGTACCAAACCCAGTCAAGCTGTGGTGCTTGGGATGTCCCCAGGCAGAGAGATGTGCTGCCAGCTGGGGAAGCTCTCTGCAAGTGCAAACTGGTCAATGAGCAGATGTCAGATGGTGAATCTGTATAATTTACTCTAATTTAACATTCGGTGGGTAGGAATATTAATATGACTCACATGCTAAGAGGGAGAAGGCATGTTTATGAGGAACATAACTAATAGATCTGTGTAGATAAAGAACACTGCCTCCCACCTCATTTAATTGTCTTTCCTCCTCTGGATCCCATTTGCAGAATCTCACTTAGTTTACACCCCTTTGCAGCTTTGTAGCTACCTACCAGCCTACCTCCTCCCACCACGCATTTCTGTGCTCATCAATGTATATCGTACATCATCCATAAAGTTCCTGTGTTTTGCACACTCAATGACTGACAAATCTGCAAGGGTCATCAGGCATTGCAACCAGGCTGCCCAGGGAGGTGATGGAGTCACCATCCCTGGAGGTGCTTAATATATGTGTAGACATGGCACTCTAGGATGTGGTTTAATGGCCATGGTGGTGTTAGGTCAGTGGTTGAACTTGATGATCTTATAGATCTTTTCCAAGAAAAACAATTCTATGGTTTACCACTTGCTGTCAGGGCCCATAGCATTCTCAGTTTTTAAATACATCATCTCACATTATAGCTGGGAGTTCTTGGAAATCCTCCCTCGCTGTAGCCTCAAAATGCAACTTGATTTATTCTTGTTAAACCTCTCCAGTTTGTGCCTTGCCAGGCTACCATGTCATACTAAACACGTTCATTTTACAACACTTTTGAGTGTTAGTACAGAATGGTTGAGACCTGACAACAATTTGATGCTTTCAATCTTGATGCTTTTATCAAACCTGTCTTTGCCTGTACCTGCTAACGCGTTCCAGCCAGGCTGAGTACCAAAGCCAAGTGGAGCTTATGGTGACTGAAACAGCAAAGCATTTCTTGACACTTAAAAAGTGTTATTGCAGAACAATTCATAATCTGTGAATTTGGAATCAGGGCTCAACATTTCATAGTACCAGTACTGGGAAGTCCCATGTCTGTAACTAAAATGTGCACCATGGTGGCAATAACACTTGGATTTTATGTGATGCTTTTATATCCCACGCTGAAAATGGAGGCGTAGAGAAGTGAAATGAGAGTCCAACTGCCTTCCACACCAGGGAAAACTGCAAAATATATCCACATCTGACTGGTAGTCCATAGCTGCTGGGCCACACTCATACCTTAAGTGCATGTGTCCACCTTTATAGACACAGAGGTCTGCAGATCTGCTGCAGAGTGGCTTGGGTGCCACACTGGGGTGGGAGGAGTGAAGAAACACAGTTGCATTGCTTAAAATAGCCAGAAAAGGACCCTTAGTCCTTCTTGCCTTGTTCCTTTCACGTTCACAAATGTTCATCTCTGTCTCTCCTTTTTTTCCATCCTTCCTAGGGGCGATGACTGACAGATTAATATATGTCTAGCTACGTGTCTTAGGAATCAAAAGGAAGGTGCTGTCAGAATCGCTTGTCAGAAAATGAGATTAGGCACACTTGTCATTTGCTGAGGATTGCAGTCTTTCAGAGATAAGGTTGCATTTAATGAGTGTAAAAAGCCTCCTTGTGAAAAAGGGGGTGGTGCAGGAGAGAGAGAATGATTATTTTTCTGGTGTCAGCTGAGTGCTTTATCATATAACTTGATACCGTGGCACCCTGGCAGGCACTGATAATGGCTGCTGGGGCTATTGCACCTCTTCAGTTGCTCTGCAGCTTCAAAAGTGATGACTTGTTACCTGCTTTTAAACTCTTCTTGGATGTCGAAACCCACTATCCTGAGGGAAAGAAGCAAAAAGCATGGAGTGTGTTTTAAAGAAAGACCTGTGAAAACACACAGCATAAAGGGAACGTGCTAAATGTATAGCCACTTTCTCCAGCAAACTAGAAAGAATACTCAGCGGGTTTCTGTGAAATATGGAACTTGTCTGACAAGTGAAGGATAACTAATGAGAAACAGAGCTGTATCCCACTGAAACCAATTGTGTTTTGTTATGGAAAATATTTATCAAGCTTCTTTTTTTTTTTTTTTTCCCCTTCATTTATTGGTTCTTCTAACAGTGCCATAATAACTCCTCTTATGTATGTGATTTGGTTTCTCTCAGTTATTTAAATATCTGCAGCAGGGGCAGAGGCTTCTTTTTGAGGGGGGTTATCAATTGGGTATTATCATACTGCACATGAATATTTTAGGTGAATGTTTCATTCGTCAAAGTAATGGTCATTCTTTTGCCAAGTTAATGTCTCTGCACGGTTTAGAAGCTGGCAAAACGTGAAGATTTATTGCTCATAATGTACTGTCTAAATGTGAGGTGACAGTCAAAAATGGAGTTTATCTCTTCAGCAGAAGAGACCCCTACATTAGCTCTGTGGTTTTGCACTAGTGCTTTACTTTGGCTTACCTCTCTTCACATTATCCTTGGGAGAAGAGATTTCTGTCGTATATTCTCCCCGTCAAATGAGATGTGATTTTCATTATTTTGCTTGAATGTTAGAAAATGAAAGAAATTACTTGATTGGGTTATGGCACTGATTCAGCATTTTCAGGGCTAAAAATGACCTGAAAGACAGAATGGGATTACAGCATGCAATAATGGATGCTTTATTCAGTGATAAGAAAGTCTCTTCTGTGACTGAGAAGAAGAGAATGAAAAATATTTCTCTCTTATTAGTTGATTCAGTACCCAGATATTGACAGACAAATTAATTTGAAATACTTCTTCAGTTGCAGAACTTGCTAGCAGGCAGAAATTAGAGAAAGATAATGGCCATGGCCTCAAAGTGGTGCATTTATGAAGTGTACTCACAGGAGTGCTAGTGGGTGGGGAACAATTTATATTTCCTCCTCTTAGTGATATTACAAAGGTTCCAGATAGGACTGTAATGTAGGTAGCATCTCAGCAGCCCAGCAAGGCCTCTAAGAGCTAAATCCAGGCAATCCATGTTCCATCACATATTTAGTAACTCACAATTGCAATCACAGGAAGGTAATACAGAAGAGGAGATAAAATTCCTGTATTTTCTCATTGAAACATAGCCTGGAGTCTCCTTGGGGATTCTTGCTCTTCATGGCTGGCAGAGGGAAGGAAAGATGATGGTGGTGTTCACCTCAAAGACTTCACACTGTGTGGAGAACCTTGGGGCAGAAATGGCTTCACAATTGTGGAATAGTGAAGATTTCTCTTCAGAAAATTATCAAACCTCTTCCAGGTGTGTAAAACCAGGTGAAATTCTGTCCTCAGAAACAGCAGAGACCACTTTGTATTTGACAGGATCTAGACCATAAGGACAGGGAAAAGGGAGCAGCCCTATTGTTCCCTGAGCCCCACTTTTTATCTTTGTTTCCACTTGAAACCAAAAATCATAAACCTGCCTGCAGAGCAGTTGCCTTGCTGTTCCTCTAAATGAGAATTCCAGCTTTTATGCTAATTCAGTTTCAGGTTTCTTTGAACCTGCAGTTTATGGGCCTCTGCTTAAAACTGCAATCTGTTCTGCATAAAAGAAGGGATTACAAAGTGGTTTAGTTTTGCAAATGCTGCAGAAAAATAAAAAATACTACAAAAGTTGCACTGTCATTAATACACTCTGGCAGAAGTTTTCTGCTTTGTCAAAGGAAAAGCTTTACCTACACGGAATGCTCCTTGGTGCTAAGGACAGTGTGGCCAGTAGGATGAGGGAGGTTCTTCTTCCCCTGTACTCAGCACTGGTCAGGACACACCTTGAGTGCTGTGTCCAGTTCTGGGCCCCTCAATTCAAGAGAGATGTTGAGGTGCTGGAAGTTGTCCAGAGAAGGGCAGCAAGGCTGGGGAGGGGCCTGGAACACAAACCCTATGAGGAGAGGCCAAAATGGAACTGGGGTTGTTTAGCCTGGAGAAAAGGAGGTTCAGGGCAGAGCTCGTTGCTGTCTACAACTACCTGAAGGGAGGCTGTAGCCAGGTGGGGATTGGTCTCTTCTCCCAGACAACCAACAACAGAAGAAGGGGACACAGTCTCAAGTTGTGCCAGGGCAGTTCTAGGCTGGATGTTAGGAGGAAGTTCTTCCCAGAGAGAGTGATTGGCATTGGAATGGGCTGCCCAGGGAGGTGGTGGAGTCACTGTCCCTGAAGGTGTTCAAGAAAAGCCTGGATGAGGCACTTAGTGCCATGGTCTGGTTGACTGGATAGGGCTGGGGGATAGGTTGAACTGGATGCTCTTCCAACCTGGTTGATTCTATGATTCTGCTCTCTCCCTTCCTAAAGGTGCATTTGCTTCTTTCTGTCACCTTTTTCCCTCAGCAGAATGCACATGGGTGCTCTGCCTCTGCTGGAAGAGCCATGGAGAAAGCATTGCTTTCATCTGCTGCCAGGAGCCCTCAGGGCTGATGCCAGGCTTGCACAGCACTGCAGGGTCCAGCCTCCTGGCAAACTTCACCCTTGCCACACTTTACTTCTCCTGGCATCTGTTGCTACCTTTTTATGGCATCAACCGGCGTTGGTTTTGTTGTGGTTAGGTCACTCTCAAGAACAGGTCCTTTTCTTGAGCCTCTTTCAGGCATTAAAGCACTTTCTGGCTGGGCCGTTGTGCTGTGGCTTGCTGTTCAAAGTCATAAAACTCCGCTGATAGCTCCATAAATTCTTTTTCCTGGGGAAAAGAACCTGCATCTCCTGTCCAGTAATGGATAAAATTGTGAATGTTCTCAAAGCATTATGGAGAAGTTTATAAGGCATCATAATCACACTCCGACCTCAGACACCAGCGTGTCTTCTGGAAGGGTTAGCAACTTAATGGAAACAGAAATGTTTCCAGTCTCGCACAGAATACCAAAGAGCTGGAATATCCCATTTTCTTGTTGCCAGGAAAAAGCTGCAGAACCTTCCAGGTGAGATGAGGTTTGCCATAAATAATTTAATCCAATATAATCTGCTGTAATTTCAATATTCATTTGCTCCTCGTGCCAGAGATGGGTAATTCTTCTTTGGAATTACTCTAGGACTTGGAAGCAAATGTCTGTTTCTTTGCCTGCCATCTAAGCAGCTTTAGGTCATTTTTATAACATAGTTGGATCTGAAATCCTCTTTTGGAGACTGAAAGATCTTGAAATCACTTCTGATCCAAGTTCAGTGCACTTCATTTGGCTGTTGTTGTGGCAGAAACAAATGTCGGTGCTGACAGAGACTACAGACAGATGAAAAAAATAATCTGGCAAGGTCCCACAGAGATAAGAGACAGAAGGTTTCAAGAACCTATTCAGGCATAACCTAAAACGTAGGGAGAACTGCTGTCAAGAGAGGGAGAAGCTTGATCCAAAGGTGACTGAAATCATTAAGAGGTGGTGGTGGTGGTTGGTGTTTTTTTTTCCTTTGATTTAATTTGGCTTTAGGTGAATTCCTAAACTCTGAACTTCTCATTCAGAATTGTGAAATGCATGTAGAGCATGTACAGTGTTCTAGCAGGAAAACAGAGGTCCTCTACTTATCTCTAAGGCACAAATAATGAACATAATGAGACCCACAGCCCTGCCAATAAACCTTAACAGCCCTAGGGAGATGAGTAGGTAAACGCATTTCTGATTTTGTGTACGCTGAAATTTCAGGTGTGGCATGTGGTTAATGTTGGAAAAATCCAGTACAGACAAGCCTGCCATTTAATCCCAGCTAAATTTATCAAATTAGAGTCTTGTGAGGAGCCTAGGCTTTAATTAGACCAGTTCTTACTATGTCAAGATGTGGAAAGTCTTGACCAAAGCACTCACAGAATATCTGAGCTGCCACACCTCAGTATTGCGCACCTAGTTCCTCGTCCAGGTGCAGTCTCACCATCCCTGCCATCCCTGACTCCTCTGGACATTGTGCAGAGAGCACTCAGTTGGTTTAATGCCTTTATTCATTTATTTTTGCTGGAGACTTCAAACTGCACTCAAGCCATCTGTTTCCTCTCCTGAAACAATCAACTGCTATGGCATTTGACCTCTGTCCACCACTCGTTCTAGAAACTGGATGTGAAACCATCTCTGTTAGGTTTCTAGAGGAGGAGGTGGAAATCACCCCTCTGATGGCAGAGGGTTATCTTTGGCATAGAGATGTATTAGGAGATGCAGCAACCTGTGAAATGTTAACAGCCGAAGTCCATGCTCAGTTATCTTGTAGGAATCTAGGGCTAAAATAGACAGCTCTGAAGAGCTCTTGTTTCCATTGCTATAGCCATGATCTGACCACTATTTTTTTCGGTCTTCTGATGGGGGTAGTTTGTCACCGTTTAAGCAGAGCCCCTACTCCTGATCAGACACGAAGCGAAAGCCCTGGGGCATTTGCAGCCAGCAACTGAGTTTGGAGCTGTTGTGGGTGCGTTTGTCTCCTGCTTATCACTGTCGTTTCTGGTGTGCATCTTCCCGGGTGGTTGTCCCAGTGGAAATCATGGCAGGCAGTGCAACTGTACCTCAGATAAGAGTTTTGGAAAAGCCACAATGTAATGCTGAGGAGGAAAACTGTTCTTAAAATGACCGTGCAGTGATGGAAGGAGGGATGAATGATAAATATTTACATAAAATCCTCTAGTTCTACATGGGTAATTGGTAGGAAGGTCATTTTAGGAGATTTTCCTTAAGAATAGCACTTCTGTTTGTGCAGGCTCATGCTGTAGTGTTTGCTGTGGGTAGGGCCTTTGAAGCCACTGCAGTGGCTGCTGTCTGGCTGTGCCCAGGTCACTGCAGTGCTGCTGCCTGGGGACATCTGAGAGCCACGTGTCCATTTTGGTGGTGCCCAGCAGCTGCAACAAGGGCAGTCCTTCATCTCACATCGTGTACACCCTGTCCCCAAGGTGAACTCAGAGCTGGGCTGGGATGTGAACATGTCTTTTCAAGATCCCCTTGGATTTTGGATGTGCAACACTTCACCTGGCTCAGGTGAGGCCAACCACACACTCAGAGCCATTGCTCTGCTTTTGATTTCTGTAGGGGGAGGTTGTTCCCCTCTTTCTCTTAGGAGAGTCACCTTCTCCAGGCCAAGCTCTGGTGTTGAGGTGAAAAGGGTTTGTCAACCCTTTTCCTGAGGATTTAGCTCAAATCCAAGTGGAGAGCACTGGTGCTTAATTCCTTTATCCCTCTTAGCCCAGTATTGGATTGAAACCTTGAAAACACCCCTTGAGCAAGGCCTCATGAGCCCATGTATGACCTATCTTAGCAGCTATCCATTTCCCAGGAAACATCTTGTGGTAAGGGAATACCATGCCAAGGAGCATAACTACCTCATCCTCACAGCAGCTTGGTTTATAGGAGACATCATTTGGCTCTGACTGCCATGCCTCAGTGAATGATCATTTCTATAATGAGGTACCTTCTGCGGTGGCTATTGCTAATGGTGTGAGGCGCTGGAGACAGCTCTGCAGTGACTAAGGGATCCAATGCCCGCCTGGTGCTGGGAGCAGTGAAGCTTTGCAGGTTGACCAGCCCCCACCTGCACATCCTCAGAGTGTCCCCGGGAGGTGACAGCAACTTTGAGATCAGCTGGGTGTCCTCACGCAGGCCACCCCCGCTGCAGTTAGGGACATATTTTTTTACAGTTAAAAAATTACATTTCCACTTTAAAAAAAAAAAAAAAAAAAAGGCATTAGGATCTTTTCGATCGTGTTTTCTCCCGCGGAACTTTAGCGAGTGATGTCCCTGTGTCGAGATCTCCGGGGCAGGGGTGGCTGTCCGGGACCGCGGCCGCCAATGGGTCCCTTCCACCGCGCGCAGCCCAGGAGCGGTGGCTGCGGCATCCCCCTTAGAGTGGCACCGATAGTTTGGCCGAGCTGCGGTGCGGGGAACGCGCCTGCCGCGGACGTTCCTCCCTCCCTCCGCGGGCCGGGCCGCCCCCGCCGCGGGGACACCGGCGGAGCGGGGCGGGGCGGGAGGGGAGAGGGAGGAGCTGGCGGCGGGCGGGTGGGAAGCGGCTCTTGGAGCGTCGCGCAGTGCGGAGTGGAGCGCCCGGGCGGCGGCGAGGGGTCCGGCCGGCAGCCCGCAGCCGGGCCGGGCGGAGCAGCGCGGAGCGGTTCGGAACGGAGCCGCCCCCCCGGGGATTACAGGCTTGTTTGGAGCGGGTCTGGAGGAACTGGGGCTGGGCCGCTGCCCTCTCCCTGATGGAATTCACCTGAGCGCGGCCGCAGCGAGCCCCCTGGACGGCGGGAGAGACGGTGCCCCGACGGGAGCCCGCTTTGTCTCGGGAGAGGACGGGCATGACTTTTTAAAACAAACAAAACAATCACCCCCTCAAAAAAAATCCTAAAAAGCAGAAGAAAAAAAATAATCCAAAGGCGCCCGAAGGAAGGGACGCGCTGCCGGCTGCAGCTGGACCCTGCGGAGGGAGGTGCGTGGCAGGAGGGGCTACACCGCCCCGGGACCCGGAGTTGCCGCCGCGGAGCCGCTGCTCTCGGCTCGCCGCTGCCGCCGCACATGGTTTTCTTTGTCCTGCTGCTGCTTTATTAGCTTTCCGCGGCCGCCGCTCTCCCCACGCCCGCCCGCACACACACGCACACCCCTCTCTCTTTCTCTCTCCTCCCAGGGAACCATCTTGCGGGGAGAGGGGAGGGGGGGGTTCGGCTGCCCAGGAAGGATGTCCGCCGGGCGGGCTGCGCGCCGGGCCCTCGGAGTTGTCCCCCGAAGGATTAGTTGGGGTTTGGCTGCGGGACTTTGAGAGCCGCGCTGGATCGGAGTTTCCTGGCGCTGCCGCACACGCACGCACCTCCCGCACCGCCATGAGCCCCGCGCTGGCAGCCGCGCTTAGCCCCCTGCGAGCAGGTAACGCCGCTTGGCTTCGCCCCGCGGGGCTGGGCAGGGGGGGCGCGGGGGCCGGCTCGGCTCAGCACAGCTCGGTTCGGGGGAACGCGGAGGGCAGCGGCCGCCTCCGCCTGGGCACCCCGGGACGGGACGGCGCAGGGAGGTGGAAGCGGGGCGGTGGTGGCGGCTCCGCGGAGTGTCGCGGCCGCTCCGCGCGGCGCAGGCAGGTGCGCGGCGGCTGGGGCCGGTGCAAGTGGTGCGGCGAGGGCCGTGCCAGGAATGAGTCAAGCCGCGCTGTCTGGACAGGAAATATTTCGGTCGTACCTCCACTGGAGTGACAGTGCGTGCCTTGGTGAGGGGAAAAGGCTCTTCAGCTTATTTTTTTCTTTTCCTTTTCTTCTTTCTTCCTCGTCCGGGGGTTGCTGACTTGTCTCGTTTCGTGTTGAAAGGGATTAAGCTGCGCTCCGTAACAAGGAGATTTATAAGCAGCCAAAGTGCAAGGAAGGGAGGGAACTGTTCAGAATCGACTCCAGCTCTGTTTTCCGTGCTGCCTGCGCAGGAAGCTGGGTGAGGGGGACTTGAGACAGGGCTAGCAGGGCATAAATCGCCCCGGATAGTCACCGTGTACTGGATCTGTGAGGTTTCCCACAATGTAACATTGCCAACGGATAGTGCCTTTCCTTCAGCTGCTCAGGGAAGACCTGGAAATGGTCGGAGTAGAGGGGAATTGGAGAGTTTTACTTGTTCGGTGTAGAAGAGATAGCCAAGCTCCTCTCCGTTGCTTAAACACCAAGGTTTGACCACGCTGCCCTAAAGCACCCATGGTAGGGAACGGGTGCACTTTGTTGTCCGCACGGATTCCTGTCAGCACGGAGGAGATTTTAGGTCAGCACAGCAAAGGCACAGTATTTTGTCCTGCTGCATTGGTGCTGAGTGGTTGGGGCTTTTTTCCGAATGAATTTGGCCTTTTGTTCCTTTATTGTTGTTGCAAGACGTGCCCTCCGAACTGCGGGAAAGAACAGTTCTGTGGCAGCTGTTACAGTGCCTTATCTGCTGGCAGGGATTGTGTTCACCACCCTGTCACTTGTACGTTACCCTAATTGCTCTTCCATATTTAAACCCAATTTTTAAACTAATGAGCGAGCAGCGCTCCTGTCTCCCCGTTCAAGCCAGTAAGATGGCTTTGGGCTGGGTTTTTTTTTTCTGTTAAACCAAGTAATGGGGGTTTTCAAGTTGCTCTTCCGTTCAGTACTGTGTGGTCAGTAATGCAAAGTGAGATTTACTTTTAGACAAGCTTTCTCTTTGTAAAATCGCCCCCTTTTATTGGGTGCACATTGTGCTGATAACCATCTCCCAATTCGATCACACTCTCAAGCAGAGCGTATTGTGCACCATGTTATGTCCGAGAAGTGGCACTTCTAGATTTGACAACAATGTTTCTGACTGGTTTATATGACAGTACTCGACGAGATTTCACCTGAAAAACCACAGCTTAAACAGAGCTACACTTGGCATCAGAGCAAACTTCCTAACAATAATGTAAAACCCCACACGTTTTTCTTCTTTCGTGGAAACATAAAGCAAATAGGAAAGTTTCCTGCACTGTTTTGTTCTGAAGCAGTAAAATAAAAGTAGAAGCTGAAAGAAAGTGTAACAACTTTGGGGTTTAATGCTGGATTTTCTTTGGAAAGAGAAAGAATGTTTCAGAGAGTTTGGACTTCTGAGAGAAAGCACATTTGAAAAGACATCAAGGTATTATATTCACTGGAAAAGGTTACTAGTTTTAATCAGAGCAGGCTGATGGGCAAGGTTAGGAAAGCACTGAACATTGCTTAATTTATTGGACTAATATTGGACTGCTCTTTAAAGTTCGTGGCCTTCTTGATCTCTCCAATTTGTGCATTACTCACATATTTTCGTGAATTTAGAGAAAGTCATCACTGAATAATAAATCCATCATTGGGTAATAAATGCAGTGTTTACAGGGTATTTAATCGAGAAGAAATACACCACTTCAGCTTTTAAATAAGCCAACACTAAGCTAGTAAAACCTGTCAAGAAGTCTGATAAAGAATGAAGCTATTTTTAATAATTAATCATAGAAATCCTGCATGTTGTTAACTTGAGGGCAAACAAATTATTTCAGTGTATTACTAGACTGTGATCTACAGTCTGAGCAGTAGCTACTTATTTATTGGTCAGTTTTACACACAAGTTGTTAGTGTAGTCAAGGTATCTAATAGATGTTGCTTGCCTGATGTTTTTTGTCTGGTTTTGAATAGAGAAATTATTTCCTTTTTACAGAGGGGGAAAAAAAAATCCCCAGCTTTCCAAATAGTATTTTTATTTATTTTTTCTTGAATCCAACAAGAAAACAGTTTCTAGGAGAAGACTAAAACCTTTCTCAAGGGCTGGCTGCCTTTTCTGCCTGTTTGCAGTATTTGGTGACTGAGCGTATTTATTTCAATGTATACTCAAACAGCAGAGCCTCTCTTTGCGGGGTTGGGTCCAAGATCCAATTCAAAATTGAACAGCTCTCTGATTTTGGGAATGTGTAGGTGGTGGAAGTTTGAGCTTTAGAGGGCTCTGTGTGTATTATGTCTCTGTGTGGACAGCATACAGCTGCATAAACTTAATGCTTTGGGGCTCAGGTTGTGTAAAATGAACATTGCAGTCCAGACATTCTCTGTCTGGTTTCTTGCCATTAGTTTATGAAAGGGAGAGCTCAACGTCTGTGTGTGAAACTTCAGGAAGGCTTTTTAATAATGGGTAGGACGATTAACTTGTGTACAAACAGCAGTGGTGGGTGAGGTACTAACACAGTATTTGGAGGGAAATCCTCCCACGGCTGAGTCTGGCTTGTTGAAAAATAAAATGGGGTTTTAGTTTATGCAGAACACGGTGTAAAGAATCAGTTGTTCTGATGAAGGCAAGTCTTGGGTGCAATACATACTGAGAGCAAATGCCCACACACTCTTTTATTTTTCAGAGACTTTATGAAGGGCAATTTATAAAGGTACTGACCCAGGTTCTCAGCTCTCCTTTAGAGATGGTAAAAATCCAATGACTGCCACAGGAAGGGTCTTCCAAAAAATACTTGAAATTTGAAGGCAAAAAAATCTGTAGTTCTGCGAATTCCTTCAGCTTCAGAGCCGCTGCAAAAATCAATGTCAGAATGCACTGCATAATTACGGTGCAAAAATAGAGTTTCGTTACAGCCAATAGGTAGAATAATAATAATAATAATAAAAATATTTCTTTATTAAACAGAAGCATTCCGAATAAATATCTGCAGTGCAGGGCGGCGAAGCACAGCCAAACAGCACCACCTCATGGACATCTTCTGGGGAGGCTGCAGCTTCCAGCAGCCCTCCTGGTTTTGTCACCTGATTTGTTTCTCTAAAATATCCATGCATGTGTGTGTGAATACACTGCCATGCCTCTTGAAATCTGTCACTTGCAGCAAACGTAACTTCTTTTCTTTTCTTTTTATTGGTCTTTCAGGCATCTGATGCCAGCTCTGAAAAACTGTTCAACGCTGTTACAAATAAAGGTAAGGCTGCGATTCACATCACAAACATGTTTGCTGTTTTCTTTTCCTTTCTCCCTCCCCTCCACGGTTCTTTTCATCGCAGTTTCAATGGGAGATGAAATGTAAGTCGTCTTCCAGAAATGTTGCAATCAGCTTGTTAGTGCTTTTTATGTTTCTCTTGGTTTCAGACGTGTTCTGTATGCTTGGTAATTGCTTTGCTTAATATAAAATATAGGCTTTAAATAATGCATTGCCTGCCAGGTCAGAATTAATTTAAATAACAATATTAGGGAATAGTTTATTTTACAAATGGCTTTAATTTGAGCTCATTTAAATAACTGTAAGAGTTTTCAAAATGTTTTAACTTGATTGTTACTCATCAGCTCCATGATAGACGTGGAATTATGAATAGCCAATTTGCACTGCTGACAGTAATAACCAGCCAACGTTTAGTATTCACGGGATAATAGTCATAAACCATGGCTTACTGTGCTGTGTGCTTTCTGTAGAGTTAATAAATGATACAGAGGGCCACATTTAAATATTCAGTATCCCATTAATTTCTTCAAAACAGCAATCCAAAGAGAGAGAGGCTAATGATATAACAGTACATTAAGGGAAAACTTACCCTAAATCATTGCCAGTGAGCTTCTGCGCAGAGCTTGTCCTGAAGCAGCATTATTAGAAAGACTGTAAGCCCTGGATTTTTATTTTTTAATTTTTTATTTCTTTTTTTTGTTTGTTTTGTTTCATGTTTTTTTGCAAGGAGGGTCAAGGGAGCAGCTGCAGGCATGAGTCTTGCCAATGAAATATAATTTAAAGCCTTCAAAATGTGTTTTGGTTTTGCCCCGCTGTCCTACTTTTTAATGGCAGCACATGATAACTGCTTAGTAAAAGGGCGTTCCAGTAGCTGCAAGCTCACAGTGTTTTATCTTGCTGGGTTGGAGTCAGTTTGCATTAGAAGAGGCAGATTGGATTAGTTTGAAATGTAGGTATTTTTTGTGGACCGGGTGTGGATTTGCTCAGTGTTTGCCCTGTGTACTACTGACTCGCTTTGGGTTTGTTATTCCAGTGGGTCATTCCGGTGTTTTTCTGTGGTTTCATTCCACAAAGCTGTAGTGGTTTAACTAGGGACAGTACATGACCCTGTTATGTTTGGGATCCCCATGCTGATACACCCTTGCCTCTGAAGTGTCTTGCTGCCTATTGAATTACACCTGCATTTAATTGCATTACGGGTCCTTATTCCTGTTTTTCATGTATTAGCATCCTTTGGAAGTGCAATCTGGATTATTTCTGTGGCCTAACTCCGTTATCTCACTTGGCAACCTTATTTATCCCACCTGATTAATTGCATTTGCAGGCTCCCTCTTGGCCTTTCCATCAGCAGAGAGTGGCATGGAGCAGTAGAAGGGAAAAGCTGCGTGTTTGGCGTGGTCCAAGGCCCCTCAGCTCCATGTAGCTGCGTGTGTATTTTGCTAATTCACTATAAAAACCCTTAGGTTTGGGGCAGCCCTTTGCTGGGATTGGGCCATGCTGTGGAGGAGCCTGGGGTGAATCCACATTCCTGGCAAAGGCCTGTAACCAGGGTGAGGGCTCTCCTCCCCGTGACTGATGGATGAAGAGGAGGCTTCTTTTCCTCTTCCTTTTTGTTTTTCTTTGTTTGAATCAAACACATTTCCCACATTCTTATTTTTGTTTACTTATGAAGTTTGCTTCATGGCATCTCTCTGCTTGTGAATACCCATGCTTGACAGGGAGGTACTTTTTCTTTGGTGATTTAGTTCCCTTGGAAGGATTAAGCTTTCTTTGTGTAGCCTAAAATCAACATGGGCTTTTGGAAGCTTTGCTTGGGAAACCCGTACACAAATAAGCTTTTTAGTTGATGGTAGATTATTCCTTTGCCCCTTATTTCCATCAAAATGGCCTCTTTCTTTTCTCCTCCTGAGTTTCCCCTTAAAGCCATATGCTAATTCCTGTTGGTAACATGAATGACAAGGGAAGAATCAATGCAAATCCAGGTGCGGCCAAACTAGGCTGACTGGTATTTTTTTCTACTTCTTCTTTTTTTCCATGGGGAGAAAGAGATTAAGGGGAAAGAGGGCCCCCCAAAAAATAAATAAAGCATAGGGAACAGTTTTGTTAAAAGGATTAGGATTCAGACTGCTAAATATCAGGGAAAAAACCCTCCCCAAAAGATGGCTTGTTTGGAGATAATGTCAATAATTGCTTGCAGGCAGGTGCAGGGGCTCTGGCTGTGGCCGTCGGTGGTTGGGAGGCTGTTGCCTTCTCTAAGTGTCTGCCCTGGGGACGGCTGAGGACTGCCCAGGCGCTGTCAGTTTGATGTATTCCAAGTTCAAGTTGTCTCTCTGCAATTCAGTCTGTTTGCTTCCAAGCCAGTTCTTCCCCCACTGTGTTGTCCACGGCTGCTTTTGCCAAAAGCAATAAAAGTCGCTCGTAAGAAAGGTCAGATTTGCATTGGGTAAATCATGATGAAACCTTCAAAGCTCCTGGCTGACGGAGCAGGCTGGGAGGGCTCGGCAGACTGACAAGTGTGCATCCCTCTGTGTCCACAGCCATTCCTTTCAGATGTCCTGCAGCTGCCTGTCTCACATATATATATATATTTTTTTTTTTTTTTCTTCACCTTGCCACTTTCATTTTGCACAATTATTTATAGCTGAGGTAGCAGAAATAACAGATTGACATTAGGAAATATTTACAAAGCAGGTAGATATCCTGGAAACATTCGAGGTCTTGTGTGTGTGTTTTGTCCCCTTTCTGTCTTTTAGTTGTGGACTTCAAGGATGGCAATGAGGTCAAGTTTAAGGTGTGATGGACTAGTATAGATGTGTAATGTGGAACTGTCCCTTCCTCAGAAATAATAATAATCAAAATATCTAGAGCCAAGTTAATTCTTCTCCACCAACCTCCTTTGAAGAGGTGGTAAACTCCCTTGAAGAGAAGGTTCTCAGCCTTTGTTTAGGAGTTACACAGTTTCCATTTAGGAGTTAGTTGCTCTTGGAGCTGAATGGGAAGGTGTATCCCTAAATCTAGAAAAGCTCTGTGAGTTTTAGGGGGTGGCCTGTGGATGCTTGGTCCTCTCAGAGCTGGGATACGTGTCCTGGCTGAGAGATGCTGCTTTGGAGAGAGCAGTGGAGCATCCATGTCTGCTGTGTGCTGCCACAGCTCCTGGAAGTTCCCAGCCCTTTACCTTGTCAGCAACCAGGCGGGGAATTTGGGAGGGACACGGCTTGGCTCCCAGGGCAGGAATCACTATAGCTGCCACTGCAATGAGTTGTGCCAGGTCATGAATCAGAGCCCTGTGCTCCATCACTTAGGCAGGAGTACTTCACCTCGTAATGCTTAGAATTATCTAGGGAAATGATTCCTGTGGAAATTCAGATGGCTGTGCTGGGAGGTAAGCACCTAAAAACTCCCCAGGGTCTGGGCCCTTGGGTAATGCTTGAAAAAGGAACTGTTGCCATGAGGTGGAGAAGGTGTGGAAGAGGAGTGCATCATCCGCCTGCAGCCCAGACTGTGCCCTCCCTCCTTCCCTGCAGGCTGGGCATTCCAGTTTGGGATTGCTGGCTATAGTCTTTGAAAAACCAGAACTTCTCCTTGCTCTCTGAGAGCACCGACCTTAACACCATTAATCCTGGCCAAAGTACAGGTTTTGTTTGTGATTTTTTTGTAGCGTGACTTGCCAGCATAATTAAATTCCATTATCTCTTAATAATTTAACTAGACACATCTGAAGCTGTCAAGCAGGCAGCTCCTACTACTACTGCTGTGTATTTCATTTATGTTCACTCCCTCCTCCATACCCTTGGAAAACAGTTTTTCCCAGAGGGAGAAACGAGTCCCAAAGTGATGAAGTTTTCATTTGTGCTGTATATTGAAGTTTGCCTTTGATCAGAAACACAATTGGGCTGTTACAGCTTTTTATGTTCAAATTGTTTACAGGATGTTCATGTAAACTTTATGAATCCTTCTGCTTCCTGGCACCGCCAGCTGTCGGGGAAATATTTATACTCTCAGCTGGAGGTAGATCAAGGCGTCTGGGTCAGTGCTCCTCACTGGTGGCTGCAATACCGCTCAGATCAAGCCCTGGCTTCTTAGGTGGTTCCACAGCAATATCCTTCCCTGGAAAAACAGGCGTATTGTTGTTTCTCCTTCCTCTGCCTGTGGTGAATCATTTCTTGAGGATCCTCTGCAACATCTGTTTCTGTAAACAAGCAGGGAGCTGAAGTTGGCAAATGCTTCTCTGCTGATCCCATTCACAGGAGATCCTTGGCTGTAGAGAAGAGTTCTCGCTCTCTCCGTGTAAACCATCCTCACAGCGTTTCGTGTTGAGTGTAAGTGGATCCACTGCTCTGTAGATGGCACATGTGTAGTAGTAACATGGTCGGTGTGCCAGAGCACTGACTGCTGCTGTCTGCCTCCTTTACAAGGGTCTGTAGGAATCTCCCCAACATCCTCACTCACTGGGTGTATGTTCTCAGTGTTGCTTTCAAGTTTTTGGGGGGACTGATGTCTGCATGTGTTGGTCCTTTCATGCTACCTGCCTCTTTTCTCCCCACTGAAATGCTTCTTCATAACTTGCTGTCAGGGCTCAGGAGCAATCTCAGCACTGCAGGAAACCCACACATTGGCCAGCAAACCTCAGGGGCTGCTAAATTACCCAAGCAGTTCTGCAGATTTCTCTCCTTGTGGTTGCTATGGTGGCTCACTCTCCCAAAGTGACATACCCTGGTGATGGTGTCTCCTTTCCTTTCCTGTGGAGACTTCTCTGGTGGCTTTGGATCTCTGGGCCTGTGTTTTGTGGGTTTAAATGGCTTGTCTGTATTGACCATATGAAAGCTCAGTGTCTCATTAGTGAGGGCTCAGACTGGAAAGAGCCTCTTGGTTTGAGGATGCCAAGTTTCTTGCACTCACAAGTTAGATTAGAAGAACCTCACTTCACTCTAACTTCCAAGTCAGACAGACAAAAAAGTCGATGTATGTCTTAAGATGGTCCCTTTGTTCTGGTACACAAGAGAGAAAGGCATTTTTTTCTGTGCCATAAAGGCTTTATCTGAGTGAGGAATTTGTTCCGTAACTTTCCCTTTGGCTGCACCTTTTGAGCACAAACCACTCCCCTCCATCTGTATGCTTTCCGTGCCCTCTTCTTTATGTGCTATAGGTTTTCTGACTGGCACATGGCAGTCTGCTGGGGTTGCCTGTGCTGGGCATAGCTGCTCTGGAGCTGCAGGAATAGGTCTCTGGACAATGTGATGTACTCAATGTAAAAGTCAAAATCAGCCCCTTTCAAACCCTTCCAGATTCTTAAATCCTAACACTTAATGATCTTATAAAGCAGGAGCCTTCCAAGGCTTCATTGATAATTTTTAAGGCAGTAATCTAAAACAGAACAGTAAACCAGCTGGCATGGTACAAGCTTTTCTTGACCACACTAGCAGAGGGAGACAGTTTAAAGTGTTGCTCTGGATGTCCTTCCCCTTCTGAACAGGTTTCACGTACCCTTTGGTGTCAGTCAGTGATCCTGTTCCCCTGAGTTCATTTAAGACTGCTGATTTTAGCGAAGTCTTGGTGAGCAAACCAGCAACATTCACTAATAGGAAACAGTATCTGTTCTGGAGAGAGTAATTGTTTTATGGGTTATACTGCATCTGATATTCCCAAAAAAGACTGAACAGCATTGAGCATTGAGAATCGATGCAAACTAAGGTTGAGTAATTCCTGAGATAGGAGTGTTTTGATGAGAAATATCCTGGCTTGACTTACCTGCAGTTGGTGAAGTCCACGCTGCAGTCAGGCTTGAGTTTTCATAAACGAAGCATCCTGCAGACCTCCCATATCTGGCCTGCTGTTAGTCTCTGCCTTGTAATAAAATGCTGTTTTCACTGAAAATGTATGTTTATTTAACTAGGTCTCTTTTTGCTTCACAATCTGGATTCCATTCAGTCAGTTACCACTCCAATTAACTAACAATTATTTAACATTAACAGTAATTACAGACGCCAGTTAAGCGCCTACAGATGTCAACTGTTAGCTTTGTACCTAATCACTCAATGAAATGGAGAAAGTTCAACAAACATCAATTAGCCAAGCAATTAGTATGAGGTAGGAAAGAGCATGTTATCATGTGTGAGCTGATTCAATTTATTTTATTTTGTCAGTAAAACACACACAGGCAGACAAGCAGCAATAAGTTGCGGAGATTAGATAAAGCTGTATTGTTGTGCTGTTTAGACAAGGTTTCCCCCCTCCTCCTCTTCCCCTTGCATAACTCCAATGTGCTTTGCCAAGCGTTTGTTATCTTATCAAGTACGTTTGGTTTCAATTGGAAAAGCACAGCAATGTCATTTTCAGCAGAGAGGCAAAGACCGTTTACTCCAGCAGACGTGAGCCTTACCCCAGCAGAACTGTCACCTTAGCAAAGCTACTCCTGCAAGAAGGCTTAACCCAAGAGTTAAACCGAGGGCCACACTAACACCAAGGTGCTTATGCAATGGATACATGGGTTTAGATAACACCAAGCACCATGAATTGCTTCCTTCATCTGATTTATCTGTGCAGAGACTGGGTTGACTTTAGCTTCACAGTGCCTTCACTACAGGTTCACAGATTGCATCATGTTGGAAGATATCCTCAAAGACAATCCCGCTGCAGTCAGCAGGATCACCTCCAACCAGATCAGGCTTCTCAGGGCCTCATTGAATCTGATCTTGAATGTATCCAGGAATGGGTTCTCCACCACATCCCTGGGCAACCTGTTCCAGTATTTTACCACCCTTATTACTTCTTCCTTGTGTCTGACCTAAATCTGCCCTGCTTCAGTTCCAAACTGTTGCCCCTATCTTATCACTACACGTTCTTTTAAACCATCCTTCCCCATCTTTTCTGTAAGTCCCCTTCAGATGCTGAAATGTAGTTATGAGGTCACCTCAGAGCCTTCTCTTCTCCAGGCTGAACAGCCCCAGTTTTTTAGGTTGCAAGAGGATACCTCAAAGGGTGAGTCAGCACTGCCCCGACACAATCATAGAATCAACCAGGTTGGAAGAGACCTCCAAGATCATCCAGTCCAACCTATCCCCCAGCCCTATCCAGTCAGCTAGACCATGGCACTAAGTGCCTCATGCAGGCTTTTCTTGAACACCTCCAGGGACGGTGATTCCACCACCTCCCTGGGCCTGCCCAGAGTGTTTCCATTTCATGCTGCTGTCTGAATAGAGGTGTGTATCTCACAGCCACCGTGGGGAGAAACTATGCCTCTGGCAGTACCATCTATCTGTCTGCTGTGAGCTTGTGTGGCTCAAAAAAAGTTTTAAAAAAAAAGGGTAGGAGTGGGTCATAAATTAACTTCACCTTCAGAAAGAAACAGCTGATTTGTAGCCACCATCCAAGGTGCATTGCAAGTCTCTCTTTTAAGATCTTTTGAAGACTGTAGACCTGTGCAGAAGGTGCTCGGCAAGCAGCGTACGGCACATGCGGGGTGCCCGGGCTTCCCAAGTACCCAGCTGTGCCACTAACCCCCTGCTTCACCTCCACAGTCTCTTTTTCTATAGCATCTAATGTCCTGGCACCATCTAACACTCCTTGTTCAGGCTGTATTACTTCCAGCTACTGTTAATTCACCAAAAAAAAAGGCACTACGAAGTATCTGACATCCTACAGTGATCAGTCTTGACACTCTGGACGTCAGCAGCACTTTCACAGAGGCCTTCATATGAATGGTGCTTTTTTTTCTGGTTATGGAAAGTCTTTCTAACTGCTTAAAAACCAAAGCAAAGAGGCTTTTTTTTAAATCCAGTTCTCAGCTGTCCCTCAAACAAGAATGCCTTTTGCCTTCATCACCTCACCAATATGTTTTAAGTGTTCCTCCACGTAAAGTGATCCCACGGAGTAAGACATTATTTTATCATGCAGCCTGGCCACAACTCCACAAAGCTATTTGAAGTAGTCATTGTTTGCCAAAATGCAGGGATTGGAGCACAGGACCACAGACAGATCTTATTGTTGCTTTCCAAAGTCTCAGCTTTGGGGGTTGAACTCGATGGTCTCCTGGGGTCCCTTCCAACCCCTAATATCCTGTGAACTTTCTTTCTTTTTTCCTGGAAAAGCACAGACTGAACATATGAGGAAAACCTTCAGTGAGTGACTCGAGCAGAGTGATATTTGTCTGACCAGGCAGAAAAACTGAAATTGAGCTTCCAAGTAAGAGCTACCACCTTCATCCTGGTGGCAAAGATGACCTTCTGAAGGGTGATGGTGAGGGACTTTTTAAGGTGTCAGGTAGTGACACCTTAAATGGGGTTTGTGGCCTTCCAGTATCTGAAAGGGGCCTCCCAAAAAAACTGGGGAGGGACTTATTAGGCTATCAAGGAGTGACATGATTAGGGGGAATGGAGCAAAGCTGGAGGTGAGGAGGAAGTTGTTGAGCATGAGAGTGGTGAGAGCCTAGAATGGGTTGCCCAGGGAGGTGGTTAAGGCCAGACTGGATGAGGCTGTGGCCAGCCTGATCTAGGGTAGGGTGTCCCTGCCCATGGCATGAGGAGGGTTGAAGCTAGATGATCCTTGAGGTCCCTTCCAACCCTGACCATTCTATGATGCTTTAAATGGATGAATTTTGAACTTTCTGATGGCTCAGCACAGATTATCCAAAAGAAAAGGCAGGGCCTTATCACAAAGTGGCTCCACTGTGTCTCAGGATAGGAGAAAGTTGTAAAGTCTCACAGAACAATACAAATAGACCCTAATTTGTTCTCATTTAGGCTTCAGTTCAGTAATGTGCTTCTGTAGCTTGACTGACTTTAAATGCTTGTTAACACCGAGCATTTACTTAAGTGCTTTGCTGGATGAGGGCCACAGAAGTAAATCCTGTGACTCCCCCCCACCCCCAGCCCCGAGACTTTCAGGCACACAATCATCATTTACATTTCTTTTTCCTCGCTGTAGTGCACCTCTGTGACTGAGGAGGGCTTAAGCCCCTTCACCAGAATCTCCCCAGCAGGTTCCACTCTATTCTCCCACCTTGCTGCTGCCTTGCCTTTGGTTGGACTCCATGAGCTGAGTCATTTCTCAACAGAAATCCAGACACAGCAAGAAAAGGGGTTGGGTGTGAGTGGTGGTTTTGCAGCTGAGCTGCTTGAGTGAAAGGTCCAGGTCAAGTCTGGGACCAGACACAGAACGTGGATGAGAGCAGAGGGACTGTCCTCACCTTGGCACTGGCAGGATGAGTCTAGCTACAGCATGGCTTCATCCTGTGATCACAACTTGTCCTGCTACCGTTAAGTCTGTGCATAATTATTTAGTGTAATGTGACCTGTTTTCACGCTGTGACTAGTGAAGCTGCTGAGAAATGCTTCAAGTGAGTGTGTGTCTCAAAGAGGGTTGGGAAACATTCAGCAAGCTGTTTAAAATAGCAGAGGAAATGTATACTTTAAAAGTGGCAAACAGAAGAGCAGATAAAGTGATTTAAGTGCCTTTTAGAACAGTTAATGGCCTTGACTTAAATATTGTAGGAGAATAAGGCAGGAGCTGGGGGTGAGGTTATATACTTACCCAAAAAATATCATGCTAAAAATATTTCTGTCTGAGTTAAGGACCTGAACAAAAGGATGCTCAAAGGTGGGCCAGGGGAGAGGACAAGATCTAAACATAATCTGTCTGCTGGAGCCTGGGTTTACTGCAGTAGGATTTCCTCAGGCATTTGAAATCCTCGCCTAAGGCACACTCACAGCTTGCCCTGACCTTACTAGGGCTGCCTGGCTTATTCTTATCTCCTTCCCAAACCTCTGTGATGCCCCTTTGCCTATAGCTACCCCAAAGCTATGCACAGTCTTTGGAGCATGGGCTGGGCCAACTCACCTTCCTCCTCAGCTCTCTTTGGGAACCTTCTCACTGGATTCACATCCTGCTCTGGTTCCTTCATGGGTTTTCACAAAACGTGGGTTCAAGAAGCAGGGTGGATGGAGTGCTTGGCTCCTGGTGAGGGGGAGCAGAGCAACCCGCAGCTTTGCTGCTGCCTGTGTTTTATGGGATGTTAGGAGGAGTTGCGAAAGGGACAGAGTGTAATGCTGCTGAGCTCTCACAGCAATCTGGTATAATTTCCAAATATTTCAAGTTAGTGGGCACTTTGGAAAATTGGAGGCAAAGGAATTTGAGTGGCTTGTAATAGAAAACAGCTGCTGCAGAGCAGGCTGTGTCCTAAGAAAAAAGAGCTTCATGAAAACAGGTCTGCTGAGTAATAAAGCCACAAATTAATACTTAGCTCATTTGCTAGGTTGTTAGTCCCATAAGCACTTAAGCTTCATTTGTTAGAAAAACCAGCATTACAAAAATCAAAAGCAGATGAGCAAAAGCCCTGGGTTTACTTTTGGTTGCTGGTTTCTATTGTTGGTTTGCTTGTACATTTGTAGCCTCTGCAGCTCTCAGAAGACGTGATTGCTGCTTGGATACAGCAGACCCTGTTGTAACAACCACAGCGTTTTGTTCTGGCCTATATGATAGCTAACTGGTGGGTTTTTTTCTTCTCTTCTTGCTTGTGTTACTGACATTAATACTAAAACCTGACTATGGCAGTTTTTCATTGCTGGGCAGGGCCTGTTGTCTCCAAGGAGGGATGAGAAACTGTGCCAGAAATATAATGCCTGCTCTAAATCTCAACCTCAAGTGTAGGTCTGCTTTGAAACATTAAACAACAGCTCCCCTTGGCACTTTGGCATAGTGCAAAGAGAGCACTGGCATCAAAAGAATTGCTCCTCTGAAGTGCTCATAAGGTTTTGGTTATGGGGAGCAATGAGACACTTCAGGCTTTGGTAGCTGGGAAGTCTGATAAAGATGCTGAGTTTCAGACACTTCCAAGAGAGAACTTCTTTTGAGTTTCCCTTCTTGTGTCCAAACAGGCCTTATTTAGATGACTAGGAGAAATGGGGTGAAGCCATAGGTTGTCACCTCACCTCTTTATCAAGAAAGACAAAGGAATGATCTTGGTCTTTGTTTTGGTCTTAAATCATTGCCTGAAGTTCAGTCTCATGTTTCTAACTCCCAGTCAAGTGGATGTTGATTTCAAGATAAGATTGTTGTTGTGTGAATAAACAGTGGCTTTGAAGTCTGGATAGGAGTTACCACATGGATTGAAAAATGGAGAGTTGTCAGAATTTTGGAAAGAGCAGTATGCACGGGTAGTGCTGACTGGGTTCTCTCCATGAATACATCAGGGATGAGGGTATGCTGTGAACGAGATCAGCAGTCACAGAACACTACATACATCTTCTTTACCATGCCAAAAGAAATCCCATGAACACATCGGGCATGTTGAAAGCAAATCACTCTAGGCAGAGTTATTTTGAAGACTGTGGTTCTTGAGTAACTGGCTCCTTATAATCCAGTTCATATTTGAACAGCTGATAGCAGATGGAATGAACAACCCTTGGATTACACAAGCAATTGCCTGTGAGCTAGACCACGTAACTCATGCTGGTGCTGGTTATGTGCTGCCTCTGGTGGTGCTCTCCAGAGATCAAGAGAAGTGTTGTGAGCCATCTGAGACCAGACCCACTGCCATTGCCATGGGCAGACAGGTTCACATGAACTATGTTTTCTTCAGGCTCCAAGAGAAATCATTATCTTTTGTGACAGAAGCTTGGACATAAGCATGTGTAAGGTTAAAACAAAGCCACATGGCTCTGTGGGTTCAATTAGAAAACTCTGCTTTGTTTCTGTGGTGCAAAGGTCACTTTTCTTGTTTTACAGCTTTTCTCTGTACTGTTTTCCTTCTTTAAACACTGGCTGTTGTACCTATTTTCCCCAGGGTTTCTCTAGGTGCATTCTGCCCAAACAAGCAGCCTATGTATTTGCCCTTGAAGGGAGAAGAAGCAGGAGCACTCATCTCTGCTGCAGGTGGAGTTGCTAGTGCTTATCTCCTGGAGTGTTTCTCTTCTGCACCTGCAGAAGTATGTTACAGAAATCAGTGTCTTCTTTTAGTAACCCTCTTGAAAAGCTGATGGCCCAATGCTGTCAGATCATCAGCTGATATATGCATTTCTGGTGCTGTTGAGAGGACACGATGTAAAGTGTCTGCAGATAAGCCACAGTTTGATCAGCCAAGTCTCAACCACTTTCTGCAGTGTGTTGATGACCATCATGATGATTTCCAGTATTTGCTTCTGTAAAGCCCTGTCCTGCGAGATGCTGGACGTGTTTGTGGGTGTGAGTGCAACTTACTGGAACAGTCTTATATGGACAGCAGGTGAAATCCAGACAGCTGGAGAAAGGACTTGCATTTCGCTCCAATTCAGGTTGCTTCAATGCCTTAAGCATCATTTGAGCCACCTTCTTATGCTGGTGAGTCTTGAGACCTTGAGCAACCTGGTCTAGTGCAAGGTGTCCCTGCCTATGGCAAGAGGGCTGGAAACTCAATGATCTTTAAAGTTCCTTCCAACCTAAACCATTCTATGAATCTATAAATCTATGGCTGGGGTATTTTTCTGTTTGCTGTATCTGTATGCTGACTCACCTGGCAGGTTGCATCCAGTCCTGGGCTCCCCAAATCAAGAGGGACAGGGATCTACTTGAAACAGTCCAACAAAGGGCTACAAGAGTGCTTAAAGGACTGGACCACTACCTTATGAGGAAAGATTGAGAGACCTGGGGCTGGTTAGTTTGGAGAGAAGACTGAGAGGGGACTTAATAAATATCTGTAGGCTGGGGGTCAAGAAAGAAGGGACAGGGACAGCCTCTGCTCACTAATAGATGTAAACTACAGCACAGGAAGTTCCACCTCAACATGAGGAAGGAATTCCTCACTGTAAATGCCACAAAGCACTGGAACATGCTCCCCAGAGAGATTGTGGAGTCTCTTCTAAAGTCTTTCAAGACCTGTCTGGATGCATTCCTGTGCAACCTGTACTAGATTCTCTGATCCTGCTCTGACATGGGGTTGGACTCGATGATCTCCAGAGGTCCCTTCCAACCCCTAATATCCTGTGATCCTGTGTAACTCTTAATTTCTAGGTCTTTGGACCACCTCGGGTCCTGTTTGCAAAGCCCCTTTGCACTGTGCAAACCAGGCCTGTGGCTGGGGCTTGTGGGAATCACTGCAATACAGTTAAATGTTGATCATAATCATCTGGCAAGCTGTTAACACTTGTCTGGAGCAGGCTGGGTAATATCTGCGTGCGGGACAAGTCTGAACGTCTTCTGAATTAATCAAAACCTCAGTTTGTGGGCAAGCCAGGCTATAGTAAATTAACACCTTGCTTAAAGAGTTAGCTGACAACTTGAAATGGAGGAGTGGCATTTTAATAGTTAAGCTGGTTTTTCTCTGTCTTCACATGCCCTGTCCAGCATCTCATCTTACTCTAACCTAATTGCTATCCAGCCTTTCAACAGCACATCGTCTTAGCGCCTTGCTGCCAAGACAGTTACTCACCTAAAGGCCTCATTATGTTTTGCCAGTATTTCAGGGGCTGAAAAGAGCTTGACAAATATCTCCTCCATACGCAGGTCTCTAAATGACAAACAACTAATTGGGTGAAGCAAACCCAAAGCACAGCATGGCTGACGCAGGCCACTGTGCGCAGAGCCCCTCACGGTAACGGGCACTGCTCTGCCTGCTCTGTGTCACAGCAGATCTTGCAGCAGCAGACACAAGGGTGACAGCTGGGGAAATAGCCTGCTGGTTACTGCAGCCAGTCAGGAGGAGCTCTTCAAGCAGCCTGGGACACGTCGCTGTCATTTTCCTGCAGGTAAATGGCTGACATCTTGCAACAAAAGCTCAACAATAGCATTAAAAAACCACCCAAACTGAAAAAGAAATCACACACCTGCTGTCATCTGAGAGGGCTTAGGGGTGGGCCAGCAAGTGATCCAACTTTGCCTCAGTCTGATACTGTAATTAATTTAAACTTGATTGCTGTAAGTGGCTGTGCATACTTAAAACTTCCCTTAGTCAGTCACTTGTCTCTAATGGTGTTTTTTATTGCTCGGGTCGTTTGCACAGAAGCAGCGTACCATGCTTTGGTGTTTGACTTCATCCTGAGAGTGGAGGAGTGGCCTGCAGCAGGGCTCCCCAAAAGCAAGGTTGAATGAGAAAACTCTCATTTGTTTCTGTGTTGCAGAAAGCACTTTTCTTGTCTTACAGCTTTTCTCTGCACTGGGGTCAGTTTTCCTCCCTTGCTAATTGGCTGTTGTACCTGCTCTTGTGTTTTCCCAATGATTTCCCTAGATAGGTTCTGCCCAAATAAGCAGCCTATGTGTGATGGTTTGGGTGTTCCCCACCCCCCACACACTTTGGAAATCACCCAGACTAGACTCAGATGGCTCTGGAAATTGAATGAAGCTTATATTTACATCTTTGCACAATATTCAAGCAGATATTTACAGTATATACTGTTATAGACAGAAATACACAAGGTAAAAGGCAATACAGAAACACAACAGCCCTCCCAGAAACCTGAGTCCCCAGGAGGGGCTCCCAACTGCTCTTCCACCTTCTCCCTCCCCTCTCTACCTTACCCCAGACGTTGTCTTGTGGCCAAGGAAGAATGGAGGGTTGGCCAGGGGGCTTAGGAAGCAGGTGGATTAATCAGGTTAGGTTAGAGAGAGAAAAATGCAGCCCACAGCCTGGACAGAGAGTGACTACCTTATCTATGTTTGGATTCTTGCTTGCTCTTATACCTCTCAGCAAGCCTCTGAGTGAAGTAGACGTCACCATTGTTTCCCTTTCACAGCCTGTGATCTAGCTGTTCTCACCAAAACATTCTAGCTAGTTTCAAACTAGCACACTATGTATTTGCACTTGAAGGGAGAAGATGCAGGAGTGCTCATCTCTGCTGCAGGTGGTGGAGTTGCTAGTGCTTATCTTCTGAAGTGTTTCCCTATGCATGCTCCTGCAGAAATAGTTTGCAGAAATGTTGTCTTCTAGTGACCTTCTTGCAAAGCTGATGGCCCAGTGCTGGTAGGCCACCAGCTGATGTATGCATTTCTGGTGCTCTAGAGAGGGCACGGTGTGAAGTGTGTGCAGACCAACCTCAGTTTGAGGTTAGTTTGAGCCTCCTTCTAGGCTGTGTGTTTCCTCAGTGAGACAGCCTTGTAATCTTTCAGCCTGAGGAATATCTTGCTGTGGCAGCGGGCAGCTGGAGCACACACAGGCAGGGAGCTGTCTGTTGACTTGGGGACACAGTCCCACATCCCTGGGTGGTCCCACGTTAACCTGGGTGGCACAGTGTGTTGGGCACTGCTCTTCCCAGTACAGCACTTGCAGCACTTCACAGCATGGACTCAGAATTGCTTTGCTCATCATCTTGGCAAACCTCAAATTGTTGGAGACTGCCATGGCTTAGTGCTCTGGCATGTCTGTAGCAGTGCAGGTGCACACAGGGAAACCCACTGGAGGCCTTCAGTGCATCTTCATGTTTTAGAATGTGCTATAGTGTGTTCAGGTGTAGGCCACTCACTCCAAGAAGGACATTGAGATGATGGAGCAAGTCCAGAGAAGGGCAATGAAGCTGGTCAGGATCTGGAGAACAGCTCTTGTGAGGAGCAGCTCAGAGAACTGGGATTGTTTAGTCTGAAGAAAAGGAGGCTGAGGGAAGACTTCACTATTCTCTACAGAAGTGTTTAGCAAGGTGAGGGTTGGTTTATTCAACCAAGTAATAAGTGATAGGACAAGAGGAAATGGCTTCAAGTCACACCAAGGGAGGTTTAGATTGGATATTGGGAAGAACTTTGTCAATTAAAGGATTCTCAGGCATTGGGATATTCTGCCCAAGGAAGTGGTGAAGTCCCCATCCCTGGAGGCATTTAGGAGTTGTGTAGATGTGGTGCTTGGGGGTATGATTTAGTTAAGCACTTGTCAGTGTTAGGTTAATGATTGGACTCAATGATCTGGAAGGTCTTTTCCAGTCTGGGCAATGCTGTGATTCTGTAATAATTGTGTCACTTGGTGTGTGTGATAGAACAGAGTGAACACACCTAGAAGTGTGTGACAGACACTCTAGAAGGTTCTTGCAGTTGCTCCTTTTCTTAGTTCTGATATTACCTTTCTCATGCATATGAGTGAGCAGCACATGAGGATTTCCAGCCCTGTGGATGCACATGGACAGCCAGGCATGGGAACTGGGCTTTTCCTGCTCAAATGGCTCATGCTTCCTTTTTAAGCATAGTCAATGCTGGTAGCAGATAGTGGGGCAGAGGAGGGAGCAGCATCACAACGTTGTTGAAAGTGGTTCAAAAAGATGCTAAGGGGTAAGCTTTCAGTTGTTTTGGCACAGAATCTGTAGCATTTTTCTGCAGCATTTGATGATTCTCCTGCTGCTGGCAGTTAAAATTGGGAGTGGCCAAAAATTTTCAGGCAGTTAAGGCAACTTCAAAGCCTAATTTAGAGCTCAGAGTTTGCTTTCATAATTAATATGTCTGTGGCATTTATTCTGGTAAATATACATTAATAAAGTAATTTGCAAATGCAAACAAAGACAGGGAGGCAAAGAATGTGATTGTGTCTTGGAGCTGATTCCTCAGGAAATGGTAGAATCATGGAATCATAGAATCAACCAGGTTGGAAGAGACCTCCAAGATCATCCAGTCCAACCTAGCACACAGCCCTGGCCAAACAACCAGACCATGGCACTAAGTGCCTCAGCCAGGCTTTGCTTCAACACCTCCAGGGACGGTGACTCCAGCACCTCCCTGGGCAGCCCATTCCAATGCCAATCACTCTCTGCCAACAACTTCTTCCTTACATCCAGCCTAGATTTGCTCTGGCACAACTTGAGGCTGTGTCCCCTTGTTCTGTTGCTGCTTGCCTGGCAGAAGAGACCAACCCCCTCCTGGCTACAGCCTCCCTGCAGGTAGTTGTCGACAGCAATGAGCTCTGCCCTGAGCCTCCTCTGCTGCAGGCTGCACACCCCCAGCTCCCTCAGCCTCTCCTCACAGGGCTGTGCTCCAGGCCCCTCACCAGCTTTGTCGCCCTTCTCTGGACACCTTCCAGTACCTCAACATCTCTCTTGAATTGAGTGGCCCAGAACTGGACACAGCACTCAAGGTGTGATCTGACCGGTGCTGAGTACAGGGGAAGAAGAACCTCCCTTGTCTTGCTGGCCGCACTGCTCTTGATCCAGGCCAGGATGCCATTGGTAAGCAGATGTTAGAGGTTCTCACTTGCATGTTGAGTTGGTATTTACTTTCCTGTGGCTAACTCTACAAGACAAGCATTGCTTAAAATCAGTGGTGTGTTGCTGGGCCTTCATTTGCTCTCTGCAACTTCAACTTTGTCCTTTGTAGATAGTGTGAATTTGTGCTGCTAGGCTACACTTTGAATACATAAAAAGCAGAAAGATAACCTGCTCTGACAGGCAGAAAGTAAATGGTTTCCCCAGATCTCAGGCAGTTTAGACTGCTTTTATATATATATAAAAGAAAGAAATTGCTCCTACTCTGTTTGCCTCTTCCCCTGAGGAGTAAACGTGAGGTGTAGGCATTGCATACTTTTCGACATGGCATATTTGAGTCTTTTATTCACTGCAGCAACACGTAGCCCAGAAGTGTGGTTCCTGAAGGCGATTTGGTGGTGCAACGTGCTGAACCTTGCCTTGTCAACAGGAACATTCCTAGGACTTTATTCAATAGCATGCCTCATGTGAGATGGGAGCTTCACGGAGTGGTAATTCACATTGTGTTGTGAAGATCAGGAGCAAACAGCAGCTTCTACTTAAGTATAAAACTTTAGAGCCAGAAGGAACATGAGAGAGTAAGTCTAGAAATGCAGCATTACCTGTGTGGGAACTGGAACAGATGAGACTTGGGACAGAACATCGACAGACTTGAATTAATTTCAGACATCCCACAGCCTTTTGATGTAAAAGTTGGTGATAAGAAAAGCTGAGAGTTAGTAGCAACCAAGGTATATTGAGATGTGGAGGTACTGGAAGGTGTCCAGAGAAGGGCGACAAAGCTGAGGAAGGGCTGGAACACAAACACTGTGAGGAGAGGCTGAGGGAGCTGGGGTTGTTTAGCCTGGAGAAGAGGAGGCTCAGGGCAGAGCTCATTGCTGTCTGCAACTGCCTGAAGGGAGGCTGTAGCCAGGTGGGGTTGGTCTCTTCTGCCAGGCAAGCAGCAACAGAACAAGGGGACACAGTCTCAAGCTGTGCCAGGGGAGGTCTAGGCTGGACATTAGTAAGAAGTTGTTGTCAGAGAGAGTGATTGGCATTGGAATGGGCTGCCCAGGGAGGTGGTGGAGTTGCTGTGGTGGAGGTGTTCAATAAAAGCCTGGCTGGGGCACTTAGTGCCATGGTCTTCTTGACTGGCTAGGGCTGGGTGCTAGGTGGACTGGATGATCTTGGAGGTCTCTTCCAACCTGGTTGATTCTATGATTCTATTTGGAATTGTTCAAAGAGCAGTGCAGATCAGTAATCACTGTCAAATTACAGGGAAAATTGTTCAGTCCTTGACCAAATATTCCTTGAGTTAGGTTCTTTGGAAGGTTATTTTGGCTCTCAAACTTCCAAGGCAACACTGTTTAAAGCAGCTTGTGTCATCTCCCTGGAGATATTGAAGGTGAGGATCAATGGGGTTCTAGGCAATCTGATCTACTTGAGGATGTCCCTGCTGACTGTGGGGGGAGTTTAACTGGATGACTTTTTGAGGTCCCTTTCAGCCCAGTCCATTCTATGATTCTATTCTGTGATTTCTTGGTATGAACTTGCCCAGCTAGAGCTAGCACAGGCCTCCTGATCACCCTTGCAGTGGCTTATTTGACTTGAACTCCTCCTTCACTGATATGGAATTCTTAACTGATGGAGCTGTATGCACATGGGTTTCTGTCTCCACACCACTATTCTCACCCATTTACTGCTCTTCAATTCCTTCTTTAATTAATGCTGTGCAATAAATGCTGCTACCACTCATCCTTTAGAGCAGAGCTGATGGTCTGGCTGGGACAGTTGATAATGTGGGATAAAAGCATGCAGTCAGCTTCACTGAAGCAGTAGAGGGTTTTTTAATGAAGTTTTTTTTTCCATGGTTTTGTTTTGGTGATTTTATTTTTCATGTTTTGAGGTTTTTCAGGGTTTTTTGTTTGTTTGTTTGCTTGTGGGGTTTTTTCCTCTTTTCTTTCACGTTTCTGTGTTTTGGGTTTTATTTTTCCTTTTTTGCCCTTTTTTTTTTTAATGAAGGCTTTTTTTTCCATGTATTTTTGGTGGTTTTTTTTTCCATTTTTTTTCTCCATTTCCCCCTATTTTTTTCATGCTTCTTTGTTTGTTTGTTGTGTTTTTTCTCCTTTTTGACTTTAATAAAGACTTTTTTTTCATTCATTTTTTGTGGATTTTTTCATGTTTTGTTTTGTTTTTTTTTTCCATCTTTTCCCCATTGTTTTCATGTTTCTCTGTTTGTTTATTTTTTTCTCCTTTTTGACTTTTTTAATAAAGGCTTTTTTTTTCATGTAATTTTGGTGGGTTTTTTCATGTTTACTTTTTTTTTCTTTCTCCATCCTCTCCCCATTTTTTTCATGTTTCTGTGTTTGTTCATTGTGTTTTCCCCCTTTTAGACTTTTTCACTGATGGCTTTTTTTCCCCCATGTATTTTTTGTGGGGTTTTTTCATGTTTAGATTGTTGGTTTTTTTTTTCTCCATTTCCCCCACTTTTTTCATGTTTCTGTGTTTGTTTGTTTTCTTTTTGGCTTTTTCAATGAAGGCTTTTTTTTTTCATGTATTTTTGGATGGGTTTTATGGGGGTTTCTGTGGGTTTTTTCTGTTTTTTTTTCTTCATTTTTCCCCCATTTTGTTTTCAAGTTTCTGTGTTTTATTTGTTGGGCTTTTTTCCTCCTTTTTGACTTTTTTAATAAAGGCTTTTTTTTTCCCATGTATTTTTTGTGTGTTTTTTTTTTTCAATTTTTTTCTCTCCATTTTTCCTCCATTTTTTTCACGTTTCTCTGATTGTTGTGATTTTTTTCCCTTTTTGACTTTAATAAAGGCTTTTATTTTCATGGGTTTTTTTGTGGATTTTTTTCATGTTTTGGGTTTTTTTTGCATTTTTTTCTCCATCTTTTCCCCATTGTTTTCATGTTTCTCTGATTATTGTTTTTTTTCTCCTTTTTGACTTTTTTAATAAAAGCTTTTCTTTTCATGTAATTTTTTGTTTTTTCATGTTTACTTTTTTTTCCCCTATTTTTTTCCTCCATCCTTTCCCCATTTTTTTCATGTTTCTGTGTTTGTTTGTTGTGTTTTTCCCCTTTTAGACTTTTTTACTGATGGCTTTTTTTTCCCATGTATTTTTTGTGTTTGTTTTTTTTTCTTCTCAAATTTTCCCACTTTTTTTCATGTTTCTGTGTTTGTTTTCTGTTTGGCTTTTTTAATGAAGGGTTTTTTTTCCATGTATTTTTTTGTGGTTTGTTTTTTTTTTTTCCTTCATGTTTTGGGTTTTTTCTTTTTTTTTCCTCCATTTTTTCCCCATGTATTTAGTTTTGTGTTATTTGTTCTTCCCTTTTGGCCTTATTTTTAAAGACATTTTTTTTCCATGTAGTTGTTTTTTGGGGGTTGTGTGAGTTTTTTTTAGGTTTTGGTGGGGTTTTTTTTGAGTAGTGTGGTTGAAATTAGCTTCCATGGCTTTGTGAAGCTGGGTATGTGCTCAAAGTCCTATGGTAAAATTTCAGCTCCCATTTTCTCATATATGGAAGGAACTGGAGACTCAGGCATCCCTTGGGCATCAGCACCTAGTTTACAGGACAAAAGGTTTTACAATTACACGCCATTAAAATCATGTTCATTAAAAGGTAAACCAACATCACAGCCTCTGTGTTTGCTCCAAGTGTTTGCGGGAATGCAGTTTGAAGCATATACATCTCTATGTGTTTTTAATCACGCTCTGTCGTTTGACATGGTGCCTTGCCAAAAAATGAAAGCATTACTGAACTCCACAGGGTGTTTATGCAGATCCAAAGCTGCTCATTATGTCTATTTTTAAGTGCTTTGCTGCGCGGAAGGCGAGAGGCATTTGTTGAAACCTGCAGCGTAGAACTTGTAATTTTGTTTGCTAACACTTGCAGGAGGTTACAAGTGTGGTCCCAGCCCCTTTGGAGTCGAGGGGAGTAATGGGATCATCAGCCTAGGAATTAGGAGGTGTTCTTCTAATACAGTGCTCTACACCGGGCTTGGGAAAGGCTGCTCCTTCCCTCCCATCTCCCGCCGGGTGGGGAGTGCACACGGCAGTGCGGGTGCACCCAGGGTGCTTTCTCAGGCCTGGCTTTTCCAGAGCCTGAAAGCTTGGCCTCTTGAGCGTCCAGCAAGTCTGAATGTCTGCAAACTCTGTGTCCCAGTGTGGGCCACGAGCTTGCCCGAGTCTGGAGGACAGAAACGGCTCTCAGCCCTCCCCGGGAGTCAGAATGAGGATACTGCACACTGAGCTGCCGTCCCTGGAGGTGCTCCAGGAAAGCCTGCGTGAGGCGCTCAGTGCCATGGTCTGCTTGACTGGATGAGGCAGGGGGATAGGTTGGACTGGATGAGCTTGGAGGGCTCTTCCAACCTGCTTGAGTCTATGATTGGAATTAGGAATAAATGGGAGCTCTATTTACAAGAGCATATGTACAAAGGGCAGTCAGGTAGAAGAGATGCAAAACCCACTAGGCCCAAACTGGTCTTCTAGAATGCTCCACCCCTTCCACCCTCAGTCAGGCTGAGAGTAGGCTGCAACCACCCTCCTCCAGCTGGGGCCTACAAGGCCTCGGTGCCTGAGCTCCCTGCCCGCCACTCCCCCACCCGCAGTCAGGCTGAGAGTAGGCTGCACCACCCTCCTGCAGCTGGGGCCTACAAGGCCTCGGTGCCTGAGCTCCCTGCCCGCCACTCCCTCACCCTCAGTCAGGCTGAGAGTAGGCTGCAACCACCCTCCTGCAACTGGGGCCTACAAGGCCTCGGTGGCTGAGCTCCCTGCCCGCCACTCCCCCACCCTCAGTCAGGCTGAGAGTAGGCTGCAACCATGCTCCTCCAGCTGGGGCCTACAAGGCCTCGGTGCCTGAGCTCCCTGCCTGCCACTCCCCCACCCTCAGTCAGGCTGAGAGTAGGCTGCAACCACCCTCCTGCAACTGGGGCCTACAAGGCCTCGGTGCCTGAGCTGCCTGCCTGCCACTCCCCCTGCACTGCTTTCAGAGAGGAGAAGTGGAAGCAAGAAAGGCAGGGAAGAGAAGAAGCAGGTGAGATCAAGCCAGGCACTATCTTTTGAGCTGTGATACCAGAAAATGGAACAGAATAACGATATTACAATATCCTGGGATGGGCAGGGTGACCTCTGTCCCCACGGGTTTGGTTAACGGGGACCTAGGATCCCCCAAACTACCACACTCTGCCACTGAGTTGTTTTACAGGAAATAATCTAAGAGCTTCTCCTTCCCTAGGATCCCCCAAACCACCACACTCTGCCACTGTGTTGTTTTACAAGAAATGATCTTGAGAGCTGCTCCTTCCCCTTAGAGCCTTTTTTCTGGAGAGCTGTTTTTGTGGAGGTTGTGGAGTCTCCTTTGGAGACTTTCAGAGCCTGCCCAGACGTGGTCCTGTGTGTTTTTTCCCCACGAAAGGTGTTCTCAGGTGTTGGGAAACACGTTCGGTGGAGCACTATGGCAAGATGACTCTTTGTTCACCAATATGGTTAGATGGTCAAATCCACTTTATTTCCGTAATACAGTGACTTATATGCGTTCTAACAAGAGGCGTGCTCAGCTTAAGATTGGTTACAGGTGATAATTGAAAGGTTACATGTAATGTGCACATAGGTTAACTTATCACAACATTCTAAGGGTCAGCCTCCCAGACCACCCACTCCAGCCCCCTTGGTTATCTAGTCTCTGCCCACTGCAGCTGTGTGTGGGGTGCTCAGTTGTTTACATCTCGATTTCCTAGCCTCGCTGGGAACCAAGGACGTTCTCAGCGCAAGTTACCCATGTTTATGACTTTATGTCCTCGACTGGTGAGAAATTCTTCCACACTCAGGGGCTTCTGGTTCAGTGATTTTGTCTGTGAGCCTCTCTGTTCCTGAGCAGGAGCACAGTAGGGTGATGAATTTACAAACACCGTCTTAAAGCTGCCGAAACAAAGGGACATCAGAGGCAAATGCAAGTGCAGGTTTTCATCCAAGAAGGAAGAAAGAGCCTCCAGTTGCAGTGAGATACAGACGTGAACAAATAACCTTAGACGTGCGTGCAGGAGCAAGAGAGCTTCATTTTGCTGCTGGTGTTTGGTTCTCTACGGGTATTTAATGAGTTTTGCTGAGACATGCTCCCCGTTGTAAAATAGTTCTGGAGCTGACAGACTTTGCTCAAGGCAAATTCTTTTCATTAAAAAAGGATTTAACTAATTAGACCCGACTGTCAACTGACAGGTTAATTGATAAGGGAAGTGGGCCCAGTAACCCAGAGGTGAGATTACGTTGTGACTTTAAATCCTTATAGTCTCTGTTTCCGCTGGCATGTCACAAAAATCACAGTGGCTTTCTTGCAAGGCACAGTGTGTGAAAAGGTTTGCAACAACAAAGCTGCAGTTCCCTAAAATTTCTTTTTCAAAGTAAAGGTCTGACCCAGTAAATTTATTCCTAGATGAGGCTCACTGAAGCCAATTCAGTGGGAACTTTGCATGTCTCTGTGCTTGGGCTCACAGGTAGTTGAGGTGGGGCTGGTGGAGAGTTTATCTGTAAATTCTTTAATTTTAAGTTAGCTGAAATAAAACTTAATGCATCATCTGAGGGTCACAGAGCACTGGCACAGGCTCTCCAGAAAGGTTGTGGTGTCTCCTTCTCTGGAGCCTTTCAAGGCCTGTCTGAATGTGTTCCTCTGTGATCTGTGTTAGTATTGTCCTGCTCTGGCAGGGGGGTTGGACTGGATGATCTCCTTGGATCCTTCTGACCCCTAACATCCTGTGATCTTCCTTTTAGCTGTTGAAATAAGTAAACCCTTGGCCAATAAGCATTAGTTCTGGAATCAGTCTGTTCTGATAATTGGATATTTTAAATGGAAATGAGCTTGGGAATGTGCTTGGTGGTTGGTAGGAAGGTAAAGGTGGTACAGGGAGCCTGTCTGGGACCTGCAGACAGATCTGGGCTCAAATGAAATCCTTTTCCAAGTAAATCTGGTGATCAGGAATAAGAAAGAGGAAGACTTCTGGTGGTTATTCTTTCAGCCACGTTGAACGTGTATTTTGTAGGGTAGAAAGATAACAGTGGAAAGATAAATAGGACATGGTCTGGAAAACTCACACTGGCGAACCAACTGTCTTGGCCTCCACCCAAGACCATTAAAGTTGTAGGAGGAGACTGTGGTGAGTGAAAGCCACTCATCCATATTTTGCTTTGTACAGGTTTATCCTTAGATGTGTCATTAACTTCCTTTGTACAGGTGGGAATGGCTTTAAGTTCAAGTAGGGAAAATTTAGACTGGAGATTAGGAAGAGATTCCTTATAGTGAGGGTAATGGAACAGGTTGCCCAGAGAGGCTGTGGATGCCCCCTCCGTGGAGGTGATCAAGGCCACATTGGATGAGGCCTTGAGCAACCTGGGCTAGTGGAAGGTGTCCTTGCCCCATGGCAGGAGGTTGGAAGTGGATGATCTTTCAGGTTCCTTCCCACCCAAACCATTCCATAAATCTAGGTACCACCTAGGCACAAGAGAGGCTGGCTGGCTGGCTTTGTGTTAGGCAAGAGAGGTCAGACCAGTGTCAGATCATGGGAAGGAATTCAGAGAAGCTGCTGTGCAGAAGGGTCTCTAGCATTGTGCTGCTGTAGAAGTCTGAGCCTAGTTTTCAGCTGGGTTTTGGCAGTCTTTCTGAGGAAAATCACTAGTATGAAGAAACATGTTTCCTGGTAAGCCCAGAGCACCGTGTCACTCATCAGTTAAGCCCAGAGCACCGTGTCACTCATCGGGTTCAAAGGAAGAAATTTCAACTGCTATAAATGAGGTGATTTACACTTGCTAATAATAACTGTAACTATAATTTGGGGGGGTGTGAGTCCTAAGGATTTATAATAAGGGTTGTTTTCATTGGCATGCTAATAGCTGACTGTAAGAGCTGAGATGTTTCTGTTACAGTCCTTTCCTCTTGGATAAAATTAGGTGCATGGATTGCATATATCAGTATAATCAACCCTGCTAAGATGTCAAAACATAAATCTAAACTCATCTTGTTTTCCTTTTAATTTTTTTTCTCCTCCTTGTGCTCTATCTAAAATAAATAACTGGAAATAACTGGATGAATAGAATCTATTTCTCCAAAGGAAGAAAAATAATTGCCTCCAGACTTCTAACTTACCTGCCAAATTGCATCCTGATGTGAATTGCAATGGACAAATTATAATCTTTTCAAACAAGGAAAGAAAGGATGGAGTCTGTAAGTGACCCTTCCCTGGTAGGCACAGTCAAAATGAAACTAAACTTGGCAAGTGATTTGCACTCACATCAGGGAAGAGTTGGTCCCCAGGTCATCCTTGAAAGACATTAACTTATCAGTGAGAGGAAAATAGCTTGCCATGCAGGCTGATGGCCTGGGGTTGAACAGAAGGTAGTCTCAAGTGCTATCAGCTTTGTGCACACCACAAGCTTCCTATTCCAGCACTTAAGGAAAAAATCCAAACCAAACAACCAGAACAAAGCAGTTACAATATAAAGCACAGTGGAGGAGGGAAACCCAACCAAGAGAGTCTCATCTTTGCAGGGTTGGTCTTGCAAAGACATTTTAAAGAGTGATGCTGGTAAGGATGGCCCCATCAGCAAGATTTCAGCATCTGGCTTCACAATGCTCAGTATTGTCAGCTCTGTGTGACCAAGCTTCTTTCTTTAGCCCTGCTCAGGCTGCAGGTTTTGTACATGGTTGCAGTCTGCTCTTGGTTAAGAGTGCTGTGGTGCAGTTATGTGTGTCAGCCAGTCTGTGGGCTCTGCCTTGGTTTATTTGTAATCAGTACTTTGGGTACATGCAAAGCGGTTTCAGGACCTGCTTTTGTCATGTCACAGCAATATGGGATAGCTGCATGCCTGATTTATTCTGTGATTCTGTGTTCTGAGCCTTTGACTACTGAAAATGATGAAGTCTGATTTTTGGGAGGTTTTTTTTTTGTTTTTTTGGTGGTGTTGTGTTGGTTGATTTTGGTTATTGTTGTTCATACTGACTTCCTGACCTCTTGGAGAGAGAGTCTTAGAGCCTTTGTTGTAACTCAAATGCTCTCTGATATTTAATCAGGTTATTTAATGCTGTTACTACCCTTACACATTGTGGTCTGTTTAGATGTATCCTCAAAAATGTGCAGCCAAAACACCTGCTATCAGAGGGCTTTAACTCTAGCTCAGTTTTAGTGGTGTAGGTAAGTTGCTAGATCTTCCATTAGTGGAAGCTGAAAGTCATAAACCAAGCTGGAAGCTTTTTTATCAAACAGAGTTATCTAAAAACTAATCTTGATCTTTGTATTGTGGTTGGTTGTGAGGGTGGTGCTACCCTGGGAGATGATGCTGGATAGAGGAATGAAGACAGGAAAATAAAGTAGTGAATCTTCCAGCCCGGGCTGTGAGCAGCAGGGGTCCATAGACAAAGGATGATTCAAAAGGTTGTGTTCTACTGTAAAATATATGTGCTGGTCTGGTGAGAAACAGCATCCCTATATCCATGGCAGATTCTAGCATAGCTGTGATTGCTTTTTAGTCTCAGCAATATTAAATGTCATTTGATCAACTTGCTCTAGAAGGTGGTAGTGATACCGCAAGCATTTTCTGAGGGAAACCTGAGCTGCAGAGGTTTATTAATAGGATGTAAACCAATTATTTGTTTGTGTGCTTTTCCCCCCTCAGGAATCTTTTCCTCTATGTTTTCTAAATAATACAAGACAACCTTGGCAGCAGAATCCCTGCAGTTGTTAATGTCAGATTGTTATCAGGTTTGGCAGTGATTGTTTTCTAATAATAGGTATGTTTTTTTCCCTGGCTGCCCATGTCAGAGTGACAGTTTGCTGAAACTCAATGCAAGATTGAAAAACAAAGCCAAAACAAACAAAAAAAACCCAGTACCTGCCATTGACATCCCTGAAAACAAATGATCTAGTTAGTGCAGATCTCGCTTTGTGTTGTCTATCCACCTTTTAGTTATCTAAGAGAAGGATTTCCATGAAGCACGTGAGAGATGGCGTTGGATTTCTTCCTGTTTTGTAGCTCCTGATCATGTTTGGGCTTGAATAGTAAGTTTCCTACCCTCCCAACAGAAATGCTGATGAAAATCATTTCAGATATGGTCTTATTTGTGAGGTTTGTTGAGATGTTTCAATTTAATAAGCTTCACACCAACCTAGTTAAGTGATAGCATCTTCTCTGAGATGAGAGTGGTAAGCAGAGGCCCATCAGTGGGAGTGCCCGGTGCAAGTCTCAGAAGTCAGCATGTGCCATGATGCTGATTCTCCTCCTCCTCCAGGGAAGCTTTGTCAAAGCTCAGAAAAGGGTCCACATTTCTGACTTTTCTTGTTTCCTACAGTGTCTTTGTGTCCCTACTACTCTGACCCAAATCAGTGCTATCTTAAAAGCCTTTCTGCCTGGCAGCTCCCCTTGCTTGGATGCCAAATTGTCCAAGGATCCAGAAGGAAATGATTCTGTCTTGCATCTTCAGCCAGTGTGGCAGTGCAAATGCAACAGCTGTCAGGACCTAAACCCAACCATCAACTTTTCTTCACACCAGCCTGTTTTCTAAACAAAGCTCTCCCATTACCCACTATTAACCATCTCCCTGAGGAGCCTCGTCTTCCCCCCAGCTGCTGTCTCCCTCTGAAGTGAACAGGAAAGATGGACTGAGTCTGATCCTGGGGCAGGATTAACAACCTGCAATGTGTCACATCAGAGAAGAAAGGGCGGCATTTAAAGCTCCTCTCATCTGTTATGGCAACAAAATACAACAGAAGAAGTAGCTGATTACCAAACACAACACAACGCTTTTCAGACAGGGATTAAGTAGCTGAATGCACTTTTTGAGGCTGAAAGTGATAGGCTGTTAAATATAACCCTTTTAGACTATTTCTTCCTGGGGATTATTTTGGACAAGCACTGTGACCCCGGATCAATGCACATCCCTTGATGCTGAAAGTATTAACTAGGAACAAGAGCAGTGACCAGGCACAAGTTACTGTGGGTTGTTTTTTTGCTTTATCAGTCTTCATCTCAAGATTACTC
This sequence comes from Pogoniulus pusillus, assembly GCF_015220805.1. Taxonomy (NCBI): domain Eukaryota; kingdom Metazoa; phylum Chordata; class Aves; order Piciformes; family Lybiidae; genus Pogoniulus; species Pogoniulus pusillus. The sequence continues at coordinate 4,882,698 of NC_087290.1, read as the reverse complement.
AGAAGATCCTCTTGTCTTGTCTCTGTGATACTCTTAGCTGGAAGATTAGCTCTTGTTACATTTCTAGATTGATTTCAGTATTAGTGTAATGGAAGTGTGTGCTTTGCTTTAACTCATTTGTCTGTGTTGGTATTTAAAATCTGGAAGACAGTACGTTCCATTTTTAAAAAAGAAAATGAGATTCATTTAGTGGAAGTATATTTTTGGCTGGGTGAGAACATGGGATGTTTGGCAATGAGGAGGCTACATACGATAGACCAGCCCCAGCCCCTGGCCTTAATGATGTCTGACTGCAAACTGGTGTGGGAAAGTGCTGTCATCAGGTTAGAGAAGAATCCCTTATTTCAAGAAAGCACAAGTGGAGAAAGTACCTTCTTCTTGCTGTGATTTTGTTTGCTGTGGGTTTTGTCTATCAAATAATAGCAGATTATGATGCTTATTTGGGTCAAACTCCCCATTCTGAAAATCTTTTGCTTGACCGAGTGGTTCTCTTGTTCCTAATAACTGAAATTTGAGCTCAGGAACAGATATACAGGGGACAGAAATATTGAAAACTTTGCCCACACCTTCCTTCAGACTCTTTCTGTGAAAGCTGCTGAGATCTCACCACAGAGCTCCCACTGCACTTGGGAATACAGTATACCCTAGAAGACAACTGAAGGAGGATGCATTGGGCTCAGTGTTACATCAGAAAAGCATTTCTAACCTGTTACTGCTCAGTGTTCCCTGGTATTAAGACTTGAAGTGCTGGGCATGGGCTGGGTGGGATGTTCTTGCTTCCTTTACCAGCCTCAGTGTCTGGTCTGGCAGCAGCAGAGCTGAGGCTATTTAGGATGGGAGGAGAAGGAGGAGACCACTTTAGGTTGAACCCAGTTGTATACTGATTTAACTTCAGCTCATATTGGCTTCTGTAGCCTATCCAATTTGAACATAAAATTGGGTTGGGGGAAGGACAGTATTGGAAGTGATACCTGGTTCAAGCAGTGTATTCCACCTCAGCAAACTTTGGTATCTCAGCTGTATCTGCCCTGTGTGAACGATTTACCAAAGTGAAGAAAAGAGCAGCTTCATAGCGTAGCAGAAGATACTTCCCTCTGTGGGTGACCACTTAAACCTTGCAGACAGCTGCAGAGAGCACCTGAGACTGCAGTTCCTACTACCAGGGGAGAATGCAGATGGGGTTTCTGCTCTTCATGAGGATGGCATACACATTTGGAGTAGTCCGAAGCTGTGAACCCACAGCTGCCATGCTGCAGGATGTACAAACACTACAAGGCAGGTGTTTCCATTTCTGCCCTGGTGCTAGGTCACTGCAGACTAGAAGAAAGCTAGAGGAACCACAACAGATTTAGAGTGAGATGTATGTATACCTCCAGTTTTAGAGTCTGGTGGCAAAACCAGAAAGGCTCCAATTATGAGGTTTTGATCAGCCAAGATGAAATCACTCTGTGGGAAAAAGATAAAGAGACATGAAAGCATTACCTGGGATAGTGATTTTTTAATCTATATCAAGAAGTGTGATGGTTATTCCTGGGGAACCTTGGGCATTCTTGTTGAAACCTGGCTTGCTTGAGGCCTGCTGGTGCTTGTGCCAAATGACACCAATTGGATGCTGACATTTCAGAGTGGTGCTTTCCAGCCAGTAAGTACCTCCTTTGGAGGTGCAGACCTTGTGTGGATGGTCTAACATTTTGTATGCTAAAAGACTGAGATATGCAGTGGACACTGTTCACACACTGTGGTGCTATGCAAGTGGATCTTTCAGAAGTCTTTGGAGATGTCCCTGCTCACTGCAGGGTGGTTGGGTAAGATTTATAGATTCATAGGATGGGTTATGTTGGAGGGGACTTGAAAGATCATCCAGTTCCAACTCTCTTGCCCTGGGCAGGGAGACCTTCCACTAGGCCAGGTTGCTCAAGGCTTCATCCAACCTGACCTTGCACACCTCCAGGGAGGGGGCATCCACGACCTCCCTGGGCAACCTGTTCCAGTGTCTCACCACTCTTACTGTCAAGAATTTCTTCCTAATCTCCAGTTTAAATCTGCCATCCTAGAGCTCCAATCCATTCCCTTTTGTTCTGTCACTACAAGTCCCTCCCCGGCACTCCTGTAGCCTCTTTCCATGACTGGATGGCAGCTCTAAGGTCTTACTGGACCCTTCTCTTCTTCAGGCTGAACAGTTACAACTCTCAGCCTGTGCCTATGGGGGAGGTGCTCCAGCTCTCTGGTCATCTTTGTGACTCTCCTCTGAACCCATTCCAGTAGCTTCATGTCCTTCTTATGCAGTTTGATGACTTTTAGGGCTCCCTCAAAGCATTCTGCAGTTCAAAGGTGGCATGCCAGGAGCTTGAGTGATAAGCATGAAGCTGAGCATTTATTGTCCTTAAGGGCTCACTGGTATCTTTTAGAGCTGCTGGCTGTAGCTGCTGGTTCAAAGTCAGCTGTGGACACATTCATTGCTCCTTGTAGTTTCAAGCAGATGGTACTCAGAGTGGAAAAACCCTGCAGTGATTCAGCCACAAAATGGTTGTGCTTAGCCCATGTCTGAAGCAGATCTTCACCAAAGCATAGGTGTACATTATGTCCTTTTGCCAGGACTTTCTGGTGACTTAGCTTAAAATTAGTTCAAAATACTGTTTGATATGATTTTGAAAAGCTACTCTTTACTATGAAAACTTATAAAATGCAGAGTTCAGTGTTAACAGCCAAACGTGTAGCCCTGGAAAGAGTTGGCATCTCAGCTGCTTTACTCTTACATCTTTTGCATCGTTAGTGGAGCTCAACAACAGACTCTTGTCTGCTATTAGAGAGGCCCTTGCCACTATTAAGAAAAACTGAGTTACTGTGAAGTGGTAATAAGATGTAGCATTAATGCCTTTCATGATTTTATCAGGAGTCTCATGCTTTATTTAGTTATTTTTTAATCTTAGATCCTGGACTAATATCATGGTGTGAAAGACACTCCCTTTCATGAGGCTAAAAACTGAAATGCAAATAAGAGAAACTCTTGAATATACATGTCATGCATATTTATGTTTTTAAGCAGTTTCATAGGAGGGAGGCTTTGACTGGTGGTGGTTTGTGTACTTGAGGTTGGAAACACTACAAAGTTTTGTTAAGCTATAAGAAGCAGTGAAACAGATCACACAGGCAGAGCTTTACACCTTGTGCATGTTTGCCCTAGGTTAAGTGGAGTCCCTGTGTCTTGGGTAGCTTCCTTTGTGTCTTACACATCTAGGACACTGTGTGTGTCACTGCTGTGGCTGCAGCTGACTTGTCAAGGCTCTTCCTTCTCCTACAGCCTGGCCAGCCCTGGGCTGCCTCACCAGTGTTGCCCAAGGAGCTGTGTGGGAATAGCAGTCACACCTTGGCCACTGTTTCCACCAGCACAGGTGCCCTCGGGTAGCTTTTCAAGCTTATCCCAAACAGAGCCAACTGTAAAAGCAAAGGTGCACTGGTGCCTGATAAGTGGCATCTGGTCTGTGTCTCTGCCAGCACAGACCAACTTCTGACCCAGCCTCTGGTAGAGGCTGTTGGGGGCATCACAGCTCTGGGTGTGCCTGCTCCCTCTGCTGGAGGCTGTACCCTCCTCCTGAGGTGACAGGCCGGGCTGGTGAGCTAAATGAATACCTCAGAATTAAATGACCTGATGTACATCCCCTTCTGCTGTCCCACCGAGCAAATGGCTTGGGACAGCACAAGGTAGCTCTCGTGGCTACAGGACGCTGAATACATCCTTGTCATGAGAGCATTTCCAGGCATCTTTGCATGCTGTACATACGTTGGTGTGCACTTGGAGTATTTCCTCGGTCTCTGTTTCAGTGCTTAGTCACAGAGAGCAAGGAAGGTAGATCCTTGTCCCTAAGCAGCAGCAGGGAAGCAGGATCGCAGTGCCTTTTTTGTCACTGGAGTAGGCCAGCCGCCCTCTTTCAGAGGCTCTTAGCCTAGAGAGAGAGAGACCCACACAGAACAAGGGGATCCATGTTTGTTCATTCCTCCTCATTGTCCTCCACAGCTGAATATGAATTCTCTGCTGCTGAGAGCTGCTTTGGGAAGGAACATCACTGCCATGAATAATCACATTCTGTCAGGGATTATGGCAGGTTGTTAGCACATCCAGTGAATAAACAAAGTGAGAGATGTTGATACTGCTGCTGTGCAAAAAAAGCATTTTCTTCATCAGACCAGTAGTAACACTGCCAGAAACAACTTCACTGCAGCTACTACCATTGCTACTAAACTTAAGTGATGTACAGTGTATTCAATCTGGAGTGCTGGGAGCAGAGTAATCACACAAAGCATTTCCTTGAAGGTTTTGGGTTGCATTGGCACCACATTGGTGAGCGCTGAGATAAAAGGCCAGCCTAGAGCACCCTGTAGGAACCAAGCCATCCATGTGAAGTGCAGCCACTTAAATAAGTAAATCTTAATGCTTCTTGGCTTTGAACAAGAGCATTTCCCCCCTTTGTGGTTTCTTTAGATAATTTCAAGCTCACATGTAACTGCTGTGATCCAATGTCTTCTGGGCAAAGGTGGTTAGAAAATCATGGTGAAAAATGTTGGCTTCTAAGTGTTGGAAAGGCTTTTCTTTGCAGACTCTGTGCATCTGATGTGTGACAGTAGCAAAACAGATCCTAGAGAATGCCACTGTGTCTTCATTGAAAGTTGAGCAGTGATGTGGCCAAGTGGATTGTGAAAGCACAGTTATGTGGGTTGCTGAAGATGAGGAAAGAACAACATTGAGCACCAGAGTGTGAGGGCAATGCCAGCCTAGTAGACCAAGCAATGGCAAAGCCAGCCTAATAGACCAAGCAAGGGCAAAGCCAGCCTATCCCCCAGAAAACAGCTGAAGTGAGGATTTGTTGATGACCAGTGGAGATGCTTACACATTTTGAAAGGCTACAGTATGACAGCAGGCTGGAGGGACTGGAACTGGATGTGAGGGAATAGAGAGGACATCAGACTTGATAACAGATGAAACAGTAGCTGAAGTAATCCATCTCCTTCCTACGTGGTATGAGCCCAGGACATGTGTGGCACAATCCATTTGGGGCTGGTCATGTTCTCACCATAGATTCATAGAAAAGTTCATGTTAGAAGTGACCTGAAAGATCATATAGTTCCACCCCCATCTACAATGGGCAGGGACACCTTCCACTAATCCAGGTTGCTCAAAGCCTCATCCAGCATAGCCTTGCACACCTCCAGGGAAGGGACATCCACAACCTTCCTGGGCAACCTGTTCCAGTGTCTCACCACCCTCACTGTCAGGAATTTCTTCCTAACATCCAGTCTAACTCTTCCTTTCTTAAGTTTCAATCCATTCCCTCTCATCCTATCACTACAAGGCCTTGTAAAGAGTCCCTTCACCACATGATGGGCAATTGAGTTGGGAAGTTCAGTGACACAAGACAGCTTGGGAAGCCTGGCTGTGGACCACAGTGTAGGTGAGTCTGGCTAGAAAACCATGGAGGAGAAGGAGGGAGGGAGGTAGTTTAGCACCTGCATTTTTCTACACTGAGGTGTTTCGAAAACTCCCAAGAGCATCACTGCTGTGCCAGCACCAAGGATGTCCCACAGGTTGGGAGATCCAGGCCAAACCTTGCTCTGAGAAGGGGCTTGAGGCAGCATTGTGCTTTCCTTTCCTGTCACCTGTACACTGTTGTTCAGATCTGTATCCTAGTGATATTCATGTTGCAGGCACCGCTCTAGAGGTGTGGAAGTAAAATCAGACCCTTGTGAACAGCTGATTTGTATCTTCTTCTTGCCACTGGCTCTGTGGCCCAGTCTTGATTTTGCTGTGCTCTGTCTCAGTGGAACAGCATAATAACCTTCTTTCCAAGCACTTTATGGGGTTTTTTTGTTTTCTTTTATGTGCAACAGAGATAGACTTTCACTCAGTACTTTGTAGAATCATTTAATGCTCTTTGTTTTTAATCTGTTGTGTGATTAAAATAGATTAATGTTGTAGTAACATAAAAACCCTCAGGGGGGGTTTGTTCTCTTTGTAAATATTCTCTAGAATCTCTTCTGTCTTCTAAACTGTGTAGGGAGAGTACTTAATGGGACCAGGGGAGAAGAGAGACACATTTTAAACTTAATAGAAGAGTTTAATTTTTAATAGGTTTCATTTGTGGGTAGAGTATTCATATTGGAGTGGAAATTAAAGTGTCTGGATGCTTTGTGTGTAAGCTGTTGGAGAGTCTATAAGGCAGTGTGCAAGTGAAAATAGTTCTTCCCTTTTTTATCTGATCTTAAAAATGTGAAATTACAGAAGCTACTGACTGGTATCATTCACTGATATTTCACCTGGCTTTGCAAACTCAACCTTCTGAGTTTTCTTCAGCTGCTGGAGAGAAGTTTTACTCTGCAGAGAGCAGAGATATCCCCTCCTCCAGCAGGTCTCTTGTTTGTTCCCGCGCGGATCTCTGGAGAGCTGTGCAGAGGATGAGAAGTTATTACAGGAATTAAGTCACTTACAGTATGTTGCTGGCCATATGGACAAGTGAGAAGCAGTTAATGGAGCTGCATGTGCTGTGCTGTGCTGGGTTTTATTCATATCCAAGTAAATGATCTCTTGAAATCTGTGGATGAGAAGGGTAAAAAAGAAGCATTCATAAATGTTCTCTGGTCTCTATCTGGGAGTAAAGGTTCTACTGATTTCTTTCATCATTAGAAAGATTTTTACTTTGCATTATTGCCTAATACCAGGCTTTGATCACATAAGCTCCAGGAGGAGGTGTGAGGCTCAGCTGTAGGTAGCTCCTGTAGTGCTTCATGCACTGCTTATGCAGAAGCTCGCCTGTGTCACACACATCTTGTGAGGGAGACTTCAACTATCAAACCATCAAAATAGAGACCTTTTGCACATTTGATCACTGCTGCCACCTGTGGAAGAGCACTGGGGTTTGAAGTGCCCTTTTCTAGGGCAACTTGCCCTCTGCTGAACTGGCTCTTTATGGCCACAGGCCATGCTGGGCTGCCAGCAAAGGGAGCTTGACGTGGCAAGTGCAGGCAAGCTGGCTGGATTAGTTAGTAGTTAGACTTCTGGGTCTACATCACACGTTTATTTGGTTTCTTTGGTGGAGTTTTTAAGTAGCCAGTGCCTCAGGTTTTGCTGTACATAAAGAGGGGGCTGGCAAGAACCCCCTTTACAGCTAATAACCCTTCTAGCAGCTACAGCCACAAGCAGCAGCAATCCCTGCTGCACTGCACACACAGTTCCAGGTCTGTGAGATTAGTTTAATGCCTCAGCTTTATCTTGGCATTGGGAACTGCTTTCTTTCTTCACGTGGAAGCATCAGAATGTCCTCAGGCTCATTTGTAAGATTAAGAGCTTCCCTCAGCATCCTGACAAGGAGGAAATTTAAGGAACAAGAGTATTTAACTTAAAGCTAATCTGGTCTTTGTGAAAGCAGGAGGATTAGAACATTAAGTTCTACATGCCTGGCAGGTTTATGCCACTGATGGCACTGATGAACAAAATGCTGTGGAGAGGTGAGCTGGAGATTGATGATGTGCTTGAGCTGGAAGGAAGGAATAGGCATTTGCAGGACAGTGTCTGCAGGTTTTGCCAATCAGCCAATTTCTTTGAGTCCACACATGAGCTGCAGTGTGGATGTGGGACTGTTCTGTGTGTCTGTGCACCTCTTAAAGGAAGAATTTCTACTCCTGCCCTGTCCTCATTGGAGTGGCATGTAAGCATCCAACTCTGAGCAATGCCAGTGTATTCCTCCTTTACAGCATCTCCTCCTGAACATATTTCCTGGGCCAACAGAGTTTTGTGTCTCCCCAAACCTGTATATCTCCAAACTTGCTTTGTATCTGGAATTCAGCTTTAAGCCTCACTCAGAGAGCAGTTAACGTGGGAGAAAATGCATCATACCTTCACTGTGGTGCCATCTCATTCCTCCTGAGGACAAGATGTTAACTATTTTCAACAGTTTCCAGTAAAACTGATGACTGTTGGTAAATGTTAAACCATCTTTGGGGGCTTTATCCTCCCTACTAGTCAGAAACAAACTATAAGTAAGCTTGAAGTGAATGCTGGAGAGTTTCCAACCCAAAAGGCAGACTTAGAACCTCACAGGAGCAGGAGTTTGAATCCATCCGAAAGTGGAGGGTGAGAAGCAAGTGTGGGTTCCTACCTGCAGGTGGAATAATTTGCCTGTGCTGCTCTCCTTCCTCCCACGGAATAAATCTGCCAGCCCTGCTTTGGTGCTAAGCACAAGAAATGCTCCTGACTTGCAGCAGAGCAGGGCAGATGACTGCATTCGTGTGCACCTATTCCTGTGCAAAGGTATTCACCCGCATGCAGGCCTATATATGATAAATACGGGTCTTATTATGAGTTGATCTGTTGAATGGAGCTCTTAATAGCTTACTTCTAACTGCTAATGGGCCCACTTGATTTTCTGTGTATTTTGCATGTCGTGCTGGAGATTGCTACAATTTGGAACCTTCTGCGTACGCTACAAGGATTATCTGTGATTAGGAGGCATTGGTGGTTGTCAGGGCCTAATGGAGAGCTAACCACATGTGCTGAGGACATGATTATAAAATGCTCTTGGCTGTCAGCCTCACTGAAAAGTGAACAAACCCAGATAGGTGGTTCTACATCTGAATGCAAGGAAATAAGTTATTATATATTACATTTACTTACCCGAATGCATCTCAGTGAGGAGTGTTGGCCTTCTGCCAGACTTGAACTTGACCTTTTGAAAATCCTTATCATTATTCTTATGAAACTAATACAGAGATGCCTTAAGCAAGAGCTGATTTGTGGTTTACATCAGCCCCTGCCCTGAAAACCTCATCATCTAAATACTTGAGAAAGGAAACAGGGACAAGCACTGACCTAGCTGTGTCTTGAAGGAGCCAGAGCAGAACTTTAATCTTCTAGTCTAGTGTACTGTCCCTGAATCATGATGATTTTTCCATAGTTGAGATAATTTTCTCTCTATATTGGGAGATGTTGCAACATCAGTTAGTCCAATAACATCCTCGAGGGTTATTGCTAAAAGCTTCTCAAAGCCTTGTAAGAAGTATGTGCCTCAGCATATCTATTACCTATTAAACCTGGCAAAATAATAGAGTTTTCCTGTGTCATAACAAATCATGGCTGTGCTAAAACAGCTGCAAACATTCTCCACGATTTAATGAGCTCTTGCTGTTTTGCAGTGGTCCAGACAACTTGTTATTGTGACTGTTATACGGTGTAGAATTATATTATCCAAACTGTCTTGTGAAAAGACAAGACAGGCTGTTGAGAAAGCTGAGGCAGCTCTGCAGGAGGTGTGCGTGCTCCTGGGCTGTGTGACACACAAATGCTCTCCCTTTTTTTTCATGGTAATGCAGTTACAGGTGTGCAACCTTTGGGAATTCTGTTGTGATTAAGCAGAGGTGGTATCAGAAAGCAGTTTCATTCCTTCCTGTAGTCTCCTTAAACTGAAGCAGAGTAAGAGAGGACAAAAGAGAGGGTAAGAAACATTCCATATTTCTCTTACGTTTTGCCCTGGATCCCAAAGTGGAGCAAGACAGGGAATTTGGAGAGTTGAAGTCCACTTTTAAGAGCTTATCTTGAAGAAGCTTGCACACAGCATCATAAAAAGAAAAAATGTCAGAACTAGAGCAAATTGAACCATTTGGCAATTCCAGTGCATTCATCTGAAGTCTCATGCCTGCGAGGATGTGAAAAAGTCAATGCCATGAATTGAGAGGTATTGATTATTTCGCTGGGTTGCTGCTGAAACATCATATATGTGCTTGATCTGCTCACACCGTGCACAGCAAACCCTTTTAGTTTCACCTCCCTTTGTGAAAAGAGTTGAAAATATTGTAAAATTGAAAGTGGCCTTGGGGTTTTGTTTCCTAATTTGAAAGTATTCTTCTTACACTTAAATAAATGTTGTTTGTAAAGGCTCCACTCGCTCCAGGATGGATGTTTCGTGCCACAGATGAGTCTGTTCTTAATGTACTTCATAAGGCACTGAACCTTCTGTTGGACACTGCCATCTGCAGCCCTGTGGATTTTAGGACATTTGGATAAACCTGTCTCCATCAGCCAGCTTGTGAGGCTGAGCCTCTGCTCCTTGGAAACCAAACTGGTTATGAAAATGTCCTTTTTCCTGCTGCCTCTCTCTCAGGACATATCTTGCCACCTTGTTAAAGTATAGCAAGGGGTTTAAATGAAAGCCTCAGCTGGGAAGAAGCTTGGGGTTGAGGTCTGTGATGTGGAGGATGTAAAGGCTGTGGTGCTGCATGCAGGTCAGCTGTGGTGGCTCCTGAATTCAGGAGTCCATTATGTTACCCAGGTGGCAAGTGTGAAGCTGCCTTTGCTTTCTACAGCTCAGCATCTGCCTTGTTCTACCTGAGGCATAGCACAAGAGAGAAAAAAAGAGGATTATTATGGGTATTTGTGGGACTGCTTTGACTGTAAGATTATCCACAATATTTACAGACCAGTTGGCTAGAAACCTGTCCAGTATCTGTTCACTTAGCTAGCATTAATTACCTTAAATAAATAGCTCTTTCTGGTGAAAGACCAGTCAGTGGGTGGTTAATTTCCAAGAATCAAACATTTTGCTCTAGAAATATACTGCTGTTAGTGTGCTAAAACAGTGTTGTGAAAATACACAGATGGAATCCTTGTGAGCAGGGTTTGGCATGGTCCCACCAGACCATGGCAATGTGAAGTGTTGGGTGATGGGACCCAAAATGCTGTGGCCCCGAGTTGAGCACTTCAAGGGGGTTGAGCTGCCAGCCAGAACAGTAGGAGAACAGAAATGAAAGCCTTTCACCCACAACTCAGCAGAACACTTGAGCACGTCATGAGGTTGGACATTAGAAGTGTCTTGACTGAAAGGATTTTCAGAGACTGGAGCACACCCCCCAAGGAGGTGCTTGGATCCCCATCCCTGGAGGTGTTTCTGGGGCACAGAAATGTGATACTGAGGGTCACAGTTTAGCACCAGACTTGGTAGAGTTAGATAATGGTTCACATGGGTGATCTTTAAAGCCTTTTCCAACCAAAACAATTTTAGGATTCTATGATTCCATGTAAGTGAGCTTAGCCATGTGCTGGAAATTAAGAACTACTGTAGTAGTTCCCTCAGAGGGATGTTTTCCTTGATCAAAGGCCTTAGACAGGAAGAAGAGAGGGGAAAATAAAATATGAGATGTTCAGCTGTTTGAGATAAAAATGAAAGTCAAGCAATAAAACCTCCTTTCTCCATGGTTCACCTGTGCTAAATGGAAGATGTTGCACTCCAGGCCAGCTCTGCAGAGCACTGAGCCAAAAGAGGCTCTGTTCAGCAGAGGGTTTCTGCCTTATATCTCTAAGCTGCTCAGGTAGAACAGAACTCTTCCAGCTCTTGGTTTTGCAGAGTCCATGGTGCTGGCTCTTTGAAGGCAATGTGCTGGTTCCTTGCTGCAGCATGGGCTGTTGCTGGCATTGTGCAGAGCTGTTGAAGTTACAGTCAGGATGCACAATGCTGTTCTGGGAGAGGGTTGTCACCTCCACCCCTGGTTGTAGGACACTGGGGATGGCCCAGACTGAGGAAAACCTGTCTGTGTGAGGTGTAATTCCAGCGAGCAGGGAAGTTGATGACTCTTTTGTCTGTGTGAGGTTTAATTCCAGTGAGCAGGGAAGTTGATGACTCTTTTGTCTGTATGAGATGAAGATCCCCAAGCAGGCACACCCTGGAGCACAGCAGCACCCAGGCATGGCACGGCTGCTGTGCTACCTGGCATGTCAGCCCAGGTGTTTCTGCCAGGTTCATCCAGACATCAAATAAGCAGCTGCCGGTTAATCAAGATTTGGTTCCCTTCACATCCACTCAAATATGTGCATAGCCTGGGGGAGGCTGTTGCTGGTTTAGGGACCTGCAGTAGGTGCTGCAAGATGAAGGCTGGGGAGAAGTTCTGCAAGCATTTCTTTCAGCAGCAGTGTCTCTTGAGGCAAGTTTTGCCAGTTCATGCTAGGAGTGGCTTCAGGACTAGCTGATAAAGTGGCCATGGACACATGCCAGGGAAGGGTGGTGCAAGATGTGCAGGCAGGGCCAAGGGTGGATGCTTGTTGCTGTGTACCTGCTGGAGGCAACACAGCAAGCATCTGTCTGCCTCCTCAATTGCCAGGAGCACAGGTGTCCATTCCCACAGGTGCCTCAAGCATTGAGCATTGTTTCCCCCACCTCGATCTAGAGCACCATTTGTTTAACGTTTGGTTTAAATTTTGGTGTAAAAGAAGTTTGATAAAGTTAGTTTGAAATATTCTGGTGAGCCTGTAATGTGGGAATAGAGAGATGGCTTCTCATTTCCCTGCCTAATGGGTTTAAAAGTAACAAAAGGAAATTGTAAGTTGAGTTGTAGAGCTCCCTGATGCAAGATAATGTTAAGGTAAAGAGCTTAGGAGGGTTCAGAGGATTATTAGGCATTTATAGAAATAATAAAAATGTTATCACAGCTCTACCAGGTGGGATATCAGTTTGCTAGAGGGAGCAACTCTCAGTGCTCATTCTGTTAACCTGCCCCTTGCCAAGAGGACTTGGAAGAGCTTTCTTTGCGTGCAGGTTGTGGCTAAGTGCTGCATTCAGTTCATCCCACTGCATCTGCAACTGGTGTGAGTCAGAAAGTAAATACCATATTAAATGGCCCACTGATGTTAGGCTTTGCACATGACCTCTGCACCCATCCCTGGAGGAGCTGTCTCCTCTCTTTTCTGATCTCATGTCTGGTGGCTTTTGCTGAGCTGACACTCAGACGGGTGCCTTCTGGAGAGGGATGATACATGCAAAACTGTGTTTGCTTATTTAGAGGAAATACTCATGATTAATGGTACAAACTGTTTATGTATATAAAGAGCCTTTGCTCTGAGGGCTGGGAAAGCAGCTGCTGACAACATGGGGCTGTCCTGAGTAAACACTGCCAGCCCTTCCCTCAGTTTACAGCATTGTGGGGAAGTGGAAGCCACGCAGAAATGGGCTCGCCGAGCAGTCGGCAGCACGGCTGCGTGCCCCACAGACTCTATATCCCAACTGACAGCTGAGCAAACTTAGGAAATAACAACTGAGGATGATTATATTGGTTCTGAGGATTAGCACAGCAGGTAGCCCTGTTGGCACAGGGCAGGGTTTGGGCCGAAGGACAAGTACACATTCTTCCTCTTCTTGCAGCTAATAGGAATCTGCCAGACTTTGAAGGCTAGAAAAGGCTCACTGGCCACCTGTGAGCTAATCACATGGATTTGCCTCATTCTGTATTTCAGCTCACTTGGAGCCTGTAATCTAATTTCCAAACAGAGCTGAGAAGAGTGAACAATTCATTTTGTACTTTGCATGGCTGTGTGGGTAAACTTTTAATCCCTTTAGAATTACAGTTGCTTGCGATGCGGAGGCAACACCGCAGACTCCTGCATCTGAGGCTCGAGTCTTTGAAGGCACCGGTTGCTGGATAACAATTAGCCTCAGCAAGGCACAACATGAATCAAAATAAAAGTTGGGAGCAAAGAATGTTTTCCAAATGCTGTTTAGGAGCATTCACACAACGATGGTTTCAGTTTGTATAGAAAATCTCATTTCTCCATTTGTCACTGTGACCCAGACCAGAATCACAAAATTGCCTACACTGGAAAAGACCTTTAAGATCATTGAGTCCAATCATTAACCTAATATACATAAGTCTTTGACTAAACCATATCCCCAAACAACACATCTCTAGGACTCTTTAATGCCTCCAGGGATAGGAAAATCACCACCTTCCTGGGCATCCTGTTCCAATGCCTGAGAAACCTTTCAGTGAAGAAATTCTTCCAAATATCCAATCTAAACCTTCCTTGGTGCAACCTGAGACCATGTTGCTATCACTTCTTACTTGTTCAGTCAAACAGATCAACTCCCACCTCTCTCCAGCCTCCTTTCAGGTAGTTGTATGGAGTGAGAAGGTCTGCCTTGAGCCTCCTTTTCTCCAAACCAAACAAGCCCAGCTTCCTCAGCCAGTCCTCCCAAGTCCTGTGAGCTCTGTGTTGCAGCAGACAGTTAGATAATATCCAGCTTTTGTTCTGCAGCATTGGAAACATGAACAAAATGGTGCCCAGCATGAGGATACTGTAAAGTGACACTGATGGGTGGAGTTAACGTGTGTAAGCTCAGCAGAGTTCTCCTGTAGACACTAATGAGCTAAACCAGTTTTAATCAAAAGTGAGTATTGTCACAGTCATGCTGAACTGCATCTCGGTGTTAGTGAGAGGGACACTGGAGTTTTTAAGCTGTCTGCTCCTATTTGACATCATGCCTTTAAAAACAGAATAGAGAGTTCTTGGCTCTAAGGAACAAACTCACAAAGGACCCAGCAGTATGTGTCTGGTGAGTTATGGGCTTGACACCTCTCAGGGGGCATAAATGTGTTATTTTTCTGTATAAGCATATCACATAGATCCTGTTTGTCCTTCATATCTGAGCTGTCACGCTAAATTCGATCAGTGTTCATAAGGTGATACTTTTCAAGCTGCTTTTGTAAGGCAGTTTTGTCCAAGCTCATTCAAGTAATCCTGCCACATGTGAGCAGGAAGAGCAGATGTCATCAGCCCTTCGGGGAATACTGCAGTGATATGGCCAAGGCAGATCAATAGTGAGGAAGAGGAGGCAATGAATAAACCCAATATATTTTTCTTTCCTTGCATTTTGCTGAACTTTGTGCTAATGTTGGAGCTGGAGTGAGCTGTTGCAAACATAGAGAAACCTCATCAAGCTGAGAGAATAGGGACTGAGTCAATGTAGGCAAGCTCAGAGCAACACACATTAAGCAAAAGATGCAGGTGCCTGTAGATCTGGCAGGGCTCTGAAACAGCTGAGATAAGTCAAAGCAAGAACCTATATGTTACTAGAGATGACTTAAGGCAGACCTTCACTCACATCTGCAGCTACAGGCTGGGAACAGCTATCTATAATGAGAGGGAGGGATGGAGTGGTGAACAGTATGTTGAGGATGGAAAAGCTTTGGCACCAATAAGTGGTCCAGCTCCTGAGAGCTGTGCAGTTTGGGTCAGCTGCTTCCTGCAGAAAGTGTTGCAGAAGCCTAAGAAGTGTGACAGGACAGCAGAGAAAATAATGAGGAGTACTCAGGCATGTAGAGAAGTCTTGTAGGAAGAAAGACTGGGGAGATAGGAGTTGAAAAAATTGAGCCAGAGGGGGAAGCAAGTTAATTTTGTAAAGGAATAGGTGCTGCTGATGGTTTGGAGAGAAGTCTTTTTTTTCTTACAGACTTGCAAGAACTGAGTGGAGTTAAAAGGTGAGAAATGAAAACCTTGTGGAAGGAATATTTTCATATGGCATGCTAAGAAATTTACTGCTATGGGCAAGAACTTGTGAATACTCAGAAGGGACTTGAGATTTCTCTACATAACAAGGCTGTGGTTGTTATCACAGGTCTAGAAAATCTTGGAAGAAAATCTGAGGCTTTTGGGTGTAATCCAGTCCTTGACCAGAGATCAACATGAGACCTCAGGGGTTGGACTTGTTGATATACATACCCTGGCTGCAAGGTTTTTACACCTGGTCTGGAAAAAATGTGGTGCTGGCTGTTATGTGTGGTAGCAAGCATGGACCTCCAGGCTGGATTAATAAGGTGTTGGCTTCTCTCTCTGTGAAACTAGGTGTGCTTCACAAATACTGATTTCAAGACCTGGATGTCTTTAATTAAAACGCAGAGCTGAAAGAAGAACCTTCAGCTCTTTGTGCTCAAATGCATTATTGTTAAAGAATATCTCCCAAGAGCTTTGTCAGCATCACTTCCCTGTGGGAAGTTTGCCAGCTCAATGGCGAAAAGTCCACTTCAGTAAGCCCTGCCCATTGAACACTTCAGAGCTGCATAGTTAACGGTGTGATTTATTGCTTCCAAACGGGAAAGGTTAGGAAGCCAAGGGATTTTTCCTACTGGAAATAAACCTTTAGCTGTGCCTCTGTGTGTGCGTGCCTTGAAGCAGGATTCTGTTATCACGGTGTTGCTTTCTCCTGGGGTCTGTTACCGCCGCCTGTGAAGTTAAACACGATGATTTCAAGGAGAGGAGTGTTTTTGGATGTTCTGTACTTCACTATCCCATTCCTTTTCCTAAATCAAGAGGCACTTTTTAAAGACCTCAAACTTGAAGAGCTTTCAGTACGGTACTCACAGCATATAGGATGTAGGAGTCCCGTTTCTGGGACTCTGTTCTGTTTCACAGCTGGATGAAATAAATTGTTTCATGTGAAATATTTGAGGACTCCACGTTCTCAAATCAAGGCCAGAAGCGGCTCAATGACTGAAGAATTGTCAACATCTTGTGCAATTCCATTAAGTGCTCCTTTTCATTGATCTGCAACTTTATTGTTGACAATTAAATTCATTCCAGTGCCGAAGCTAAACATTTTATAGCAGGAGGAAGCGAAATCTTTTGTCCTGAATGATTTTCTTCTCTGTTTTATAATTAAGTACGAAGCATGGGGCCAAGTCTTGCTATTCAGCCGTACTAAATACCTGCTTGTCGTGGAATAATTGCTATCAGCAGATGACAGAGTTGCTAGTAACCACGCTTTTGAACACATGGTTTTAATTTGCATAATCACAGACTTTGCTCTGGTGTCCTTGGAAATGAGGATGAAAGATGACTGTGTGCTAAAAATGAAACATGGTTTTGAGCAAATTATGTGTATTCAGTACAACAGATGAATTGCTCCAGGGCCTCTATGATACGCATTGGCTGCTGTAGCCAGCAACCTCCTCCACCCCTGTGGTAATAGTTTCTGTCATCTGCCTTTATTTATCCAAATGTTTTCTTGACCGGTGTCTAATCAATATGAAACTTACAATCAGGTCTTAAATCTGATTAATTATCTCAAGGCTTGTAAAATATGTGCTGAAGTATATTTCCTGGGGCCAGTGGTCAGCAGGGTTTGTGTTTTCTGCATTGCAGTGACTCCAGAGAAGTTGTGACAGTTTGTAGTGGTGGTGACAGCTTGCTCCAACTGCCCACTTACCCACTTTCAAACTGAAGAAAATAGGGTTTGTGTTTTTTGAAACCTTTATTTTTGTTTCTTTATTTTTTTTTTTTTTTTTTTTTTTTTTTTTTTAATCTTTGCAATAAGAAGTTTGCAGAATTATTTTACTTAGGCAGAGGTAATATTGTCAAGAGTAGTGCTTAACTTTCCAGAGTAGTATAAGAAAATGAATGCTCTTTTTCAATTAAATAACGCTGTAAAATATTTCCTTGGCAAGCTGAATGCTTAGCCCCAAAGATAATGCTGCAGAACGTTGAAAACTCCTACAGTGCTCTTACTTGTGCAATAAGGCCTTTGAGCTTGATCCCAAACCTTCTCAAGAGAATAGAAAATTCAGTACTGATTCTGAATTTCTCTCTTAAGATGCCTGAGTATTCCCAGGCAAGCCACAGAGAGTCAGAGTCCTAATGTGGACAGAAGCAGGAGTGACAGGATAAGATAAAGTCTGCTTTCCAAATGAAACTCACTTGTTCCAGACATGGAAGTTTGGATGGTTTTGTGTTTAGAAAAAACTATTTGGCCACTATATGTTGACAGCATTATGCAGGAGATAGTCTAAGGAGATTTCATTCCTCAACTACTACCAGGTATGGTCAGAGATGCCTAGTTCACACATCCTTGGCTGCCACTCAGGACCTGGCCAGCTTGGTGGTGCACCCGCTCTTGTCATGAAATGCCCTGTGCTAGCACTTGGCATCATCTCTGGTCTTCAGTGCAATCAAATGCAGTGAACCTATCTGCAAACAAAGCTGACCTGAATTTCAGATCTGGAGACTTTTAAAAGGGCCTTTTTGTCTGCAGAATAGTTGGGGTTTGCCCTGTGGCTTCTTCCTGTGGCTGTAATGTTCTTAACTGGCCAGCTCTGGCCATCCACTAGGAATAAAATGTAAACTCACAGCTACAGTCTCTCCAGTTCACATGCAGTGATTTGCTTTGCTTACAGGTCTTCCCAGTGTGGCCTTCTCTGCAACTCTGGTGTCACTGGGCCAGATGAGTAATAACCACATTGACCCAGCAAACTGCTGGCTGTGCTTGTGTTACTTGGAGCGCAGTGAGTCTTGCACCTTAAGAGATCTCCAGATTGTGTGTTTTAAGTGAAAAACAAAGGAATTTGAGATTTAAGATGCATCAAAGGGCAAAGACAGGAAAGGAAGTGATGGAAGTTGCATGTGTGGGACAGTCTGCCCAGGGCAGTCATTGAATACTATCCCTGGATGTATTTAAGAGCTGTCTGGTAGAGTTAGGTAATGGTTAGAGTTGACGATGTTGAAGGTCTTTTCCAACCACAGCGATTCTGTGATTCTCCTCAGATCTCAAACAGCATCAAACTGTGGCTGTATTCTAGTTTTGGTAAAGAGACTGACTGCTGCTGGTTGCAGGATGAACAGGGAAGCTGGTGTCAGCACAGAAGGTCCATCACAGTTACTGCTCTTATGGATTACTGATGCAGCAATTCACTTTACCCAGACATCAGTATGGAGGCTGCCATCAAATCAAACTTAGCTTGTTTGGCTCTTCAGCTGGTGGCTGGAGATGAATTAATCTTCTGTGTAAACAAGCTCAGGAAGTTGTATGATTGGGTTGTCTGTGTCACAGTGCTGTGAAAGGTTTTCCCCCTCAGCTTTTACACTGAGTTAGTCAACATTCAGAGATCATGTGATGTGCAAAGACATGCTGGTAAAAAAGGAGTCACCTGTCTGGCCTTGGAATACTGAAACATGGAATTGTTTGTGTTTGTCACTGATGTGGGATTTGAAGTCTCTAAACAGATACTGGGGGATGAAAAATTCATTCTGCTTTCTGTGTCATTGAGACATGTGCCAGCCATTGTGGGGTTAGACATAGTGAGGACATCAACACTCTTCTGGGGTGTAGCACAGGTGCAGTGGTATAAGAGAGGGAGAAACTGTGCACACATTCGGTGTTTGACATTTGGAATAACATTATCTTACTAAATACAGCATCTTCTAGGCTGCAGGCTAGCAGGAATGGTACTTCAGGGGCTGTGTAAGGAAGATGTAAGCAGCAGCAAAAAATACCCAGGAGACACTAGGATTCATAGCCTGTTCTCCAGGGGAGGAGGAACAACTGCATGAGGAACAAACTCCCCAGCAGAGAACTGTGCTCAATAAATGTTACACATGCAACAGACACTAAAAATATCACAGGGAAAGATATAGTGGATGCACAGAGTGCAAGGTGTTCCCCACAGGTTTGGAAGCATCACCTCAGCAGGATTTTCAGACCACCTGCTGTGTTCATCTTGTAGGGAATTTCTAATGACAAGGCTAAGCTCTCGGAGCCTTAATTACTATGCCTTTCTGTCAAAAACTAAACCTCCTAACTCTTACACCTGTAAGGACTTGGAACATAGATCCACCTCTTCCTGAATAAACTGTTGCTTCTTTCTTTCCTCCTTGGAGACCTGCCTTAACATGTGATGATCTCACTCTGGCTAACTTCTAATCACATTTGATCAAACAGAATTGATCTAAAGAATTAATGCAAATAGAGTATCCTTTATTTAGAACCTGCAGTTTAATTGCAGCTAGATAGACCCTAGGCTTACAGCAGAGCAGTTATTTTAATTCCTCTGGAGTTGCACCATTTCCTTATAGTCTCCTGATCCAAATTTGTGGAGGAGCCTCTGTGCCTGTTAGAGATTGCAAACCCTAGAAGTGATTGAAGAATGTTTAAATACTCACCAAATAAGCCTGTTTACTTTCCCTGGCTCGCCCTTGCTGGCTCTTTCATCTTCTCGTCCTTACCTCCCTTTTGCCCCCCAGAAGTTTTTTCCCCATCTGCTGTCCACAGACTGTTAAAACAATCTGGTTTCCACTTCACCAAGCAGTTCACCATTGCACAGAGACTGTAAACCACTTAGTAACAGGGGGCCTGATGTGGCCTTTTTTTTTAGTCTGTGCATGAAGCCAAACCCAAATGATGATATGTTTGTAACACATTCCTGCCAGGCAGTCTCTGGCAGCCCCAGGGATGCAAAGGCTGGCAAACAGCTGTGTGCCTGGGCTGTGAGCTGGCAGAGTACGCTCTCCATCATCTTCATTTCAGCTCCTTTCCTTCAGAGTTTGAACAATGTAGCTGCCAGTTCTTTAAATCTGTATTATTTTATTCTAGAATTGTGGAATTGCTTTGGTTGGGAAAGAGCTCTAAGGTCACTGAGTCCAACCACCAATCTAACACCACTACGGCCATTAAACCGTGTCCTAAAGTGCCATGTCCACACATTTCTTGAATACCTCCAGGGGCAGTGACTCCACCACCTCCCTGGGTAGCCTGTTCCTATGGCTGACCACTCTTCCAATAAAGAAGTTTCTTTTTGTATCCATTCCAGACCTCTCCCGCACCTATTTTAGCCCATTTCCTCTTGTTCTACTGCTATGGAGAAGAGTCCAACCCTCACCTCACTCCAGCCTCCTTTCAGGTAGTTGTAGAGAGCAGTGAAGTCACCCCTCAGCTTCATCTTCTCCAGGCTAAACAACCCCAGGTCCCTCAGCTGCTCCTCACCAAACCTGTTCTCCAGACCCTTCACCAGATTCATTACCCTTCTCTGGACACGCTTCAGCAACTCCATGTTCTCTTTTCTTTTCCAATTGATTTATTTGGAGGAGGGTTATCTGAGAGAGAAGATGAGAGACAGATGCACACACTCATATGCAGAGTGCCTTGTCCAAATCTCATGTCTTTAAAGAGAACATATTCAGAACTGATAGTTGTCACCTTGACTTTTTTGGCCATTCTTCTGAAAAGTAATGTCTGTAACAAACATCACCAAAACGAAACTCAAAGCAAAATTCTGTTCTTTCCTTTAGCCGTTTTTGTTCTGTTCATTTGGCAGCCCAGGCAATAGAGATGCTGCAGTGAATGTCTAACAGTAATTAGGCACAAAGGGATGTGCTGAACAGATGAGCAGTTCTCCAAGCAGAGAAGCTGGTGGAACCAGGCTTCCTGTCAAGCTCTTTCTCTGTCATTGTACATGTGTGTGCTTTTGGCATGCAGGAGATCATTTCAGTGAGGTTTGATGTTCAGTCTGGAGAAGAGGAGGCTTTGAGGTGACCTTATTGTGGCCTTCCAGTGTCTGAAGAGGGCCTACAAAAAAGCTGGAGAGGGACTTTTTAGGCTCTCAGGGAGTGACAGGACTCCCCATGTGAGTGGTGAGACCCTGAAATGGGTTGCCAATTGAGGTGGTTGAGGCCCCATCCCTGAAGGTGTTTAAGGCCAGGCTGGATGAGGCTGTGGCCAGCCTGATCTGGGGTAGGGTGTCCCTGCCCATGGCAGGGGAGTTGGAACTAGATGATCCTTGTGGTCCCTCCAAACCCTGACTTATTCTATGGTTCTATAAATATGCATATAGATGGTAATACCTGCATGCACAGATTTATGAGCTCAGGTTTATGGTCCCAAATCTTGGAGTCAGGCAATTATTGTGTAAGTCTAATTCTTCTTGATGAAATGCTGGCATGGTTAAGTTGGGAAACTAATCCCTACGAGACAAGACCCAGGGGGCAAGTATGGAGGACCTGATGTACATTGTGCTACAGACACAGAGAGAAGCAAAGCACAGCCTCGCCTGGTATTTTCCCAGAGGCAGAAGTTAAGATATCTGGGGAGGTCTGGATCAGGAATTGCAGAGCACTTGAACCGCTGCACTGTGCTCAGCTTTTGTGTGCTTGTTTTTTAAATACGTTAGTGAAGACATCAGAAACTTTTTTTTCCACATGATAAAATAGGAGAAGAAGTTCTAGGAGCAGGACTCGTGGGTTAGGGCTGCCTCTGGCAAGGGTTGGATTTGACTGCGTTTCACCTTGGCGCAGTCCTCGGTAGAGGCAAACTGTAACTGCCGGGAGCGCGGCTCTGGCAGGGGGTTCGGGTCGGGTTTGCCTCACATGTCACACACGCAACCGTTCCATCTCCCTTTTGTTGTTGCAGATAAAGAGTTAGGAGTCAGCGCGCTAGCTGAAAATGACGACCCTGGTGCTAGGGGCCCAGCTGTCCCGAAAATATCAGGACTAGAGAGGAGTCAAGAGAAGAGCCAGGACAGCAGTAAAGACCCCATACTTGAGCCTGTGGTGCCTAAAGACCCTTGTCCTCAGGTGACACAGCCTTTGGCCCAGCCGCAGTTGGAGCAGCAGCCTGAGGCTCCCTGCCCCAGCCCTGCGCTCGCCCCGCGGCCGGAGGCCCCTGCCCAGCCGCCGCCACCGCAAGCCACGCAGCTGCCGCCCGCCTCGGAAGAAGCCAACCGCCCGCCCGCACCGCCGCCGGCCGCGCAGCACCCGCCGCGCCCGCAGTCGCCGGTGCAGCCGGCGCATCCCACGCTCCCCGCGGTGCCGCCTCACCCGGCCTCTCAAGGCCTCTCGCAGCCACTCTCTGCCTATAACAGCAGCAGCTTGAGCCTCAACAGCTTGAGGTAAGTGAAGGATGTGCTGGAGCCCTGTGCAGAGCTCTGCAGGTTCGCTGGCTGATGGTGATGCTTCACCATGCCTGGAGGAAGCAGAGATGAATTAGCTAAAGGAGGGATGTGACAGCACATCCTGCCCCATCACTGCGAAATAAAGGGGGCTTTGTGCACATAACCTCAATTCCTCTCCTGAAACGAGCCAGGATGACTTTATTTCTGGTCTGGCATTCCCATAAATGCAAGGTGTTCTCAAGCGCTTAGCTAATTTGCTTTTACTTCTCCTGCCTGTCATTGTGTACTCAGGTTTTTGGAAGAAGATCTCACTTTTCGTACACAGGGCTGCTTTCTGCTCACTGACTTCTTTTAGCCTCCCTTCCCTGTAAACATCTGCTTTCTCCAACTACTGACATACCTAGAGCAAGACCTAGGCTACAGCTGCCGCTGGCCCTGCAGACAGCCTGGCACAAGTGGTCTTGCACCAGTGACTTTAAAGCTTCAGTTTTTCCTGCATTGCTGACACCTTGCCAACTTCAGTGGTTTTCTCTCCCCTGGGCCACAGTGAGATAAACCTCACCTTTTATAGGAAGATAACAAAGATGAACAGAGAGGTTAAAAAGCCTGTCCACAGGAGCCTGTCATGTCTCTGTCAGCCAGAGACCTCAGGTTTCCCTAAGTCTAAACTCGTGCTATCAGCACAAGGTCATCTCTCCCCAAATCTGAGCTTCCAGCAGGCAGAAGAAGCTCTTCAACACCTTGTGAACTAGCATTATGGTCTCTTCACAGTTGGTCTAAAGGCTAGGAGGTGTTTTTAAGACTTTGGTGTATTTTTAACCAAGTTGGTGTATTTCGTGTCTCAAAAAGTCACTACAGTAGAAGCGTGTTGCTACTTGAACCAACAAGTGGAATTAAGCACTGTGAATGTACTTCAAATAGTCCTTAGTAGGAAAGGAAACCTGAAAAACTACAACCAATGTAATCACAAATATTTGCTTTGCTGGCTTTTTTATGTTGTGGGGGCAGAGAAGCAGTAACTGTAGAGTAAGCATATGGCTGTTGTTGCCTTCTCAACTTCATTTCACACTTTTTGCAGTCTTTCATCTTACTAAGTCACAGCAAAAAAAGAAAATTAACTTTTATTAATGCAGTGGTTACTGATTTTGAGCTTCATTTGCCTGAAAACATGAATCATATAGAAAGAACCTGATAATTAAGTAACGAATGCCTAGGGCTGATTACTGTTTTGCATGTCGTCCTTGTGTTATTGGAGGACAGAGTATCAACCACTTACTGAGAGGGAGAACCTATCTCAGGTTTTGATGCAGAGAGACCACAGGAAGTACCAGACCGTAGTAAGTGTAGAGCAGATGGTTGAAGAAGGGAGTGAATGGTAACTTGCATTTGTAACGTATAACTTAGATTAGTAGTGTGCTTAATGTGAGCCATGTGTAGCTTGATGGGGTTATGTGTACGTTTGGAGCTTCTCTGTCCTCCGTGCAATGCTTAATTGCTTTTCTTTTCATTAACAGCAGCAGCAGAAGCAGCACTCCTGCCAAGACTCAGGCCGCTCCTCCACACATATCTCACCATCCCTCAGCCTCACCATTCCCCCTCTCTTTACCCAGCCACAGCCCGCTGCATACCTTCACACCCACCCTCCAGCCCCCCGCACACCCACATCACCCCAATATGTTTGCCCCTCCTACGGCTTTGCCTCCTCCACCTCCATTGACGTCAGGGACACTGCAGGTTCCAGGACACCCAGCTGGTAGTACCTACTCAGGTAAGACAAAAATGAAGTATGGCCTGAGCATGGCCAGTGCAGCATAGGAAGGTGGTTCTCCAGATTTAGTCAGAGTCATTTGGTTTGCTGAATTCAGTGAAGACTGTTGGTTGGGTAGAGACTGGACTCATTGTGCAATGATTTCATAGAATCATAGAATTAACCAGGTTGGAAGAGACCTCCAAGATCATCCAGTCCAACCTATCACCCTGCCCTATCCAATCAACTAGACCATGGCACTAAGTGCCTCATCCAGTCTTTTCTTGAAGACCCCCCGGGACGGTGCCTCCACCACCTCCCTGGGCAGCCCATTCCAATGCCAGTCACTCTCTCTGTGAAGAACTTCTTCCTAACATCCAGCCTATACCTACCCTGGCACAACTTGAGACTGTGTCCCCTTGTTCTATTGCTGGTTACCTGGGAGAAGAGGCCACCCCCCACCTGGCTACAATACCCTTTCAGGTAGTTGTAGACAGTAATAATTTGGAGTGATATCAAAGCCTAAAACCACCTAGACATACTCTTGCTGCCCTGGGAGTGAATATTTTTGAAGGCTGTGCTTTTCCATGTCTGGTTTTTTTTTTTCTTCCCATGGTAAAACCACTGAGGTTCATAAAGTGCCTATACAATGCCTGTCTTAGCTGCAGTTGAGGTTTGTGCTGAGCATTGCAGTCCTGAGCTTGCATACATGCAAGATTTTATGCCTCGGGAGTTGGGATGCAGGGAGTTTTGTCGGTGGAGAAAATTGTGCTCTTCTAGACTGTGTGGGGAGATGGGAAGTGTCTGCTCCTCCCAGGTCACTGAAAGGGAACAAAATGAAGACTATCAGCATTGAAACACACCCACCCCAGCAGAGTATTCATATAAGCAGCAGCCACTCAGTGTTTACTCTTATTCCAGGTTGCCCCTACCTCCTCACTGGCTGTATCCATACAACTGTAGGGAGAACCTTGAGGTTAATGCTCAGAGGAATGCTGTAGTGAAGACAGGCTTGCTGAGAGGGAGATGGAGACTTTATTCTGTCTCTTCATGCCTTTGAGGAGGATCTAAGGGAGTTTTCTTACCCTACAGTGTTGTGATTTACCACCAGGGAGTTTTAAATACAAGTGTTACCTCCATACTTAGCAAAAAATACAGTGTCACAAGGTCCCAGAAGGTTCCTGAGCTCACAGAGGGTTGTTTTGCTCTTTGTCTTTCAGAACAAGATCTCCTCCGTCAGGAACTGAACACGCGATTTTTGGCCTCGCAGAGTGCAGATCGCGGAGCCTCCCTGGGCCCCCCACCGTACCTGAGAACCGAGTTCCACCAGCATCAGCACCAGCACCAGCACACACACCAACACACACACCAGCACACCTTCACGCCTTTCCCTCACGCCATCCCACCCACTGCCATCATGCCAACGCCAGCACCGCCCATGGTGCGTACCCCAGGCAGAAATGTGAGGATAAGTAGAGCACAACTCTATTCTTTATTACAAACCTTTAACGATTTGCCAGGTTGTGGGGAAGGAGTTTTCTGCTGCCCAGGTGTGGTTGTGGAGAAGAGGAAGGACTGTCCCTTCCTCGCGACTGTCACATGTGCGATAGGTTCAGGAGGCAGCACAGGGGCCGAGGGACGAGGCTGCTGGCTGAAGGGACACTTCCCAGTGCTTGGAGTGGTGCACTCTGGTGCTCCTCCCTTTTGCTCTCTTGTAAAGACCTTGATGAAAGAATAACCACAAACTAAAGTTCTGCCTAATTTTTCCTCTCTGTTGGTTGTGAAATAATAGAGAAGTAGTTTTCTGTCTTACCAACAGAAGCGAAGCCAGGAATTCTAAAGTAACTAGTTTGTGCTTTGATCCCTTTGCAGTTTGACAAATACCCTACAAAAGTTGACCCCTTCTACCGTCACAGTGTGAGTTTTGTTGCTCTCTCTAAAACTGACTTAACTGCTTTTCTGTGGTGGGTTGGGATCACCACTCAATCAATGGCACAGTGTCGAATCTGTCCCTAATCATCGCTCCAGGATTTACCATTATCGTTCTTGGTTGCTTTGGCTTTTGAAGGCTTGCATTCGTGGTGCTTGTTTCTGATAAAGATGCAGTATCAGCTTTTCCAATCAAAAAATCTCTTGCTCACACACCATTCAGAGACAGGGTTGATGTGAAAAAGAGGAGACAGAAGAGCTGACTTACATGAAGCAGGAAAGAGCAATAATTTCACCACTGTGTTTCAGTGGTGCCACAAACCCTTAGACTGATATTTTTTCCTGAGAAACTTGAAATGAAATGACAAACTCTCACGCAGAGCCTTCAGGGATGGGTAATCGAATAGTTCCCCTAATATATCATATTTTGGTTTATAAAATCTGAAAACTTGTCTTAGTCTTCCAATTTCAGAGGCACATCTGATCTGCTGGGCTCGTTATGCTTTGAAAGCTGTCTGGTGACAGCAGTGTGAATCCGGCTATGTGCTAGCTGTGTTTACCTGAAAGCTACCAAAAATGTGATTTACTGAGATGAACTGATTTGTAATATTCCCCTTAATGGCAGAGCTTCTGCTCTTAAGGATTCAAATCTATTGATTCATTTGCTGCTGAAATCTGGGATGTATTTCCTTCGTCGTATTGGCATAGGCAGGGTCTGGGTTGAATGTGCCGAGAGCTTCTAAATCCAATAGTGATATTTTGATGAGAGAAGGAGTACTGCATCAGCACTCAGAAATTGGCAAAGCAACTTGGCTTTATGTGTTGGTTTTGCTTTGAAGTGGAACTGGGCAAAAAAAACTGGTTAAGATGATCGTGTGATGCTTCCTGCTGTACCCATTAAACACAGTTCCTGCCTGCAGTCCATGTGACCAGTCCTATTAATTTCTGACACCTCATTTGAGTAACTGGGACTCTATGAGTGTGTTTGCAGGATCAGAGCTCTAGGAGTATTAGGCAAACATTTAAGCCGACGATAATCACTTTGACTCCAAAGGGTAATGCTGCTCATTTGCATCATTGTTTGCAAAATTGCACCGGTATTTGCCGAGCTTTAAGTGGATTCAAAAGATAGATTATCATCCCCCTGGCTTGTTGATTCAAGCAAGAACACGGAACTGGGAAATAGGTAAATGAATTTGAGACAAACGAAGCACAGAAGTCAACATGTAATACAGGAAACACTGCAGAAGTCTCCAGCTCTACGTGCTTGTCAAATTCAGTGACATAATCTCTTACAAATCAGGCAGTTAACCCCAGTTGTAGAGGTCATGGTGTTAGCCCCGTTACAGTAAGGGAAGGCTTCACGGTGTTCTCGCTCAGCCACTGAGCCATGCTGTTGAACTTGGCAGGGCTCCACCAGCAGAGCTCTGGTCCATTCTGCCTCACCTGCCTTTCCTTCAGGAAAGGTTTGTCCTTGTGAGGCAGTTGCCAAATAAGCACTGCTGCGTCTGGTGGATGTTTAGTGAGCTAATACCAGGAGATCAATGTGATGGCTACAAATCCCATTGGATTAGCAGTTTCTCTCAAGCT
The DNA here is from genome assembly GCF_015220805.1 of Pogoniulus pusillus. NCBI lineage: Eukaryota > Metazoa > Chordata > Aves > Piciformes > Lybiidae > Pogoniulus > Pogoniulus pusillus. Next base: position 4,854,974 of record NC_087290.1, on the reverse strand, counting down.
AAAGCAAGGCCATGCTAGCCAAGGTGTTTCAGTAATCTCTTCTACTGTGACTACAGCTTCTAGAGGTACTGGAGGAACTGCTTGCAGCAGTTTCCTGAGCAGCTGCAGTATCAAGAAGCAGATCTTTGATGGCTTAAGCACATAGCAGGCAGAGCATTTGCTGCTGTAGAAATAAAGACTCTTGAGCAGGGCCTGTTGGGCAGGACAAGGAGTGATGGTTTAAACTGAAAAAGATGCGGTTTACTAGAGAGAAGGAAGAAGTTTTTTTACATTGAAGGTGTAGAGACACTGGCCTGCATCGCCCAAAGGGATGGTAGATGCCTCATACCTGGAACCATTCCAGGTCAGGTTGTTTGGGCTCTGAGTGACCTGCTTTAGTTGCAGATGTCCCTGCTGACTGTAGGGAATCAGGCTAGATGGCTAGAAGGTCCCTTTGCACCAAAAGCATTTTATGTTTCTATGAAACATGACATGATGCCACTTCCACAGACCTTTTCCTGCATCCACACCAAGAATTCAGAGATCTTAAAGCAAAAAAAAAAAAAAAAAAGCTGCCCATGTTTTTAAAGCTTGCAAGTGAAGTTAGCAGGAGGACAATCTCTGCTGCATTAACATCAATCTACTTTAAAATAGGAGGCAGAGCTCATGTAGAGACGTAAACTAATTTTCTTTGTTGACATCTGTGATGTCTTTGAGGGAGGGCCTTACTGCATGCAGCACAGTGAGGCATTACTTTTACCCGCAGCCAAAGCAGGATTCAGATCAGTGTTATGCTGCAGCTGATCCCAGGACAGCTGTGAGTACTGCATTGTTCCCTGGAGAAAACAAGAAGGGGAAAATGCTGCCCAAAAGAGAGGGAGAAAAAGGAACTATTTTGAGAGCTGGAGGGATTTAACTGATACAAAGAGATCCTGGAGATACAAAATTATATTTTATTAATAATTTTGACCTTGATAAAAGATGACATTTAATTAACTTACCAGTTGTTATAGAGCTCTAAAGAAAGCTTTCCTTATTATTAGTCATAGACAATAGAATGTGGATAGGATAGAATAGCCAATAGAAGAATATGGTCTAAAATTATGTCTCTTTCCATCATTTGGAATTAGCCCATTACACACAGAACTAAATGCAGAAGACACTGGGGGATTTAAAACACATTTTACTCATTAAAAGTTACTGTAAATGAGAACATGCTTCTCTTAATGATTTCTCAAATGCCTACAGTTCAGTATCAACTAATCTAAAATGCTTTCTGCATCATTGAATGGAATAAGTCCAAATTAAATAGAATTAAAAACAACAATAACAATGTTTTATGAAAGGAGACTTGATACTGTGCTTTTAAATGGAGACAAAAAATTATACCTCTAAAATACTGAAATGTTTTCTCAGCTTTCAGTGAATGTGATATGAAATGGCCTTGCAAGATAAGCCAGTGGAAGGAAAACCAACTAAGATATCACATACATGTACCTGGCATTAAAAAAAATCATCAAAACTTGTGAGACTGATTTCCTCTGGGATGTGATTGATTTTCTCAGTGTTTGCCCACTCTGCATGTCCAGTCTTTCACTTTTGCCCAGTCCTGCTTCTCTTCAATGGGCCATTAACTCATTTATTCTGATCTTAAAAGTAGCATACAGTAGATTGAGTTTGATCAGCTGTGTTCAGAGGTGAATTTGTATCAACCAGACAACCCTGTTGGGTTTTTGGGTGGCAATAGCAGTGGAGGTAGCAGCCATCCTCTGTTAGATCCTGAGGCTTCACAGTGAGGAAGTATTTGGACTGTGATGCTTTGAACCCTTGCCTCCTACCAGGAAGCAATTTTCTGTGTAATCTCAGCATTTGCCATGGAGTTGAGCCAGGTAACTGTGTTGCAGCAGGAGTAAAAGACTCACAGCCAGAGCACAGACAGAGATAATATTTGGAGGTTATGGTTTATTTGCTTGTTTCTCTGTGTTGGTCTACATTAGCACAGGAACACTTTGGTTGTGTTGCTTTGGTTTTTGTCCTTGAATTCTCTTAGAACAAATACATTTGGATTAGTGAGGCCAGTGGAGATGTGCAGCTTTGTTATGCTTAGTAGCCTGCCTTTTTAAAAACAGTACTCTGAGTTTTTGGAGAGGTTCTGCCTGGATGTTTTGTTTAAATAATAATTCTTAACAAATCAGATTGCCTTTCTGCTAGTAGGGGATGTGGCAGGATATCCTCTCAGACAGGCTAATGAAGTAAGAGCTGTGCCTATTTTCCTCATTTCCTACAGACACTATTACAGACCTAAGGCACTAATGGAGTTTTAATGATACAATATCCTAGAACTCATAAGGTTTTTTTTTTTTCTTTCCACTTAAACACTAGTTTTCAGAGTCTGATTTGGCTCAGTGTTCCCTTTTTTCTCCAGAAATGGTTTGCAAACTGTAACCATTTCAAACTTCTATCCCACTGAAAAATGAGTAGTTGGGAGAGAAGTCTCTCTTACGCTACAGTGGCCTAATCCAGGGGAGAGGTTGCTGCTTTGTGATTTTGGAACTGCTTTTAAGCTCTAAATGTCATGACATTTGTGAACATTCCATTGACTGCTTTAACTAACATTGTTGTAACAAGATCACTTCAGTGCTTCTCAATTTTCTCCATGTATCATTTCCCTAATATTATGTGGGAATGCTTTCTCTGTCTTGTTCAGCTTCCTGGCTGTGTTTTGATGTGCACCTGTATTTATGTTCTTCTCTCTTTTTGTTACAGCTGTTTCACTCCTATCCTCCAGCGGTATCAGGTATTCCTCCCATGATTCCTCCAACTGGCCCATTTGGCTCTCTACAAGGAGCATTTCAACCCAAGGTAAGAAATACAACAGTATAGTGGTGTCATGAGTTAAGGTTTAGCAGGTGGTTTAGATTCTGGAGCACTTGAGATCTGAGATACAACCTAATTCCACAGAGGACAATTGGCTTTTAACAAACCGCCTTTTTCTAGGTCTTTTGAGGAACAGCTGATGGAATTGGGATTGTTTAGTCTGGAGGTACTGGGAAGACCATATTGCTTTCTGCAACTCCCTGAAAGGAGGTTGTAGCAAAGTGGGTGTTGGTCTCTTCTCCCTAGCAACAGCTGATAGGGTGAAGAGGAAATGGCCCCAAGTTGCACCAGGGGAGGTTTAGGTTAGGCATTAGAAGAAAGTCCATCACTGGAAGGGTTCTCAGCCACTGGAACAAGCTGCTCAGGAAGATTTTTGAATCCCCCACTCCTGGAGGTGTTTTAAGACAGAGATGTTGTGCTGAGGGATATGTTTTAGCATCAGATTTGGGTAGAGTTGGAGAATGCTTGGACCTGATGACCTTAAAGTTCTTTTCCAACCAAAACCATTCTCTCATTCTTTGAAAAAGAAATTATTAGCTTCAGATCTATCCACATGCATTCAAAAAACACATACATGTATAATGGCATTGTTAACTTTAGAAGCAATATGCTCAGTTCTCAGTACACATTAATGTGAGGTCATGTAATGATGAAGTTGTGAAGAACTCATGATTGTTATTGTTTACTCATTTCCATAATTATCTCACAGCTCCACCACGGTGCAATACACAGATTTAGTTCTCTCTCATTTGTGATAGCTCAGACAGATAAATGTGATGAGTTTGGGTTTTTTCTTTTGTTTTCATGAAGTCACTCTTGATTCCTAAGTGGGAGGAAATTGTGTTCTGTAGTCTGCAGTCTCTTTGCAACTGAAGACTGAAATCAGGACTGAAATGTCTGCAGAGAAGACTCCTCCTCTCTTAAATTGGCCCATCCGCTGTAATGACTGGATATGTAAATTGCAGTTCATTAGTGGAATTCTTCATATGTATGGTAATCAGGCTGTTAACAACTGGCTTACTTAATTGTTAGTTACACTGTAGCTGATTTCTTTTTCCCTTCATTTTCACATAGGAAGAAGCTCTCTCTCTCTCTCTCAATATAGTATTTGTATTTATTTTTTCACAAAGCTTCATTTTGTTACATTAGCTGAATATTGACATTCAAATCATAGGAAACTCTATATATTTCTTCAACTGGCTGTTGCTTTTATCCTGGTGTCTGTGTGGTAACAATTCGTTGGGGATGGAGTTCAGATCCTTGTGCTGTGACTGAGGAAGTTAGTCATGTTCTGTGTGCTGGCAGCCAGGTTAGCAGTTTCAGCCACTCCAGGGCGTTACTGATAAGCGGCAGGGCACAGACTTGGTCCTCCAAAGACTACTTCAGGTGTGATATCAGAAGTATGTTGCTAATCATCTTTTTGATAGTGAAAAGATTTTCCAGTGCCAACAGTCACTGTTCCCTCACGTTTCAGATTAAAGTAATGGGGAGTTGGTGGGCAGTGAAAGTTTGCTGTAACACATCTCTTCCTAAGTGCCTTATGATGGTTATCTTTTCCTCCTTAAAAGGTTTGCCTTCATTGCCTGGGCATTGTTAAAGAGAAAGAAGTATGTTTTTTCTCTTTCAATTGCTTCTATGCATTGTGTTATTCATTAATGTTGTCTGTCTTTGTGCTATTTCTAGACTTCCAACCCTATTGATGTTGCAGCCAGACCTGGAACTGTCCCACATACCCTTCTACAGAAGGATCCACGGGTCTGTAGAAAATATTTCTATGTTCTCAAGTCAAGCTGAAAACTTTGAGTGCTAGAGCTACCATCTTCCCCATGCCAAAATTAACATCCTAAAACTAGAGCTTAGTCTGAACTCCTTAAGTCAATGAGAATGAGATCAGTTATACGAGGAAAAAATCCTTACTTCTGTTTATCACTATCAAAGGCAAAGAAGTAGAATGCAGTGAAGAGCTCTTTCATTATGCATGGGAAGAGCTCTTTCCTTGCTGCCAGCAGGCATCCCTGCAAGCCCAGGGGTAAAGGCATAAAAGTCCAATTCAACATAGACATGTACAAACCTCTTCAAGATTTACATTTATACCCTGTAATTGTTTTTAATGTGGGTAATGACAGTTATTCCCTTGGTTGCTGTCTCATTGATTGCACCAGTGAAATACGGATGCACTTTATTGATCGCTTGGCGCCTCTGGATTTTTGAGTCCTGGCCTATGTGAACAGCATTTATTGGCTCAGCATTTTGTCTCTTAGGTTTCTTAGGGTTTTTTTTATTGTTCTTTGTGAATGCCCTTGGGTTGTTTGTATGTTTGAATTAATACACAGTCACATTTATAACAGAACTCTCTGACAAAAGCAATGGGGAGCTCTCCTTAAAGATCCACGCTGCAGTATGACTGAAACTTTAAGTACAGCAAAGCTGTTTGGGTTGTGCTAAGTTGCAGTACTGTATTTTGCTCTTAATTGGTGCTCTAGTTGAGCTTTTATACCAAAAGGAACCACATCTTTTGTTTTTTTTATGTATCCAATTGAAAAGGCAACTAGAGGCTCCCCATCATTATGTCATTTAGCTTTGTGGTCTCTTTCATCTTGCAGTGTAGTTTCGATTATTTCAAGCTGATGGATTGTGCCATCACTGCCTGCAAAGTCCCTCTTACACCTCTAAATTACACTGCAAAAGAGAAAACCCAAGACAAATGAGAAATATTCAATACATTGATTTTATTTTCCAGTATTAATTGATGAAATTGAGCCAAAATAAAAGGAGAATAATTAAATAATCTACTCACCTGCTGCAGCCCTAAAAACCCCAAAATCAGGCCACATAAAAACAACATGAGGAAATTGGGGTTTTATACAGCCCCTGCTGCAGTGTGGATAACATTTAAGTCAAAGCCCATTCGTGACAGAGAACAAAGCAGTCAGTCAGTGATGACTGTTTGAATGTACAAGTCAAGGACCTAACTGCATAGTTGTGGAGCAGACACACAGTCACTGGCTTATAGAGGCACATCTGAGGCACCTTTCCAGCCCATTCTAACTCAATTCATGGGATCAAGCCTGTGGAGAAAAAGTCCCTGTCTGCTATCCAGTCTCCTATGAGCCAGGCAGCTTTGAAAGATGAGAACAGAAGTTTGCCCAAAGGATAGATCTGTGTTTTTCTTCAAAGCAGATAACTAGCCATTTTTGTAGCATTAAATCAACAAATTAAGGGTGATGCCAGAGGACAGAACGCTCTGTGTGAGGCTTGTTTAGTTGCTTGTCAACACTTAGGTACAACAGCCATGGAGGGAGGGGAACCAGCTCCAATATGGAGACTAAGGACTAATTATTATCTGAAAGAGCTTCATTTGAAAGTAAAATGATAACATTTTAATTTCATCTCTTAATGAAGCAATACAAATTTGTTAATTAAAGCAATTGTTTGAGTGACAGGCATGTAACCAAGCTGTCATTTCTTCTTCACAGTTGACAGATCCGTTCAGGCCCATGTTGAGGGTAAGAAATCTTCCTGTGATACAGTTTGTCAAGCTCATCTCAGTCCCCACTGTGTTACAGCAGCAGACTAATTGTAAGGCAGTGCAGTGTTTCACCTTGGGAACTTTACATTGTGTGGGTGAGCAGCATGGTCAGTTCTTCTTAGCAGGCAGCTTGTGGGTCACTCAAGGAGAATACAGAGTATGAAAGCTAGAAGTTTTCTGTTCTTCTTATGCAACCCCACAGCATGAGTCCCAGAGGTTAAATATTGATAAACCTTCTAGCACACTGAGCCAAGTCCTAGAGACCAACCCTGCCAGTGATCCTCTGCCATTTCACTACAGACTGAAGGATTCTGCTCTGCATTATTCACTCTGTATTTCCAGTGTTATTCAGAGTGGCACTTGTACCCAAGTATCTCACTGTCAAGCATAGCCTAGACAATCCACTTCAAACACTAAAGGTTTTCAGAAGTAAGGATCAGAAGAGCCAGTCTTCCCCTGATCCAAAAGGTTTTTTTCAGAGTGTTCATGAAGGTCTAGGTTTTGATTGACCCAACCAAGTGAATTTACTTTAACCACTAGCACAGCCAGCTGCTGTGAGTAAGCAAAAGGCTTGAGTCGAGGAGAGCACCTCTGTGAGCTGGGGTCTGGGGTTTTGTGTATTGATTGTTGGGTGATACACACCTGGAAACAGAAGGCAAACCATACATGTGCTATGGCTTGTGAAACATGTAAAGTAGCAGGAGCTTGGATAGCTTGAATTCCTGTGGTATCTTTAACAGGAAGTAGTAGTTCTCTAGTTAACTACAGACTCCTAAATAACAGAATTAGAGAAGGTATGTCCTGGGTGTGTCTTTTTTTAGACAATATGTCCTGGAAATGGTGTACAAAATCAACAAGGAAATCTGAACAGCAATCTGGTTCTTTCCTTCCTCTCTCCTCTCCATGACTTCTAAGCATGGTGACAGGAAGGATGCCAAGAACCTTACCAAACAGAGAGAGTTGACCAATGTCCATTATTTCAGTGCATTTATGAGCCAGAGTTTTGGAGGTACAGACCAGCAATTATATTCAGGGAGTCAGCTGCATTTTGAAAACCAGAGTGATATTTCAAAGTGCTTTCATTTTTGTCTTTTGGTGGAAAGGCTGGTCTTAGAATAGCTGCACATTCAGAAGTGAGCTCAATGTACAGTTGTGAAGTAAGCAAGCTATGCAGAGCAGCTTCTGAATAAGAGATAGTTCCATTGGTTTCAGCAGTGCAAGCTGCATTTGCAGCCAGTGGCATCAGAAGACTACATGAGAGCATAAAACCAAAGCATGAGTTTATTTGGAGAGGAGAGACACCAGGACTGTTCCTGCATTAGCAGATAAACTTCTTAGCAAAGGGCAAATTCTTTTCATGTCTGTTTTCCCAAGAGGGTGGAAAGGGAAGACACTAAAGGGAGATCCTTGGCATTCAGTTGTCTTGGCATGGGAGATCCTTTAGAGAAAACAGAGTGGGCTGAAGATTGGCAAAAAATTCTAGATCTAGAATAAAGCATCACAAGGTTTTGGAAGTTACTGATTCATGTCACGTCCCTTTGTTTTTTGACAGAAACCTGGGAAGTGGTGTGCTATGCACGTTCACATCGCCTGGCAGATATACCATCACCAACAGAAAGTCAAGGTCAGTCTTGTGGCCACACCTGAATTCGAGATGACTTGCACAGAGCAAAGCTGTGAGAGGAAGAAGTTGCCTCTTGCTGTTAGCAGTTCTGTGGCACAGCTAATGTGCATGTATGTACACGCATACATCAATCTGCAGCGTTAGAGTATAACCTTCCATCTCATAGTGATGGCACAGCACATCTGAAAACATAAAGGTAGAGTCTCAGGAAGGTCTGTGATGCTTTGGAGCAAGGACAGCAGGTCTGAGGTGATAACAACCAGTTTGTAGGTAGGAGGAACTAAATGGTTGTGCCTGTGAGCTTTTTTTTATGGTGGAAGGCACCAACATATCAAGGTTTTTTTAAGTCTGGAGAAGCTGGGCACATGTATCCCATTCCTCTTACGGATGTTCTTGGACAGAAGAGAACTTTCTTCTATCCCTAAGATGCTTTATCCGTTATGGCTGCTCAGGCTCCCATCAGTCTTTTTTTCACAACCCCTCTCATGGCTGGAGGTTGGCACCTGTAGGTGTCTGAGCTAGTGAGGCAGACACAGCCTCTCAGATGAAGTCATGCTATCCAGACAATGTCTCACTGCACCAAAGGTAAAGGGGTGGGGATCTGTTCTTTGTTGTGCAAGCTTTAAGACTTTAAGGGTAAGGGCCATGGCCTGAAACATGTCAGAGAAAAAGAAATCCTTTATTCATTTAATAGGTTATTTCCATTCTTGCTTTATCTATTTTTTTCGTTGCTGCTGGACTCTGTGAAGAAGGTTTCTTTCCCCTTACAATATTTTCATTGTTCTTGTCACTGAAGGATTCTGTGCTGCTCCTGAGGTTTCTCAGCAAGTCAGGCAGGATTGGTGTTCTTTTCTGTTCATACTCGTATTTCAGGAGTCAAGGGCTTGTGTTAGAAAGGAGAGTTAACAAGAAGCCCACAGCTCTTTGCCGTCTGTGAAAGCAGTTGAATTGTGGAAGGTAGTGCTAGAAGAATATGAAGATGTTGAACAGCTACTAAAACCTGCAACTAATAGAGTTTAAAAATAACCCTTTTAAACAAGGTTGACAGGTTAATTTGCTGCAGCAGACATATCTCTCTTCTCTGCTTCCTTATGTTTCCCCTGCTAGTGATCTTCATTCATCTTCCCATTATCAAAAAGACAAGATTATAGACCTGAAGAGTTAGATGGCCCTTTTTTTTTTCCCTTTTATTGAAAAGGTATTTTCTTGAAATGAAATTATTATTCCCATGCTATCTATGTCCTTTGAATCTTCCTTGATTTGATATTCAGAGAGAGGTCGTGCTAGTGTATTTATAACTCAGAGTAAATGCCATTTTCATGCAGACTTTTCTTTCACCTAATACTTTTCTACCTTGCACATTTAAAAAAAGAGGAATAAAGGCCATAAGTATAGGCAAGGATGTTCCTTGACTTATTGAAGCTGTGCATGATGATGATTTTGAGAATAATTGGGAAAGGTATTTTACTGTCTCAGTTCAGTCAAAAACTTAGGTGTGGTCTACAGTCAGCAGGGATAATTGGTTTATGTCCCCATAGGTTGTCAGTCCCCACGTGGGAACAAAGTCTTCCCCTCTTCTTGTGACCACCAAGGGTGAAATCTCTAGCTGAAGGCTCATTCAGAAGGATTTCTCCTTTAAGCCCAAGTTTGTTGCCTTTTTCTTCTGCACAAGCTGAAGATGCTGCCTGGCAGTAGAGCAGGGAATAGAATATATCCACTCAGGAGTTCTCAGGTGTGCATGCAGTGCCACCAGCCTGCTTGCAAAGTCAGGAAGAATTGGTAACTATCTGGCCTGCTAGTAATTGCTTGCAGAGGGCAGGAGCAGACACTGAAGAAGCAGGCAGCATAGGAACCTTTAAAACACAACCTTCCTGACCCCCAGAAAAATTGCATGCAGCTGCGGATGCTGTTTGTCTGCCCATGCCTCTGCACCAAGCCACAGTTCAGACCTCTGTAACCTGTCTGCACACCCAGGGAATTCTTCAGCCAAAGCTAGGATTGCATGCTGGCTCTGGGCACAAAGCAATTTTACACTCCCTCTTAGACTGACCAGTGTGTTGCTGGCCAGGATTCAAGAGAGAATACATAATTGGTCCTGTCTCTTTCAGGAGAGGCCTTGTGGCCCGATCTAACATGCCATGAAATTAGGGCAGACATTTACACTGATTTAGTGGGCCCTGAGTTAAGGTGTTACACATTTGCTGGGCTTCAAATACATCCATAAGGATTATCAAGAGAGATGTTCTGCTGAGCAGTGTCTGGGGATAAAACCAATCTGTTCCACTTTCTTTGGTACTGTTTCAAGGTAAACCAGCATATCAAAAAAATCTGTTAACACATCCATGGTAGTCCTGTTTCTCTTCAGACAGAGGATTTTCTTCTTCACCATTTAGAGCAGCACCATTCATATGGCTGCTATTAAAGTTTCACCCAGCTTCTGCCATTCTGAGTAATGCCTGTCAGAGGTTAGTAACTTGGTTGTTAAAAAGAAGACTAAAAAGAGTTGATGGCATGAAGAACTGGCACAAAGGCTTCAGCTAAGGCATCTGCATTTTCTAAAGTGTTTTTAATTATTAAAGCACTGCAGGGTTGCTCTCTCCATAGACATGACCTTAACTTTTTAACCTTTTCCATGTCAGTATCCTTGCAGACTATTATTTCAAAACATTCTAGAATCATAGATTCATTAAAGTTAGAAAAGACCTCTAAGAGCTAAGATTCTTTACAGTGAGGGTGATGAGACACTGGAACAGGTTGTCCAAGGAAGTCATGGATGTCCCCTTCCTGGAGATGTACAGAGACAGGTTGGATGAGGCCTTGAGGAGCCTGATCTGGTGGAAGGTGTACCAGCCCATGGCAGGAGGGTTGAAACTAGATCATGGAGTCATAGAATCAGCCAGGTTGGAAGAGACTTCCAAGCTCATCCAGTCCAACCTAGCACCCAGCCCTATCCAGTCAACCAGACCATGGCACTAAGTGCCCCATCCGGGCTTTTCTTGATCACCTCCAGGGATGGTGACTCCACTACCTCCCTGGGCAGCCCATTCCAATGCCAGTCTCTCTCTCTGCCAAAAACTTCCTCCTAACATCCAGCCTAGACCTCCCCTGGCACAACTTGAGACTGTCCTCCCTTGTTCTATGATCGTTAAGAACCCTTCTAACCCAAATCATTCTATGAATCTATAAATCATGAAGTCAAACCTTATACCCACCACCTCCCTGACCACCAGAAGTGGTATTTTCACACTAGATAAAGCCTTTTCTTTTTTTTTTAACCCCTTTTTATATTTTTTTCCATTCTCATAGCTACATGGACATGTTACTGGCACTTGAAAAGCAACTACTAGGCATGCACATTAACTTGGTCATAACTTTTTAATATGCATATTTATATCATTGTAATAGTCTGTACTCAGAGCTGGCACAGTATTAAGCACTGATTTATAAAGCATGACATGCTCCAGAATTACTGTGAAAGACTGATTCAGTGTTACACATTTGTAAATCCTTTCAGCTGACCTGCACAATTAATCAGCAATCTGTGCTTAGGGAGTTCTGGCAGCACAGGTAATTGGGAATTTGGTTTTCCTTTCCATTCTATAAAACTACTGAAGTAGAGACTGCTACAATGAGTACGTGGCACAGAGAGCCCACCCTTCATCCACTGATCATTTACAATTCAGCTAATTCAGCAAATTGATAGAATCATTGGTTTGGGTTGGAAGGGACCTCAAAGTTCTGTTCTGCCATGGGCAAGGGACAGCTTCCACTAGACCAAGTTGCTCAAGACACCATCCAACATGGCCTTGAACACCTCTAGAAAGGGGGCATCCACAACCTCTCCTTGTTCCAGTGTTTTGCCACCCTTACTGTAAAGAATTTCTTCCTAATGTTCAGTCTAAACCTATTCTCTTCTAGCTCAAAGGCCTTCCCTCTCGTCCCATCGCTACAATCCCTTGTTAGAAGTCCCTCCCCAGCTTTCTTGTAAGCCCCCTTCAGGTACTGAAAGGCTGCTCTGACATCTGCCTGGAGCCTTTGCTTCTCCAGGCTGACAGCCCCACCTTAAAAATGAAAGCCTACTGATTCTCATACTTTATAAAGACAGCAACTCAGAGTGCTGTGAATGGGGAGTGCCAGCAGTCCAAATGGGACTTCACTTTGTTATACTCAGATATGTTAATTTGATTTATTTTAGCCCCTAGCTTGCTCAGTTACTGTCAGAGAGGAACTGAAAGCTACACTGCATCAAATGTCTCTTGATTGCAGCTTCATGTTTAAAATTAATGGTTATGGTGTCCACTGACTTGGTCTCTGCTGTAACTGACTGTCTGGCAAGGGATTCCTGCCATGGAAGAGGGTCAGCTGGCAGCTGTGCCTGTTAACACTGGATGCTTTCACCCAGCTTTTAACATGCCTGCCCACCTGGGATCAGGTCCAAATGAACATTGCTCTTCAGCTTTGCTGTTATTATTTTAAGACAGACCTTTTCTAACAGCTAAGCAAGTGTCTGAGGCCTCTTCAAAGATTTTTATGTTTGTTCTTTAAGTCAGATCTGTGCTGAAATGCTTTGCTCCAGAGGGATGGATTAGAGCATATGTGAAAACACTGTTGGAATTTGCAGGAAATGTGTCCTGGGAGCCTGAGATTTTCTCTCTCTGCCTTAGATAACTCTTCCAGGAAAACAGCTGTGCACCTATGCTCGAGGTCCCAAAAACTAATATTCCTGTTAAAATGTCAGTTAATACAAATAAATCACTGTGCTCACGTCATTCTGAAAGTGCCTTTTACTGCTGTCTTTCAGGAGAGTCTCTTTCAAATCCTGTTTTTACATTTCAGAAACAGATGCAATCTGATCCACACAAGCTGGACTTTGGCCTGAAACCTGAATTTCTGAGCAGGCCACCAGGCCCCAGCCTTTTTGGAGCCATCCACCACCCCCATGACCTGGCCCGGCCCTCGACTCTCTTCTCCACAGCCAGTGAGTACTGAGAAGTGAAATCTCCTCCTTGTGGTATGCTTGTTCAAATGCTAATCCTTGCCATGTTAAAAGGATATCTCCCATATGCTTTTGGCTTATGAACTCTCTGCAAGACATGTCAGGGGCTACCAGGCTTCTTGATAAATATTTTAGAGTTCTATGTGCTTTCAAAAAAAGCCCATCCTGAAAAGCCATGCAGTAGGAAACAGAGGAGTATTTCTTCACACAGTGATGTCGGATGCATCGTGGAGGTGACAGGTTGGAAATAAGCTGTATTTTACATGCTCTTCTGTCTTTTTCTGTACTGAACTATTCCCACCCTGCCCTTTGTACTCTAACTGGGAATTTCTGTTTAGCAAAGCATCTGCTATATGCATCCTGTCCTAACCTGAGAGCTCCCACGCGGTGTTCAGCAATCTCTGCTCACGTGAGCTGCCATTTAACAACTGAGACTCAAACCCAGAGCACAGACAGTCTCTTTCTAAACCCTTGCTAGGAATTCACCCCTTTTGCTTTGTTTTGGCAGGTGGGGGTCATCCAGCTGGCACCCCTTTCGGCCCACCACCTCACCACAGCAACTTCCTCAACCCAGCTGCTCACTTAGGTATGTTCTCTCTGCCGCTAATGATGAATACACTTCAGAAGCAACACACTCTGACCATTGAGACCACTAAAAGTCTCCTTCGTGGAGTATCTTTGAGTATGCTACCTACCTGACCTCTACAAATGGCACATTTCAACCATGTAATTTTAGCTATTACCATAGTATCAGTTCTGAGTGCACAGGAAGGTGTTGCAAGCAGCCTGTTTTGAAAGCAGGCTGGATGTTAGAGGAGCAGAGGGGTTAAGTTGCACTGTAGTCTTGTGTATAACCAGTGTAATGAAACACCTGAAGTTTAAGGATTCAGTTCACAGAGGTTTTTCTTTTCTTAAGTCCTACTTAGATGTCTCCTTTCCCATGTGAGTGGGAAAGATATCCTTAATATCTTGTGATCTGGCCTCACATGTGCCTTAGTGAAAGTTAGTGAATATGCATTGAAAATGGAGCCACCCAAGTCACCAAATGTTGTTACTTCCCATCTAGACATACTGATGTTGTAATAAGGTGGTGGTTCTACTGCCTGGAGAAGCATCTGAGATCAAAACTCCAAACTGGTGTTCTGTTTTGCACACAGAATAATTTGGAAGGGTCACAAAATTGATGCAGGAGACTGACAGTGTAGCTTTATCATTCTGCCTGTAGAACATACTAGGTCTGTGCTTCTTTTGCTCTGTGCTGGTATTTATCAGGGTAGTTTCATCAAAATTGTTTAGACTTCTCCAAAATAGAGAAGAGAATATCCTTCATGTGACTTAACTTATACCCTGTATGCATTAACAACTACAAAAACTTAGTCCAGTCTTTTTCAGCCCACAGTAGTTTTCATATAGCATTAGCAATACCTATCCAGAGATTTACACAGTGCTCAGGTCAGCATGACATGTCAGTATTTATATCCTGGCTAAGGTTTAGGAGATATGGCCTGAAGCCTTTAGGAGCTGAGTTGCCTGAGTTAATAACAATCTTGCTAGGCAGGGACACTTCCTGATAAAAAACCTGGAACTGAACTGGAAGAAAATAAGAGGAAATAGAAAAGGAGATGTTTTCAGGTTTTAAATGAAGTAGCTGCTTATGCTGAAGTGGAGGCCATGTACATTTTGACATCTTGTTTTCCTCTGAAGGGGAAGTTTTTCTAGTAAGATAGCCCCATGCGTACTACCACTGAAAACAAGTTGAGAGTTTATGTCTCACCCCCTCAAAATCAATCATTGCTGTGTTGCGGGCGGATGGTGTTTTAAGTCCTGATGGGCACAGCCTGAGCTCTCAGACAGGCTTACTGCAGTTTGCTATCTCCTTGATGCTTCACCATCATTCACAGCATCACAGAATATTAGAGGTTGGAAGGGACCTCCAGAGATCATTTAATCCAACCCACCTGCCAAAGCAGGATCACCCAGGGCAGGCTGCACAGGAATGCATCCAAGTGGGTTTTGAAAGTCTCCAGAGAAGGAGACTCCACAACCTCTCTGGGCAGCCTGTTCAAGTGCTCTATCACTCTCACTGTAAAGGAGTTTCTTCTCATGTTGAGGTGAAAACTCCACCAGGAAGATGGTGGAGTTGCCATACCTGGGGGTGTTCAAGAAAAGCCTGGATGAGACACTTAGTGCCATGATCTAGTTGATTGGCTAGGGCTTGGTGCTAGGTTGGACTGGATGAGCTTGGAGGTCTCTTCCAGCCTGGTTGATTGTATGATTCTATGAAACCTTCTATGTTCCAGTTCGTAGCTGTTGCTGCTTGTCTTCTTACTGCTGACCACCGAAAGCACATTGGCCCCATCCACTTAACACCCACCCCTCAGATATTTATATACATTGATGAGATCCCCTCCCAGTCTTCTCAAGACCAAACTGCTGCTAGCATCACTCTCAAGATGCCAGCCAGCTCCAGCTGTTTCTCTTGGTTTGCAGAGCCTTTCAATCGACCGGCTTCCTTCAGCGGGCTGACCGCGGTGGGCAGCAATGCCTTCGGGGGACTCGGCAACCCGACAGTTAGTGAGTAACCTCTTTGCTTATCACTTCTTCTTTGCTGTGCAATTCAGGACATTGAGTGGTGGTGACTATTTGCTGGTTTGTTTTCTTTCTTTTATGAATTGTGTAGACCACTAAGTGATGGGGATTTGAAAAGCTACTTAATTTTGTCTAAATAACAGCATTTTTTAGCCGTCAGTAAATGCTTTTCTAATATTCTGGGTTGAACGTAGAGCTAAATGTCACCATTGCATCATTCAGTATTGAAAAGATAAACCAAAACAGAACCTGTTGAGTCTGAGGAGTTTGTGAACTTTGGTTTTGTTGCATGTTCAAACCTTGTTAATGTGTGCAGCATCCCTAGCTGTGGATGGGAACATTTTTTTTTCCTTTTTCACCAGTCAATCCAGGACATATGCCTGGCAAAGATCACTAACTTGCATTTATTTGTCCAGGATCATCAACATTTCTCTAGATTTGGCCAGTCACAAACGATCATCCTTATAAAAATCACTCTCTTTCTCCATGCTTCAAATCTGGCATGATTCTGGTCACTTACTCTTGTGCTTTGGTTCAGGATCAAACGCAACAAGCTCCATTATTTGTAGTCCAAAATAATGGTCTCCAAAATATTTGGAATCAAGATCATTGCCACTTCTATCTTACTTCATCCCTTGTCAATTTTAATCCACAGCATTTCCCTTTCCAATTAAAACAGCTGTCAGATGCCTGCCCATTTTTTAGGAATGAGACCCTCTAATGAATCTCTGTTAATTTCCTTTCCTTTTCCAGCTCCCAATAATATGTATTCATTTTAACTCTGAGTGCTGTAAAAGTTTTTTTGGTAAGTACCTTCACTAGAGCATACCTTTTTCTTAAACCTTTTTGTTTTCCACTTCACCATTTCAGCACCCAACTCAATGTTCGGCCACAAGGATGGCCCCAGTATGCAGAGCTTTAGCAACCCTCACGAGCCCTGGAACCGACTGCACCGAACTCCTCCTTCGTTCCCGACCCCTCCGCCCTGGCTGAAGCCAGGAGAGCTGGAGCGCAGTTCATCTGCTGCAGCTCATGACAGAGATAGAGATGTAGATAAACGAGACTCATCTGTTAGTAAAGATGACAAAGAAAGGTACGAAAGAACACTTCCAAGAATTGTCTAGTTCAAAGCTTGGGGCTCTGTTCCGCTTTTAACCCTTCCCAGCCTGGCACATTGTTAAATCAGAGCTTCAGCAGAGGGGCGCCTGGGGAGCTGCCGCCGTGGCTGCCCTGCCACAGGAGGCACTGTGTAGGATGTAGGTTTCTAACTGAGGTGTTCCCTCCTGCGTCTCTCTCTCTTCTCACTTGCTCTGCGCTTCATCAGAAGGAGGTTTGCTGGAGCCAGAGTCCAGGCAGCATCAAGTGAGAACAGAATCAGGCCCACACGTTGTGGGTCACGTTGTCACAGGCCTTTTGCAGACTTAATGTGTAGATAGGTGCCTGACAGGATGGAAAAAAGGATTATCAAGTCCATCAGACACGTATCTGCACCTTCCATTACCTAAATGACCTCATAAATCAGGCTCTATCTACAAACCAAATAACACAACCTCCCTCTTCAGAAATGGCCTGACCAGAGGGACCACTGAAACAGTTGTAAAATTACATCACTCTGAAGTGTATCAGGTATGTCATGCTCCAATACCACAGTAAGTTTCAGTGCATGCAGCTCATTAAAGAAACCTCAATTCCCCACCCTCCCCCCCAAAAAAAAGCCACACACACATGCACTGCAGTTACACACCTTCAGGCACAGGTGTACATGGACTTGCACACTAACATGTCCAGGCTGGGAAGGGTTAATGGAAAATAAAACCTGGTCATATATTTTTTGTCAGGACTGTTCCCTTTATACAGTTAACTCAATAACAATTCCTCTTGACAGTTAAGTACCAGATCAGCAGAATTTGCCATTCAGCAAGTGTCATGCCTTCCTTGAAAAATGTAGAGAGGCTGATTTCAGCTTTATTTTTTTTTCCAGTGGTGGCTTAATGGCTTTCCTGTTAAGTTTGCACATTATTTTACTACATAATGGCTATTGGTCTAATTTTTTAGTGTAAAGGACTATTTAGGAGATGTGCTTTTCTGACTTCTCTGTCACTAACCCAAACACAGGCATTAGTAGCCTTTTCTAAAAGAAGTTATGCTAACACATTAGATATTATCTAAAAAAAAAAGAAATCCATTTAAGAGCTTTTCTGTGGTGGTGTAAAATGTGAAGAGCAAGTCAAGCTACAGATCTTTTCACCTACATTTTCCATTTGGAATATTTCTGTTTGGTAGCATAGCTTCATTATTTTCATGTCTGGTGTTAATGCTTCGAAATAAATTGCTGCTACAAATTGGGGATTCTGTCCTGCAAAGTGCTTAAGCATGTGAGTAACTTAACTGGCTTGAATGGCAAAGCATTTTAGCTACTAATGGTATGGGGAGTCTTTAGAGGTCTGTGATTATTTCAGTTGCTGTTTTGCTCTTTTCTTATGAAGTGTATCCTGCTGAAGAAAATCCCACTCCAAAAAAACATTTCCTTGCAAGCTGCTTTGGCATTGCCTGAACTCCATATCATAGCTCAGAACATATTTATTTTCAATAGTTTGAGAGCTTAAAAAGTAAGCATCATTCATCCCTCATTCTTCTGCACAATTATGGCTTCCAGTTTAGTACAACAATGTTTTCACCAATCTAGTGTTCCGTGCATCCATCTGTGTGGTTTTGAAGAGTTCTCCTTTGCAGCATGCTCACACTGTTGCCTGTATGAGAAGATGCTGAGAATCCCTTCCTGGAGGTGTGCTCCCTATGTAGATAATGCCTGAAGTAGTTTGTGAGCCTCTCATTCCTATTCTTTATCTTCAGTGGCACCCAGCAGGGTGAGGATGGAGCCCTGCTTTCTAGTTGAGGTCCCAGTCTCTGTTACCTACTTTAAGCTAATTTGCCCAAACAGGACTAACTGGGAGTCACACGTGGAGGTATGATTTAATCTCAAAATCATTTTATCATCAAGGGTCTAGCTTTGTCAGCCACCTTGCCAAAAGCATTCATCTAGATTTCTTCTGTTAGCAGTGTAAAGGTACCTTAGATGCTTCATAGCTTGGCTCTTCCCTGTCTCAGATTGGTGTTAGAATGGGGTGCAGTGAAATCACTGGTTGCTCTTCTTGGATATAGCTATATGGCCAGTGTACCACACCCCCCTTCTAGATAGACTGAGATAAGGAAATCCCTCAAGATAGCTTAGAAAACAGGAATCTACAATCCATTAACCTTTCCTGGGTGCAGAGATAGCTGAGGAGTTTCTCTGATACAATTCCTGCTTTCTCCAGGGGGATGGTTTTCTTTATTTTGAGGATTCTCTTATTCCAGACCAGTATTAGATGAAAAAAAACCAGTAAAAGTAGCTATTGTGAAAAGTAGGGTTTGTGCCTCTGTGTTATTTTGTTGAAAAAATATCACTGAGCCATTCCATTCTCATAATGACATGTAAGTGGGTGTGTAATCCTAGAGCATTAAGAAACCCCCAACCCAAGTAAGGCAGAGTACATTGTATGAGATACTCAGTATCTTTCAGGGTAGCATACAGCCTCAAAACATACCTTACTTAGTAGTAAGTTGATTTGAGAACATGGTGTCTGAGTAATAGGTTGGACTAGATGATCTTGGAGGTCTCTTCCAACCTGATTCTATTCTTCTTTGTAGAGACAGAGGTTTAGAGCTGTTCCCAGATTATTCACCTAAGGAGCCCTCAGCAGATCTGCTAATAAGAAGTTGTTCCTTCTCTGACCACTGAACTACATGAAGTTCACTTAAGTGAGCTGTATAATCAATAGCCTCTTGAGTTAATGCCACGGGGGTAATTGAGTAGGATGCAATTGGCAAAGGAATATGTTATTTGGCTTGCACATATATTTCTTTTTAGTTACAGAAAATACTTGTTATCTTCTCTAAATGTCATGCAGAAAGTACATCAGTTACTTGGAAAATTGATTAAGTATCAGCCAAAGGACTCAATGAGCTCTAAAACAATCGAAGGTGCCTCTGAACTAGTTCTCTAGCCAAAATACATAACAAGAATTGTCCACAAGCCAGTGCTTTCCCAGGAAAATAAAAGGATTGAGTCTTTATGCTGAGGAGTTTTTCGCTGGAGTGCATTGCCCTGTTCTCACTGTGTCCAAATCTGGAAGCTGTTAAATGCCTCAACTTGAGTGAAAAACAAGAGGACGGAAATGAGAGCCAAGAGACAGTTTTCATAGTGGTCAGGGCACAGTCAATCAAGGCAGAACCTGATACCAAGGAGTCAGTGGTTAGTGCAGCACAGGCAGTTCTCGGATTGAATGCACCATATTACAGATGTTTTCTAGCAGTTAAATTCTGCACTCTTGGAAGTCTCTGAGACATGTCCCATAAAATGATAGTTTCACCAACTCAGTTTAGATACAGCAAAAGATATATCTGGGGAGATGATTATAATGACAGTTGTCTTTTGAAAGGTACTTTTTTCTGCAGTTTCACCATGCAAAAGTATCTAAGGGTAGATATCTCAATGCAGTTTAGCTCAGCCAAAGAAGTAGGTAGCAGAAATTGTAGAGGTAAGGAGCAGAATTTCAGTGCTGTCAAACAGTGCTAGTCCAGCACTGGGTATCTGGAGCTGTCTTTATGGAGAGACTCCCATCTCAGAGATAGGATGAAATGAGTGAGCAGTTAAAATCAGTGGAACCGAGGAATCAGATTTGCTGTATGAAATTGATTCATTTGAACTTGAAAGGCTTTTTGCTCAGTGTTCCCCATAACAACTCCTGGTCAGCACTGCTTCAAGAAAATAATTGGTATGGAATCCATTTGTATATTTAGATTTTTGTCCACTGCAGGGTGATAACTCTCTAATCTTCTGTGCAACATAAATAAGTTTGAAAGATCTTTCTTAGCATTGCCAGGGAGAAGCATTGGCCCCATCCTTACTCTGCTTGCTCTGCCCTAGAAATGGGAAAGGGTTGACAATCCTAAGAGCAACTGAGAGGAGATCTTTGCAAAGATACCACGAGTAATGGTGTGAGGAGGAAGTTCTTTACCATGAGAATGGTGAGAGCCTGGAATGGGTTGCCCAGGGAGGTGATTGAGGCCTCATGCCTGGAGGTGTTTAAGGCCAGACTGGATGGGGCTCTGGGCAGCCTGATCTAGGGTAGGGTGTCCCTGGCCATGGCAGGGGGGTTGGAACTGGCTGATCCTTGCAGTCCCTTCCAACCCTAACTGATTGTATGATTCTAAAGGGCATCTAGGGTAGACTGATCTCTGCTGAGGAAGTCAGCACATGATCTAGGCATGATGGCCACCTCTGTGAAAACACAATGAGGTCGGTGAACACATAGAGAGGTGCCTATCTGTTCAGAGAGGTGGACTGTCAGTGTCAGGCTCTGTTTTCAGTTTTAGAAGTAAACTGAATTGAAGTAAATTGAAGAGCCAGAAGACTGTAGAGAATAGAGGTGAGGTAAGGCATTAGTAATGTACATAGGTCTAGGAATGTGTATGAAGTGCAGCTGAACAAAATGCCATCTGTTTTCCCAAATATATTCTTAATGGAAAGAGTAGGTAAAATGTTACCAACCATGTTACCATTTGGTTTTAATTGCCTCACTTTGTTTTTTGGATAAAATTAGTATGTTTTTATTTTTCTCTCTCTTCTTTGCAAACAATTAAGGCCATTGCCTTAGAAATGCATGTACAACAGCTAGAGTCCCTTGGGAACCTTCCATGGACTTCAGCATTTGAAATCTCAACCACATCATTCACAAAGCAGCTTTGGGGTTTTTCTACTTGTAGGCCAAGATAAGAGAGTAGGCCTAGTTTCAGACATGGGATGTTCTGCTGGTGTTTAATGGTGCATGTTAGTAGCTTTCTGCAAAGCAAGGAGTATAAAGGCAGGCATCCTGGATGCTTTGTTTTGTTGGCAGTTTCTCATGCCTCGATTTTTACCCTTCGTTCTTCTAGGGAGAGCATTGAGAAAAGACACTCCAGCCATCCTTCGCCAGCACCTATCCATCCAGTAAACTCCCTCGGACATAATCGCAGCTCAAATGAGCAGATCAGGAGCCATCTGAATCCCGAGGGCCGAGAAAAAGAGAAACCCAAAGAACGAGAGAGGGATCACTCCGAATCGCGGAAGGAAATCAACGTTGAAGAGCACAAGGTGAAGGACAACTATATTTCGGAGAAGGAAGGCCTGAGCCATGAAAGCCGAGTGGTGGAAGAATCTAAGCAAATGCCCAGGGTTCCTTCACCCTATGCTAGGCTCCCTGTTGTGGAGAGCACCAGGCCTAACAGTACTTCAAACCGTGAGGCCGAGAGGAAGACCGAGCCGGCGTACGATAACCCGAAGAAAAGCAACGAAGTCAAAGTGAAGGAGGAGCGAAAGGAAGACCATGACGTGCAGCCTGAGGGACCTCAGACTCATAGGTCATCTGATCAGCCACCACCTATATCTACATCTAATGTCCATCCAAGTCCTTTAGTGTCTATGCCCATGACTGTAGGTGTGACTGGCATACATCACATGAACAGCATCAGTGGCCTGGACAGGACTCGCATGATGACCCCTTTTATGGGAATTAGCCCGATTCCTGGTGGAGAACGTTTCCCCTATCCTTCCTTCCACTGGGATCCAATGAGAGATCCCTTAAGAGATCCATACCGAGAGCTAGATATTCATCGGAGAGACCCCCTGGGCAGAGACTTTTTGCTAAGGAATGACCCCCTTCATCGTCTTTCTACGCCAAGATTATATGAAGCAGACAGGTCATTCAGGGATCGAGAACCCCACGACTACAATCACCACCACCATCACCACCACCCTCTCTCTGTTGACCCTCGCCGCGAGCATGAGAGGGGCAACCACCTGGATGAGAGGGAGCGGTTGCACATGCTCAGAGAGGACTACGAACACGCACGCCTGCACTCAGTTCACCCTGCCGCCTTGGATGGGCACCTGCCTCACCCAAGCCTCATCACGCCAGGACTTCCTAGCATGCACTACCCCAGAGTCAGTCCCCCGACGGGACACCAAAACGGCATCCTCAATAAAACGCCCCCTACAGCAGCTCTCAGTGCCCCTCCACCTCTTATTTCTACCCTGGGACCTCGGCCTGGGTCTCCCAGAAGGACTACTCCTCTGTCAACAGAGATGAGAGAGAGGCCTCCTTCTCACACCCTCAAGGATATCGAAGCTCGATAAGCAGAGCGAGACTAAACAAAAACCAGAGCGAGAGGGACAGAGCATTGTAAATGCACATAACCTAAGGACCTTCTTACTAGTCGTTGATACAGACTGGGGATGTGACCCACTGTACCATATGTACAGACCTGAGTGCAAAGATTTTGAAATGGGTTTTTTTTGTATATTCTATGTTGAAATTTTCCAGATCTTTTAGCCAAGTTCCATATGTTCCTCGTGTCTCCTACTCTATTTTATTTCTAGCTTAAAAGAAAATGTCAAACTTTGAACTGAAGAACAAGACATCAACCTGAACGCTTTGACCAGAAACAAACCACCACCAATGTCAACCATACAAAAAAAGCTCTTTCAGACCTTGAAGTGAAGACAATTGTAGATATTTATGTAAAAAAGGTTGCTTCATGGGTTAATGGTTCATATATGCAAAAAGGGTAAGATGAAAGCTTTACTTTGTACAAATGTAAATAGATAAAATTAAGTAACATAATACATTAATACTTCTTAAACTGTGCTATTTGCAAACTTAATATTGATCAACACAGTCTGCTTATGCTGTGTTACATATATTGTTATAGACAGCTAAACCCCTTCAACTATGCAATGAATTCTAAGGCTTTTCACAAAAGCCTTTATAACTCAAAGGAGCCTTTTTTTCAACACCCAACATAACTAAAGTCATATTTTCCCTGAACGAGCTCATCTATAATAGCAGCCCTACTTCTCTCGCTTGTTTTGATGAAGCAGCAGCCCATTAGAAGCGTAGCTTCCCGTCCGAACCCCCGCATCCAGGCGCTGATGTTACTGTAGCTCATGTATCCCTTTAGGCCGCGTCAGGGTTAGCGATCCGCGCTCGCTGGTACTCGGAGTCGTGACAGATTGGTTCTCAGTCACATTAATCTGGGGTAAAAACAGAGTAATAATCAAATGCTGGATATTTTCCAGAGCTCATTGCTTAACGTGTCAAATCTATTCTTGAAAGAACATCTGCTTATAGCCATTCATGTCTGGGTTTATTGCCAGTGTGTCATTTTTATCTGCACACACACTTTCTTTTTTTCTCTTTTTTTTTTCCCTCTCTTTTTTTTTCTCTTTCCTATTTTTTTCCTCTATTTTCCCCTTTTTTTCCCTCTTTTTTTTCCTTTTTTTTTCTTTTTTTTTTTGGTGTGTTAAGTGGATTTTTAGCTGCATTGAAACCAATCCTACAAGAAAGCTACTACTTTTCTAAACGATGGATATGTTTTCACTGTGGATCAGTAGTTTTTAATGAATGACCTCCGGTGCAGATTTCATAATGCAATTTATTGTATTTCAGTTGGTAATAAAGTCTATGAATAGCTAACAGGTCAGCCTTGTTGTTCCCTAATCGTAGAAGACAATGAAATAAGATGAAGAACGTGGTCCTTTAAAAAACAAAAAGCATCAATCCTCAGCCTTGGTGTACCCTTATCATAGAAGACATGAAATAAGAAGCCCTTATCATAGAAGACATGAAATAACAAGAAGAACATGGTCCTTTAAAAAAATGTATATGCATCAATCTTCTGGAATCTTGTCTTTTTCATACCACACTTTTTTATATAATACCTAGAGTTTCTTGTCTAAATATTTGGAGAGAATATGACTTTATCAGAGAGAATTCAATACCTTGTCTACTGGACTGTAAAATATATGTATGAAATAAAATTAGTTCCATTGGTCTTCTAGTGTATGAAAGTGCTATCTGAAGTTGTTATCCTGTTTTGGAAAAAAAGCAAAACAAAACAAAACAAAAAAAAACCCCAAACAAACAAATTTAAAAAAAAAAGAAAATAAAAAAGGGGAAAAAAAGAAAAAAAAAAAAAAAGAAAAAAAAATAAAAAAAGGAAAAAAAAAGAAAAAAAAAAGGAAAAAGGTTACCTACAGACAGTTGTTTCTAATGATCAGAGATCTATTTTAGTAGTCAACTGAAGGTTTAGTTGTGAGCTTCAGATTTTGTGAACTCCAGATGTTGTGCAGTGGTTTTTGGTTTGTTTTTTTTTTTTCTTTTTTAATTTTTTTTCTTTCTTTCTTTCTTTTTTTTTTTTAAAGAACAAAAGGAAAATTACATACAAAACAAAACAAAAAAAAACCCCAAACCCCAGCCCTGAAGAACTATGTACACTGGAACCGTAGTGGTAGCTTTCAGTATTGTAAAGAGATTGTTATATACAAAACCTTTTTGCTGTTTATCCTGTATGTAATAAAGTCCTTTCTAGATCCTATGTGAAAAGAAAAAGTGAAGCGGCTCTCAATCTTCAGCATGTTTCCTCATCAGCGAAGACTTGTGTAATGTAAATTGTGCCATGTTATTAAAAAATGTGAACTAAACTGCTAGGTGCTTCTTTGTGGGGAGTTCCCCAGCGCTGCTATGGGGAAGAAAGACTTGGTTTTTGTTTCCCAACGAGTGGGGCTTTGTTTAGAAGAAATGTGTTCCTCTGTGATCTGTGTTAGATAGGATTGTCCTGCTCTGGCAGGGGGGTTGGATTTGATGATCTCCTTGAGTCCCTTCCAATTCCTAACATCCTGTGGTCCTGTGAAATAGCTCTTAATGTAGTAACCAGGGGAGAAAAAAAAGGAACAAAAAGGAGAACAGGTCCTTGGCTTGCCCAGGTGCCTTAAAATCTGCCAACACCCTCAGTTCGTGTTCACTGAGCAGTCGGTCTTTCAAGGTAGTCTCCGAGTTCAGTACGTGGCTGTATGCAAGCCCTTTGGAGAATTTCACAGGCTGTTAGGGGTTGGATGAGACTTTCAAAGCCTGACTAGGTGTGTTCCTCTGTGATCTGTGTTAAATAGCATTGTCCTGCTCTGGCAGGGGGGTTGGGCTCGATGATCTCCTTGGGTCCCTTCCAACCCTTAATATCCTGTGATGAGACCTTGAAAGATCATCGAGTCCAAACCCCCCTGCCAGAGCAGGGTCACACCAGCATTTTGCCGGTTCTCATCAGCTAAAGGTACAGCTGTGAACGATTTGTACACGAATATGGTCAATGTCTTGCAAATTGTTTAGTTCTCCGTGGTACAACTTTCAAGGTATCCTCTTTTGAAAAGGGTTTGTTTACTTTTACAAGCTTGTTGCAAGCATTTAACAACCTTGACCCAAGTTACTTTGGCAGAGGTAATGTGTGATGCTGAAATTTGCTGTCTTGGGGAAGAGTCAGGACATCTTTCTCCTCCCTCAGTAATTACCAGTTGGGTTGGTAAGCACTTAAATGTATGCAGCTACATATTCGAGTTTCTGTTTGTTCCTCTCTTCAGCCCTTTCCATACTTTACTCTATGGACAGAAATTCTGTCCATACTTTACTCTTTCCTCCACATAAATCTGATGGAATTGAAATCTACCTGAATTTCAACCCTGTAGCTGAGAGAAAGCAGCCCTGTGTCTGTTTAAAAATCCAACAGTGTGTAAACTGTACAGAATGAGCAATGGGAGCTAATGTGCAAAACTAGGGTGTGGGGGGTGTGTGTCTCTTTTGTATCCCATGAGGAACTGCATCTCTGTCTGCTCGATGCACATCATTAAGAAACTGTTCATATTTCTGAAGGGAACCAGTTACAGATGGCCTCAGAAGGATCAAGACTACTGAAGCAAGCTTGCACAGATCCAGGGTTGAAGGGGCCTCGTGAGAGAGAGGGTCTGATGAGACCATCACCTTCCAGGCTCATCTCAGAGCACTCTAATAGGAGCCCTAACGGCTTTGTCAGTGTCTTCAGGGGGAAGAAATTTGGTATCTGATTGCACAGACTATGATCCTTGTCCTCCCAGGTGCTGAGCACACTCCTGCTGATGGTCCTTAATTTCCAATCAAGCTAATGAACCCTCACTCCCAGTTCCAGAAAGCACCGAGGCATTTCACTCCCTTTGAATCCAGTACAATTTAAGTGGCCTTTGAAGGTCTGGATATCATAAGAGTGATGATGCTTAGGGGAATGTGCCTGGAAGGTGTAGTAAGAGATGAAACCAAATGTTGAATGCTTTTAAACTTCTCTAGGTGTCATTCATTGCTTTTCAAAACTTTGATCCAGGAACATCAGCTTGCAAGTATAGACAAACTTTATAGCAGAGTTTCCCATGCAAGACTTTTGTTCTAAATGCTCTACTTTGAATCGGTAGTATTTAAGAAATGAAGTTTGTGTGAGACCATGCTAAATACCACCTGTAGCTGTGAAAGAAGTCATAAGGGTATTATTCTGTAAGGTGTGAGAGATTTGGATGCTAGAAAACCCTGATCTACTATGCTTGCAACACCCAGGACCTTTGCTTTATGCTTTGCAGCTCCCACCTTCCCACACTCCAGTTGATTTTCCACTTAGCAGCTTCCTATCACCAGCAGAGAGAACAGCTAAAGCCGTGCGTAAGGAGGGAAGGGTTCTTTGGAAGCAGTGCTAACATTTGTACCTGGGTGCAGTGTTCACTTCAGGCTGTGCTTTTTCCCCTTCTATAATTTTCAATATTCTTTGGTTACTAAATACCCAGCTCTAACCTGGTTTTCTGCTAGTCATACCTTAGTGGTACTACTTTGCCTTTTTGCAGCTATGTTCCTTCATGTCTTGTGATAACTAAGTTGATTGTAGGCAGCAATAAACGCTGCAGATAGTTGTTTTTTTTTTCCAAGAGCCATAGGCACTTGTCTATTTTTGATCCTTTTTACCTTTGCCTGTGTGAGCTCCTGAGAATTTGTAGTCCTTGCTGGACTGCAAGACAGGCAAATGGAGGTTGGGGAGGATTTTACTGAGAGTCGTTTAATTTGCTTTGCCTGTGCCTTGTAAAACAATTAGCATGATTCTTGGTGATTTAACTGCTGCTTCACAGGTGTGGGTGACTTGTGCTGAAAGCCACCTGGGGCCCTGGAACAAGGTAACAGATGATTCGTTGTGTTCCACTTAAAAAGGAGCTCCTTGGCCAACTGCTTTCATTTCTGGCAAGACAGAAGAAGGAGTGGTGGCTCAGACAGTGACTAAAGGCTCAAACAGTTTTTTTTGCTCCCACGGTGACTCGGTTAAGCCTTACCTGGATAAACCAACTTGCTTCTTTGGACTCTGCCTGCCACTTTTGGAGGAATGCTCTTCTGTAGCTTTGGAAGGTGATTTGGAGCAGGCTCCTAACCTGAATGGTCATTTGAAGGTAATTATTTCTTAACTCTAGATGGGGACTGACCTCTAACTTAGCTGGTTCAGGGAAATAAATGCAGATAAAAGGTGGGTCTACCTCCTCCCTTTCGTACTCTTATCCCATTTTCCTTTGCATTGTGAAATATCAGTGCTAGTTGTTCTTCATGTGAAGCTGTTTGGGACGAGCTCTGAGCTCTGTCCCTTATGCTGTGCTTGGTGCCTTGGCTGGGGCAGGTGAGCATTTCTCAGTGTTGCTAGAATGCAAAACCCCTTTGGTGCTACTGAATAACTGAGTGGCAACTGAAGGCCTCAGTGACTTAGTCATTTTATGAAAGACTACATATTTTTTGCTAGCCAAGATGGAACAGAACTGCAGGTGAGGGCAGACAGAGTAATTTGCCACTGGATTGGGTGCTGGAGTCACTGTCTCTGGAGGTGTTCAAGCAAAGACTGGATGAGGCATTTAGTACTAAGGTCCAGTTAATTGGACAGGGCTGGGTGATAGATTGGACTGGATGATTTTGGGGTCTCTTTGGACCTGCTTGATTCTGTGAGTCTATGACTGTGTTCTCGCTGCACCTTGTCTTTATTTGGAGGAGCTTAGACTGCTTGTGGCCTTGGAGAAGGTGGAAGTTCCCAGCTGGCAAGGCTTCCAGGTCTTACCATGGAGCTGGGCAGTGTTCAGCATGGTTTCTTTCAGTCATATGTCTGGTCAGAGTAGGGGGAGTGTGTGGTCTTTTTCTGTGTGAGTATCTTGCAATAACATTATCATTTAATCACAAAGATAATTTCCTGATCATAGAGAATCTGCCCCTCCTCATTTGTGTTTGTCTGCATCTAGAAACACATGCATTATACACAGCAAACTGCACACAGTGTCAGGCACAGGGATGTCTGTACAGCAAGAGGAGGAGTATGAAATGATAGCATCTTACAGTCTCACACATCTTTTTTTGTTGCTTTCTGATGAGACCTTGCCTGTAGATCGTGATCATTGCATTTGATGTTTTCTCTGCTGGTCTGGTAATAAAGGCTTCACTGTGTTGCTATCTCCATTCTATGCATGGCTAGAGTGCAGCTGGAAACACCAAACTGAGTTACCAGGGTAGCACCAGCCACCCACTGCCTGAGTCACCCAGGGCAACTGGGTTAGTGCCTTAGTCCCCACAACAGGGGAAAAAGCCCTGAATTGGGCAAATTGCAGAGTCAGTGGTGGCAAAAGAAATACCTGGCTTGCTATTCTGTCTTTAGCAAGCTCTTTTAACCACAGAGCATGTTACCAACTTTGCTAAGGCCCTTTCCACAGAAGAACAGGTGTACTTACTTATGAATAATTGAAGTGGCTCCACTGTTGAGCCAGGTGGAAAAGGCTTGCGATCATTCTGGTTATCGGGAGCAGGTGTTGTGTTTTACCACTAGGTGTGCTTTGTTGCTCAGTATTCAAAGTCAAGAGTGCAGGGTTTATTTCTCTTGGTTGGCTTTGGGATCTGTTTCTCTGCTGAAATTCTTGCACTTAGCCATCAACTCCCAGTACGATCATCTGTGTTTCAAGACAAGAAAATAATTAAGCAAGGACATTCATTGATTAGAAACTTCACCTATCAAATAGGCAATGTTACTGTATGTTGATGAAATGCATCTTCTGCTTTGCATTTGCATCTTTAAAGCACTTAACTAGTTTCTGTTGAATCAGTGGTGGTTTGTTGGCTTTTTGGATGTAGGGGAGATTGCATCAGCATCAAAAACTTGGGATTTAGATTTTTTCCTTTACTAAAGATGACTGAAAATGCAAATATAAACTTTCTGGGATTGCCAGTGATCTCTTTTTGAAGGGCGTGGGTGTATCTGGGGCAAACACAGTGCATTTGAAGCTCATTTGATTAAAGAAAACCGAAGAGCTACCAGGCTCTAAAGTAACCACCAGCAACTTGCCCTCCAAAAGGGAAGTTTTGTCAAAGTTAATGTTAGAACAGCCGAGTAGAGCTGGATTTATTTCATCCTGTTAGGAAAGGCTGCCGTTCTTCAGAGATACCACAAGAGGGTAGTTAAAGAGAGCCTGAAAAGAGGAGTGGGCTGGCAGGGTGGATTTGCTGTTTCTTGCAAGGTGAACGTAGCTGTAACTTATCTTCGAGAGGCTGATTCGTGAGGAGCTCTCCTGTTCCTCTGCAGAAAGGATAGAAAGCTCAGTGGTGCTGCGGCAGGCACTGATCAGGCTGAATAAGGAGTGGCCTCGCTTTATCCCGTTGGATGAGATGGACTAGAAGTGATCCACAGCAAGAGCATTCAGCTAGCTAAAGGCAACTGTGTTTCGGAGAGTTAGGTTTAAACTGCAGGCTGCTGCAGTCTAGCAGCGAAGCACATTGCTTATGTTAAGGCAATAAAAGATGCTTCTCTGTAGCAAGTACTAAGGTATGAGTGGTGTGGAGGCATGGAATTAATGTGGCCAAGCCAGGAATATACATATAAAAATAGAGTAATTTTATTTTCCTGAAACCCTGCCCCCAAAACTACACACAGGAATTAATTTAGTTTAATTAGCAGACTGTTTCACTGAGAATATCTTGCAAAAGACAAACTTGGCTGTTTTAGAAGTCAGGGAATGGAAAAGGCCAAGCTATAAACACAGCTTTTCCCCGCTGTTAATCGGGCTGGGCAGCAGAGCTGAGGTGAGCAAGGCTGTCAGAGAAAGGGCCATCCAGACGCTTGTCAGCTCGCTCTCTTGCAAAAGGCAGCCGAGGCTGCTCAGGACCGTTAAGCTTGCACCAGAGAGTGCGTACGGCCGGGAGCCAGCCGTCCGAAGCAGGTCCCTCAGGAGCTTGTCCTCTGCAGCGCCAGGGGATTCTCTCTGCAGGAACTATCCAGGCGGGGGAGAACTCTAAGGCAGGCACCCCGAGGTGGTGGGAAGCACCCCAATATTGATACCTTTCCTAAACAAAGAGTCGAGTTAGCACTGCCTAGGCGCGAAGACCCCAGCCAGCGCCCAGCCCGGCACCTGCGCGGGCACCTGCGCGGGGCACCCCTGGCGCGGGAAGGGCTCTTTGCTCCCTCCCCCGCCCCGCTCCAAGCCTGCAGGGCAGCCGGGGGCGGGGGGGAACAGGTTTTTCCCCACCTTTTCTCTCCCATTCAAAGCGCGGTGGAAGAGGACTTTGGGGTATCCAGGACAATGAGGTAAGGTTTGTCAGCTCCTCAAAGCCTCAGCAGTACTGAGGAGGGCATGAGGCAGCTTTCTCCTTTACCTGGCTGTTGAGAGGGTTAGCCGAGGGCTGTGCCAGAGAGTTGTTTCGTTTAGAGATGCCACATTTTCTGAGGGCAGAAATCGAGATGGCTTATTTAAACCCACCAGGAGTGCCTGCTTCATGGCAGCAGATAACTTGGCCCTGGGTTTTCGTTTTCTGCAGTGGTCATCTTCGCCTTGTCAGCAGAGGGCTGGCATTAAAAGATCTGACTCTCACCGGGGACTGCCTTGCCTTGAGGGGCACATCCTAGAGCAAAGCCTGAGGAGCAGGCAACCAGGCATGGCCCCCGCTGCTTTTTGGCCGGGCTGAGAGACAAAGTGGGCCTGGTAAAGCCACTTTGTCCCTTCCCAGAAGAAAGCCAGGTGCCACACCTGCCTGTCCCCCGGAGAAGCCACGGTAAGCACCTGCAAACTGGTGCCCTGTGGGCACAGCCCGGCTGGTATCGGAGTAGGATTCAGTGCCCTGGAATGGGTGGCAGCCCTGCTCCCAGGGCCTGTATGGTGTGAGCCCCTGGGCTGCTGGTCTGACAGAACTGTAGTCTGCTTTGGGTGGGCTGTCCCTACCTCTTCAGCTGAAATCTGTGTGCCCAGCTCTGCTCACCTGGGAAGCACAAATGCACTTCTCACAAAGCCAAGCAGTGAGGTGGATCAGTGGTGGCAGGGTGGAGTGTGGTGTTGAGGAGACAGTGGCTGGCACTTCTGTGCCCCATGAAGGACAGGAGCTCCTCACTCCTGCCCCCTACCTTCCCCTCCCCAGCCTCCTTCCCCCTGCCCCCAGCCAGCTGCTCTGCTGCCCTGTGCTGGGCTCTCTGCAGTGACTCGGGGGCTGCAGCTCTGATGAACACGTATGATCCTCCTTGCAGCACTATCATTGTGGTTTGTTGTCAGCAGAGTCATGCTATGGTAGTCATTATGGGTTTAAATGAGTCATTTTCCACTTAATTGTATTACTGGGGCTTACAGAGCATCTGGAGCTTTGCAGCAGTAAATACATCACTGCATACCACAGGAATAATACCAATCTGTTGCTTTGAAGAATCTGCTGAGCAAAAATCCAGTGAGGCAGGCAGGTAGGTGTAGGTGTGCCTGTGCCTCCTGACCCGGCTCACTGCGCATCTCTCCTGGTGGTGCCACCTTAGGCCAGGCCTGAGAGCTGTTTGCATTTCAAAGAACAGGACTGAGCAAAGCTTTGAGGCTTCTTTCTTTTGTTTTCCTGGAGACCTTGAGTTTCTCATTACATCGGTTAGTCTTGCAGTGTTTGGGTTTTTTTTTCACGGTTTGCCACTCGTTTGGATTATATTGGTTTTGTTACAAGACATTGGTTTTGTTGCTAGCTCTTGTTGACCATTTTCCTTCATCTCCTAATCGATTTAGCTCAAATAGGTGAACCACTGGTGGCTAAGGAAGAGTATTTGTTGGACGTTTCATTTGTCAGGAACTAAAGGTGGGAGAGAAAACATCAGAAGTGTTCTGGATGCCATTAAAAATGATAGGAGGAGGTTTGGGAGACCCCAGACCACTCAGGCAAGCACAGACACACAAATGTTTCAGTGAGTGCTGCCTGATGTATATGTAAATAGGTAGGAGGAATCAATCATATTAGGTAGGTGTTACTTTGTACAGGTTCATGCATAAAGAACTGCAAGAACTCTTCAGCAATGCAGGTGGGTTGCAGGAGCAATCCACCGTGTGCCCAGTGCTGCAACAAAAAGATGCTGCTTCTTAGGCACAGTGGTGGCTCAGAAGTTTACTCCATTCCACGGTACTGGTACCACAACAGTGAGCTACTGTGGGGGGCAGAAGCACATCCAGCTGGTGCCATGCTTGCAGAAGCTCATTGATTGTCTTTAGTATGACTTCGTGCCCCCTGAAACTGGCATCTTTTCATGTGCAAATGAGAGAGGTTCTTGTCAGGTGCATGCAGAGGGCCCTTGCGTCGGTGCTGAGGCAGCCAAGCCCCTGAAGCATTGCTGTCCCAGGGAACGACGTATGTCTGCTCTGACTGGAAGAACCCCCTCTAAGCTCCTTATCTTTTTATTATTTCACTTTTTCTCGGCTCTCCGCGGCGTTAGCCGTTTGCTGGGCACCGGCAGGGCCGGCGGTCGAGCTGCAGAGGGCAGTGCAGGAGTGAGAAAGCCGAGCCGAGGTGGCGGCGGCGCTGCGCGGTCTGGGCGCTAGGGGGAGACACCGACCCGGGCTGCGGGCCGCGAGGGGCTCCGCACAGCCGCGGCTCGAGCCCTCGCCAGGGGCTGCTTGGGGCTGGTTGGAGCCGGTTTGGAGCCCTCCGCGGGGACCTGCGTGCCGAGGGCTCTTGTGCCGGGCCGCCAGTGCAGCTCCGGCGCCTGGGCCTCGCTCTCCGCACATCTCAGCAGCCCCGCTTTTGCTTTTGGACCTGCAAGGTGTCAGGATGAGCTTGGGTCGGGAGGCATTTGGCTAAAGGCATTGCGAAGGACGCCCTGAGCAGACCGAAGTAAAGGCCGGGGAAAGCGTGTCGGCTCCTTCGGTGCCTGTGGGGATGGAAAATAAGGTAGGGTGAAGTGCAGGTACCATCGAATAGCTTTCACAATGTTAGTGCCTTCAAAAGGAGCCTTCTGCCAGCGCCTCTGGGGGTTGTCCCTTGCGCCTGGTCCCCTGGCAGCCATCCCGAGGAGCCACTGGGGCCTGGTGGCTCTGCCAGCCAGCTGGACCAGCAGCTCCTGGCCTGGCAGGAACGCTGGGGAGGTCACTGTCGTGGTAGGCAGCAGTGTGAAAGTGATTAAAAGTAGGAAATTGTGATGGTTTGGGTGTTCCCCGCCCCCCCACTTTAGAAGTCACCCAGACTAGACTCAGCCGGCTCTGGGAATATGAATGAAGCTATTTATTTACAGCTAGCACAATATACAAGCAGATATTTACAGTATAGACAGCTATAGACAGATATATACAAGGGAAAAGGTAATACAGAAACACAACTCCTCTCCCAGAAACCTGAGTCCCCAGAAGGGGCTCTCAACCACCCCTGCACCTTCCCCCTGCCCCTCTCAACCTTACCTCAGTCCTAAAGAAGAATAGGGGTTCAGCCAAGAGGTTAAGAAGCGAAGGTGAGGTTAGGGAGCTGCAGCTCAGTCAGAAGCCCAAGGCAGAGTGACAAAAATGTCGAGAGTGTTAGCTGATGTTTTCCTTTCTTCAGCAAGACTCTGAGGGGAGTAGACATCACCATTGTTTTCATTTCACAGGCTATGATCTAGCTCTTCTCACCAAAACATTCTAGCCTGCTTCAAACTAGCACAGAAATCAAGGGGGGAAAGGGAGGGAAAGAAACCTCTAACAGCTTCTTTCCCTTTGTTCATTTTTTTGGTCACCTACATTTAACTCGTTGCTTCTAACGGCCTGCTTCGTTCCCCACTTCTGTCTCAAGAAAGCAAGATGGTGGGGAACAAAACCCTTTTTCTTAACCAAAGCTGTGTTTCATTTTTAAAAAGCTTGACTGAGAAAAGTTGGCTCAAATTCCATCCTGGAAGGTCCTCACCAGCTGAGGCAGCATGTTGGTTTTTTTCCAGTGGTTTAGGTATTGCCCAGCTTATTCAGGCAGTACAGAAGCACTTTACAGTGAAGTGGTGGATGCTCAAACAGAGTTCTGCCTGCCTTTCGGGTGAGCTTCTCCCAGGTGGGAGGTGATAGTATGGGAGAAAGCAGGCAGTGTCTGCTCATGGGTTACAGCTGCAGCTAAAGCTCACAGGAAGAGGAAGTTTGTTTCTCCTTTTACTTCAGTTGTCCTAAACCAGGCCAGGGTCTGGATGGATAAACGAAGTATCTCACTGAGCCACAGAGAGTAGTTGGAAGACTTTGAAGATACTGAAGCAAGGACTCCAGCCATCTCATGAAGCACCTTTTTTCCCCTGGAATCTTGATAAGTCTTGGGTTTTGCTGATGGTTTGGATGGCCAGCCAGCAGGACATCAGGTGTTGGGCAGCTCAACTGCAGCAGGCACTCTGTTTCTGTACCAGGATGAGCAAGGTGCTCTGCTGTGGGTGTAAGAAGTAGCCTTCAGAAGTATTTCTGAACTGAAAATTAAGGTGGGTCTCAACATCATGTCTGTTTGGTGTGGCAACAGGGCTCACGAGCACTGGTGACATGGGGACACAGCCAGACTGTGGGATTAGAGATAAAACTGGTTCTTTCTTCAGTCGTGTGGAGGTAAATCAATGTGGTAAACGATGTGCATTGTTCCTGCAGATGACTGTGCTTTCAAACTGTGTTTCAAAGCAAAGGCCCAGAGGCTTCAGGTTTGATTTCTGCTCTAGCTTGCTGGGCAGCCTTAACAAAGTCATATGGACAATTTGTGTATCTGTTTCCTTCCCTGTGGTTTGACTCTCCCCCTGCACTTTCCACCTGTAAAAAGCTTTTATGTCTAGTATTAGCAATTCCATATGAGAGGTTTCCTCATGGTGGTTTTGGTTGAGGTTTTGGGTTGGATTTTTTCCTCCAGTTATATATTCCAATACCCATTAACAATGCAGAAAGTCTGCTTTGGTAGGTTATTTAGTTTTATGCTTTGGTTTAAGGGATTACAGTCAAAGTGGGCATCATATTTTAAGAGCCATTCTGTAATGGCTGCAATAGTTTTATATCACTTCAAATTCTAAACTCCATTAACTTGGTTCCTGTCTCCACAGTTTTGGCTCAGTCAGTTTCACTTTGACTGGCACCAAGGCTGTCTAATGAAACAGACAACTGTCTCTTCCCAATAAATCTAGCATAGAGAGGTTGGATCTCTAATGGATCATTTACATTGCTTCCAAGAATTCTGGCACTTAGAGTACTGTGGAGCTGAACTGGACCTTAGTTTTTTTGCGTGTCCCTCTGACAACTTTAGTTCTGCCTGAATTTGCCTGTCACTAAAGGGCTAAATCATCAATATCTTTGATTTCCCCCCCCCCCCCCCCCCCCACTTCCAAAATTCCTTGTGTACAAATGCCTGCAGCATTTTGCACTGGGAATTAAAGACTTTGCTAAACCTGGGACCCCAGCTGAAAAATAATAAGATAGCTCTGTGACTCTACTTTTGTTAGTGATTCATTTCAGACAGATCCCATCAGTGAAATTTCAGTGAAAGACTAACAAGTTGCACACCTAAGTCATTGAGAAGGGAAAAAGACTCTTACAAATATGTGTATTGTAATGGACAAAAGACAAAATGTGATGGTGGTTAAATGCAAAACTATAGGTTTTTCTTTTATCTAGAATGCTTGACTTGAGTTTTGGCTCTAACAAAGGAAGATTGGGTTGCTGTTCTCATTTTGGCCTGTGGCTGTCTTCAAGAAGTTCTGACAGCTTTTTGGATCTCCTGTATATTGGCAAATATGGAATAGTAGCCTATAAATATAGCTATAAAAGCAGTACTTTGACACTAGCCTGGGAGAGAATGTATTATGAGGGTATTTATGCCTTTGAGGAAAGGACAGGGTATTGTCTAATGGGGAGATCTAAAAGGAAGTCAGTGGGAAGGATTTGCACATAATGGAATATTTAGTTCCAAAACAAAATGCTTTTTTATGCAGTTTTCTGCAGCTGCAAGTGTTGCAGACAGAAGCTGATAAAACTTGTAAATGTTCCTGTAGGTAGCTGAAGACCTGTTGAAGATAAACTTTTATGCTCCTGAGCATCAGAGGAATCCCAAATCTGCTACAGGTATGAAACAATTTATTAGAGGTGCTCCTGGAAAGGTTATGGCAAAATCATCTCTTTTGATTCTGGCACTACAGCTGCTGTATTCCCATTCCAAATGTGGGACCTAAAGGGAACAGGCTGTCTGGCAGTGGCACCAGTCTGGGATTTTGAAGCTCTGTATTGTCTTTTCAGCTCACTGAGAGACTTGCAGGCTCACATAGTTTACCCAATATCAAAATGAGCCAAGCTTTCCATTTATATTCTGCATTGTAGTGTAGAGCTGTGAAAACAATGAACAAGAAAAGTTGTTGTTGTGAGTGGGGAATGAAACTCTCCTGATAACTTTAAAAGACAAAACAGGAAATGTCATTTTGAAATGTTCTACCCTAAATGAAGTAATGGTTTCTCAAGTCACAGCACAGCTACGCTCTGAGACTGTTCACCAACAGAGTAAACAGGGAGCTGGGACCATACCAGCTTTGAGATTCAGCTCTCTCTGTATCTTCATTTTGCTCCAGATTTTCAGACCAAGCTTCTCAAGGCTATTAAGTCAATAACTGGGTCTTTGCAGTATCTGGACTTTCAGGTTTCCAAAATACTGACACATTTCAGTCTAGAGGAACCCAAAGTAGTTTCTAATGAAGTTATTTTTCTTTGGAATCTGACCAAAGGACCACTTCTCCTATTTTCCCCTGAGGGGTGCACAGACCACAGATTTGCAAGCATTGCCAGTTTCAGTAGCCCTAAGTTTCCAAAGGCTGCTAAACCAAAAGCCCTTTCAGGTGAATTGTGTCTTCTGTGCCTGTGATGCTAAGGAATCCCTGCAGCCTGCTGGGAGTGAAACTCACCCCTGTTGTTGGAAGATGTTACATTTCCAGGAAGGATTTTAATTTTGCTTTATTGCCTTTTCCCAGTGTTTTTCTGGAATATTTTCAGCAGCTCTAATTCTGCTGTATGTGCTTAGGTGGCAAACACCAAGGGGCACAGCCTGGCACGCTGAATGCATGCCCATGGTACTGAGCCCTCTTTGCAGCTGAGCTGTAATGCCTAAAGGCTACCACAAAGCTCCACTCAGTGACCCTCATATGCTTGGTTAAGGCCTGTCTTCCACAGATAACACATTCTATCTATCCAAAAGGGTTTTGGTACTTTGCTTATTTCTGCTGCTGCAGAAATAAGATGTGAAAGAGAGCTGCTGCCTACTGCACCAGTAGGGTGCTTCACCTCCAAGCAGCTGCTGTGTGCTGTGGCGACTTCAGCTGTTCCCTGTAGGGCTATTTGCTTAGTCTTGGATCTGAGTCACCTGTGTTAGACTGCATAACTCAGAGCTGGTTAGCAAGGCAGCTTTTCCTGAAACGAGATTGTGCAAAGCCAAGGATACAGCCTTGCCTTAACAGGATGGGTTTTGGTGCCAGGTTTTTTTTATTTTCCAGTGGTTTAGGTGTTGCCCAGCTTTTTCAGGCAGTACAGAAGCACTTTACAGTGAAGTGGTGGATGCTCAAACTGAGAGTTCTGCTTGCCTTTTGGGTGAGCTTCTCCCAGGTGGGAGGTGATAGTATGGGAGAAAGCAGGCAGTGTCTGCTCATGGGTTACAGCTGCAGCTAAAGCTCACAGGAAGAGGAAATTTTGAGAGACTGACTTTGTTTCTCCTTTTACTTCAGTTGTCCTAAACCAGGCCAGGGTCTGGATGGATAAACGAAGTATCTCACTGGGCAATAGAGAAAAGTTGGAAGACTTTGAAGATATTGAAGCAAGGACTCCAGCCATCTCATGAAGCACCTTTTTTTCCCCTGGAATCTTGGTAAGTCTTGGATTTTACTGGTGGTTTGTTGTATCCGGAGGTTTGCTGGTCTGGTTTCCGAATGATCGTCAATGGTCCTTGTTTGTTTAGTATCTGTGATAGACTCTGTTGCCTCAAAACAACGCTTGTGGCAGAGCAGGTCTGTAACCCATAATGATTCTGTTGTCCCAAAGAAGGGGTGACGTACCTGGTCGTGAATAGACCGGGGTGATGGCCTTAATAGTTCTGCAGGGGAGCTGCTGGTTTAACAAAGAAAAGAGAGAGTTCCTGCAGGGGGAATTCCCTCTTTAAATCCAGGTGTGACAGACGCACTGCAGGGGCTGGTGCGCACCTCTGTGGAGAGACACCCTACCAAAAGAGTGTAAAAGTAGCACAATTTCTGGGTTCATGTGTTGCATCTACCACAGGATACTGTGCTGGGATGTACCTGCACCTCTGGAAAACTTGGGCTCTGGATCCAAGGAGTGGTCATAGCTGTCTTTTTCTCTCGCTTCTTAACTCTCTCTTCCTTCTTTTTCTTCCCTTTTCCCCTCTACTTCTGTCTATTACTGAGAGTTTTTTTTCTGACTCTAACAAACCCAAGTCGTTATTTGGTATTGGTTCACTTTAATTTACAGCAAGGGAATTTTTGAATCCTTGCATGACCTCCCCTGCTGAGCAGGGCTGGCTCGGGATACTGTGTCATGACACCATCTCTGTAGCTCACAGACTTCAGTGTTGTTTTGTTTTTTGGCTTGTGTGTGGTTTGGTTTCGGTTTGGGACTTCTTTGGTCACGTTTGTAAGAGGAGTTCATAAATGAAGACCCTCGGACTGAGAAAAAAGATGTTTCAAGGCTGCGTGGTGCTAGTAAAGAGGAGGGAATGAGACGTTAGCAGTGATCTGCCAGGGTCATCTTTCCCACCAGCTCAGTAGGCATCACCAGCAGTGCCTACCAGGAGACCAAGTAACCAGATGAAGCATGAGTGAGGAGTGGACAGATGCAAAATAACCTGTAAAGCTCCAGAGCTGGTCACTTCAAGCTGTGAGTGACTTTTGTTTTGGGGAATTCATGCAACCACTACTCAGGCTGCTCTTTACACGAACAAAAGACTTATCTCTTCTGGGTTACAATGTAGCATTTTTTTGCCTGCCCTAAATTCACTTAATTTTAACTTAATCACTCCATATTTGTAATGTTTCTGTGAGGCTGCCGCGTTGCTGTCTCAGCAGCAATAGGGGGAAGTTGAAAGAAGTTAATCGTGCTGTGTAGCTCCAATGCCTTCTGGTTTATTATGAAGAATAAAGACAAGCACTCCACTATTTTATCTCTCATGTGCAGTTAACTTAATTCCTAATCCTCTAAAGAGATGGGGTTCTTCCTAACGGTTTGGCTTCTGCCTTGCTTTCGAGCTGCACATGAAACTTAAAAGTAGAACTGCTCAGTGCTGAGAAAATGTTAATAAATGCATGCATAAGTCAGTCTTCATTAGCTTCTCCTTAAACATTCAGAGAGAGTTTTCCTCTTAGTGGCTTGCCTAGCTGAAATTAATGCTTAGCAGGCTTCTTTCCTCTCGTGCGGATAATGGCTGCTGATTCACGGCACAGCACAAACGGATACCTACAGTCAGCTAAGCTCTCTGCTCTAAGTGTTAGTAGCTGTCTAAAATACCTCTTCCTCCTCAGCTGGGAGGTCTTTTCTTAGCCTGGCCACTGCCTCCTCCCCGTTATTTTCATAGTTCCTCGCTAGATCTGAGTATTCACTCAGGACATGTGGGCTGTGGTACAAGTTAATAAGCCTCTGCAAGCAGCTAGATCCTCACAGTGATAGTTCTCTTTCTTTTCAGTATGTTACAGTGGAATGGGATTTAGCAAACGGCTTAACAAGATTCATCTGCAGGATTTGGCCTTTGTTGTGTTTCCACTTGTGGACAAACTTGTGCTTTGTCCTTGTTTGCTCTGGGAAACAAGCTCCAAAAGTGCTGAGACAACATCTGTGCTTAGGTGAAGTTTTCACACAGCACGTAGTCAGCAAACCTCCACCGGTTCAGTTCAGAATACTGTTTACATTGCCCCTCTCCTTTGGGTACATTTAATTTTAGTCCCTTACACTCTTGCAATTTCTCTCTTACTCCCCACATTCATCTTCCTCCACTCAGCTAATTGGATTAACACTTTTACTGTATTTCTTGTGTGGTATTGATTTGATAATAGCAATCTTCCACTCTTAACTGTAATCCCATATTTTCTCTGGCCTCAGAACAGCCTTAACTAGATGCCCCTTCTCCTCCACCATTGCCCTTGGACTTTGTTTAAAATCCCCACAGTGATCAAAAGTCCTGAAGCTTAGTTATGCCCAGCCCTGTAACAGCAGCGTGCCTTGCTGACTGCATAAGCACTGAAGGTGTAGGTGTGGGATAACGCTCCCCCTTCCTTTGATAGCTGCTCAATCCTGACATAAATGACCTCCCAAAATCTGAAGCTTGTGGTTTTGCAAGCATTTAGTCACTTGGGTGCTTAGCTTAGGTATCTTCAGGGGAGGTTAAATACCTCAAATATTTGCTTGCCTGTGCTTACTCTTCGATGTTCAAACTCCTGGCAAGAGCTCAACAGCCAAATTCCCTGGTGACCTGTGAAAATCTCTGCTGAAGTGTCTAGAGCATATAAATCTTAAGCTTTCTGAGAGTCAAGAAATGTTTGCAATGAGGCAAAGTCTGATTCACTGCAATTATCAGCAGCTTTCCAGGAATTCTGGCAAAGCAGACCCTGTCTTTATCCTCTGTGTAAAGGAATCATTTTGATAGTCAGATGTGCAAGCTCAACTGTGTATGGACTCTGCAGAGTTTCAAGCTTGGTGTGCATCTTTATTTTGATTCCTGTTTGTGATGCAGACTGCATTCTCTAAAAGCCTGAAATTATCTGCTGGGCTGGGCAGTGGTTGTCTTCAGCTCCTCCTCAAACGAGCTGAGGCTTCTTCCAAGCTAATCTGCTTTTGTTTGCCTTAATGTGGCTCCAAAGGTGTGTGAGGCTCCATCCGTCCTGCCCCTGCTTCAGTCTTGTGCACTGTGGAGGAGAGGTAGTGTCCAAGTGGCAACAAGCCACTTGCACTTGGGATCCTGGCAGCTCTGCTCTTTCCTCCAAACCAGTGCTGCAATAATGACTTATTTTGACTTGGGGAAATGGGAAGCACACAGTTCTGGCTGCCCCTTTCTCCTATTTGATCCAGCATTTTGCAAATAAGGCTTCCCCCTACTCAGGCTGGCTGTGCAGTCCAGAACCGAGGCTGATGTGTTCACACACACAGGGCATAGTCTCCAGGTGTAGGCAGCTTCATTTTCTGTCTCACTCTGCTGTTGTCACAGTTTAAAAGAGTATTTTCATTATACTATGGCAGCTGTGAGACAGTTCCTCAATTTGACAGCTTCTATGCCAGCTTGCTGCTCTCATCACACAGATGAATTTCTTTCATGTTCAATATCAACATTTCACTGC
Source organism: Pogoniulus pusillus (assembly GCF_015220805.1). Classification (NCBI taxonomy): domain Eukaryota; kingdom Metazoa; phylum Chordata; class Aves; order Piciformes; family Lybiidae; genus Pogoniulus; species Pogoniulus pusillus. The sequence goes on along the minus strand of NC_087290.1, from coordinate 4,812,881 downwards.
TTTGAAGTGAGCTGTAGCATAAGCAAAGAGAGGACAACCATCACGGAGTAAGAGGCTGTAAACACAAGGTGTGTGTGGATGCTGTTACAGGGATACTGGAGGAAGAAGTGATTGGTGTTATTTGATACTACTTACATGGACTTCAATTTTATTTTGTTCCTTACACCCTCCTGAGGCTAAGGCCACAGCTCAGGATAGCACACCTCCTTCAGCATTTTCTTGGCTTTTGCTTCTGCTGGTGGAGAGTCAGGGCCTCCAAATTTCTCTGCAGGCTATCAGTGAAGTTATTAAAGACACAAAGTGTCTGCTCAACAAGTTTGCCAATGATACCAAACTGGGAGGCTTAGCTGATACGGCTGCAGGCTGTGCAGCCATCCAGAGAGACCTGGATAGACAGAGCTGGGCACAGAGGATCCAAATGAGGTTCAACAAGGACAAGTGCAGAGTCCTACATCTGGGGAGGAACAATAAACTGCACCAGTACAGGCTGGGAGGTGACTGCTGGAGAGCAACCCTGCAGAGCGGGACCTGGGAGTGCAGGTGGAGAACATCTATGGCACAGCAATGTGCCCTTGTGGCCAAGAAGGCTAATGGGTTTCTGGGGTGTATTAAGCAGAGTGTGTTCAGCAGATCAAGGGAGGTTCTCCTCTCCTCTACTTTGCCCTTGTGAGACGTTATCTTGAGTACTGCATTCAGTTTTGACCTCTCCAGTTTAAGAGGGGCTGGGATCTGCTGGAGAAGGTCCAGCAGAAAGCTATGAGGATAATTAGGGCACTGGAGCACTGCCTGATGAGGAGAGTCTGAGGGACCTGGGGCTGTTTAGTCTGGAGAAGAGAAGCCTGAGAGGAGATTTGATAAATGTTTATAAATCTCTGAGGGCTGGGAGTTGGGGGGATGGGACAGGCTCTGCTCACTGCTCCCTGGGATAGGACAAGGAGCAATGGATGGAAGCTGCAGCACAGGAGGTTCCAGCTCAACACAAGGGGGAACTTCTTGACTGTAAGGGTCCCAGAGCACTGGCACAGGCTGCCCAGAGAGGTTGTGGAGTCTCCTTCTCTGGAGCCTTTCCAGGCCTGTCTGGATGTGTTGCTGTGTGGCTTGAGCTGGATTGTGTGGTCCTGCTGTGGCAGGTGGCTTGGACTCAATGATCTCCTTGGGTTCCTTCCAACCCTTAATATTCTGTGATCCTGTGAACCCCAAAACACCAACCAAACCAAGCTGGGATCCTTGCACATCTCTGGGACTGGGCAGTGTCCTACCTTCTGTAGAGGGAAAAAAAAAAAGATGGGGACAAAGTAATCTCTACAAAAAACAGTTTTGTGTTAGGATTTTCAACCCTCATTGGCCCAGGACAAGCTTCAGAAGATATCTGTTCTGTTGTAAACTATGACCTGTCAGTGCCAGTCACAGCAGGAATTGGGTTTGAGCTGGGCTTGTCTGCTACTCTTTGCTCCCTTGTAACCTTTTGTGACCGTGTACTTAACCCCAGAACATCTTATTAGTGGCTTATTTCCTTTACTTTGCATCTAATATCTGATCAGTAGTCTGAGGTTGTTGCCATACCTCTGTTTCATGGCAGCTTTGAGAAAGGAAGCTTTTGTGATGCTTTCCTGTGTTACAAAGGTGTTCCTGCAATGGCTCTCATGTAGGCTGTAAGCAACTTTCAGTAGGTGTTTCATCTGAACTCCTCTTGAAGCATTTTCCATATTCACTTCCTCCCACCTTGCTTTTCCCGAGGTCCCACTTCCCTGGGAGATCTGTGGAATACTTGGCACAACCACAGCACAGGAAGGAGGGCAGTGGGAAAGGGCTGCAAGTGCTTGCAGCAGCAGCTGGCTGAACCCTGTCCCCTCTTCTTGCTCCAACCTGGACAATTAGAGGTCATATGTGTGCATCTAGGGGTGGTTTCAAACACCTGTGGACAGGACTGTGGAGCTGGAATCTGAGTAGCCCAGGTTTGCCCATGTGCTTTTTGGGGTGATTGGTGAGGATTTGTGTGCAACCTGAAGGTCAGGAATTTGCAAAGTCTCTTTGTGTCTTGAGGACTGGAGCTGTCTCTTAGGACATCGGAGTTGCCAAAGCAGGGAGTGTAGGGAAGTCCTGTGCAAATGCTGGAGCAGGATTTGGGGAGCTATGCACAGCTTGGGACAGGAGCTGAAGGGAGTTGAGCTGGATGGTGCAAGAACTGCATGGGGCTTAGGACATGTCTAATAAAGGTGGGATTGGAGTGCTCTCTGTTACCACAAACCAGTTAGTCCCTCATGCTTTGGAGAAGCTGATTTTCCTCTCAAGTGGGTGTAAATGCTGCATTTCTGACTTGCTTGTGTTTGCTCTCAGACTTCAGCCTTGTTGCCATATGGAGCAGCAGAGCAATGGTCTCTGTTAGAGCTGTAGGGAATGATGGATTTGCAGTGTGTAGGATAACTTGTGCCTTAACAAAATTGCTTCCTTTTGCCCTGGAAAGAAAGCAAGTATTAACTGCTGCTTCAACAACCTACGCATGTCTGAACTTCATTCATGCCCCTTATGCTCTTAGGGGATGTCAGTGCTGCTGTCATCCTCCAGTGCTGCATTGTTGACATCATTAGCAGTGGAATTACTGTAGTACTGAAAAGCAAAAGTGTCAAACTATTTCAATGCAACAGAAAGGGCAAACAGCTCTTGCTAGAACAGCCTTCTAAAACTGAAGCTGAGGGACAGTGATCCTTCACTTTGGATGGGGGGGTGTCAAGAGTAGTAGCAGTCAGGTGTTTGTGTAGGGTTAGCAGTGTACTAGCAGTTGAAACCATTTTGTCCCAGGAGATCCCAAGTTTTCTGCAGTGTGCTGCACAACGACCTAAATCAGAGGAAATAGGTTAGCCAAAACAACAAACTCTGGCTTTAGGATGCCTTTTGATGTATGTTTTCTGAGGAGCTCTTGCTTGCACATCAGAGGTACATTACCGAGGAGGAGGATGTGTTATTGCTGCCCCTCTGCCATGAAAGCATCTGCCTGACCCTTGTTTCCTAGTGACCACGGCTGTAACCTGAAAAGCTCAGCTTAGAAGCAGTCCTGCTGTGAGCAGCTTTTGATGCCCAGAGCCAATTCTCAAATGGAGCATTTCACTATTTCCTGTTGGGAGATAGTGCCTAACTTGCCTCCCTGCATTTGATCCACTGAGCCTTTCTCTTCTGTCTTGGCTTGCTGTGGTTGTTGTCGGTTTGTGGGTTGGCTTTGTTTTGTTGGATCTGTTTTTTTTTTCTCCCCCTAGCTTGTTGCTTTTCTCGTATGCACTTCAGAGACTGGCTAGAAATAGCTTAGCTGTTGAGAATGAGTGGGGAGGGTGAAATACAGGAGAAAAAATGCTGGTTGTATCTGCTGAGCCTTAGCCATTCCTTGACAAAATAAACTGTATTCCCTTTCTTCCCTTGTGGCAATTGATCTCTGACTGGAGCTGTGCTTATTAATAAAGAAATAAGTTTACCCCTCGGAGGAAAAGACAGCTTATTGCTCAACTTGCTATTTCCTCACACTTCTTTTGTACAGTGCAGTAGCTGATGGCAGACACATCTTTTAGAAGGGTGGGCTGTGGCTAGCTCAAGAACTGCAAACAAATGTATTTGCCCAAGACTGTCCCCAAACAGCAGTACAAGGCATGTGTATAAGCTAATTTATGGCAAGGCTTAGGAGGAGCAGCTGAGATCTCTTGGCTTGCCTAGCTTGGAGAAGTGAAGGCTTCAAGGGGACATCCACCACAATCTACACCTGTCTCAAGGTGGGCAGTAGAGGTGGAGATCTCTCTAGCACTGATCTTCTCTCTGACTCCAGGGAATGGAACAGAGCTTTCAGGGGAAGTCAAGTTTGGAGATTAGGAACAGAGTGTTCACGGACAGGGTGGTTGTACCTGGAACGGGGTTCCCAGAGAAGTTCAAGTTCAAGAGAGACATCTGAAGAGCAGCCTTCATCATATGGTTTAGCTGTAGATAGTCCTTTGAAGAGCCGGGAGTTGGACTCCAAGTTCCTTATGAGTCCCTTCCAGCTTGAGATATTTTCTGATCCCGTAACATATCGTTACTTTGGTTTACAGACTAAATACTCTGCAATGAAAATAAGCTCAGCAAAGCAGCTCAGCAACCTGCACTCGATGAACCTGCTTTTGGTTGGTTAAAACCAGGTGTTTTAGTTGTGTGCAAACAGGCTTCTTATGGCCTGGAAACCTCCACAGCACTAGAGAGAATAAAAACCTCTCTGCTAAATGCTGTTGCTTTGCAGTGGATAGCTACAAAAACTGAGCTTGCAAATTAGGTTTTGTTTCTCTTAGCAGCTTGCCTAGAGTTTAAGTTCTGCCTGGCACATACCTGAGGGGCATAGATACCCTTAGGTATCCTTTGGCATTGTCTATGACAGGTGAGTGTTATGTCACTTCAGAGCAGAGGGAAAATAGAAAGGCTTTTGCAGTGTTTAATCAGAGGCTTGGTTTTAAGAACCAGTTCATGACAAAAAATGGGGACATGTTAGGCAGTTTATTTTATATCTGTGCAGAAATAACAGCTAACAGGTGGCTGGTACTAACCAGGCAAATAGGAGTAAAATTATGATTTGGATGCAGAGCTGTTGCCTTGTTGAAGATCTCCACCAATTTAATAAGCTCCAGGAACTGAACCCACTCCTAAGGGCCCAGTCCTCCAATGCACTCTGCAAATGAATTTAATTGAGTTGTAATGAGGCTAGTTACAGAGAACTGTTCCACTTAATGTGCAGCTTGTTGCAGGATTAGCTTCAAACTCAGGAGTGCAGCATATGTTGGAGCATTACTTCAAAAATAAAGTGTTCAAGTTGTCAGAAAGACATCTGAACACCTCCTTTATGCTTTTAGCTTCACATAAGACTTAAAATGCACTTTCCTGCAAATGGGCAGCTGATGAAGAGCTGTCTAAACTCAGGCTACAGTGAGAAGGACAGCTGAGATGTTTCTGGTGAACCTTTTAAGGCGATCATGGAGAGATCTGGCATCTAAATGCCTCTATTGAGACATTACATGCTAGCCTTCCAATGTGACCTCAGAAGGAGTTTCCATAAGGAGCAGCTCGAGGTGGGCTTCTGATCTTCAAAAGCTAAGAAGCTCATTGAATACTGGAAGTGGTGGCACACTCTCTGCTTCATTTAGAAGTGATTTTATTAATGAAAAGTAATGTACATAGAATCCCAGAATTGTCAGGGCTGGAAGGGACCCCAAGGATAGAATCATAGAATCAACCAGGTTGGAACAGACCTCCAAGCTCATCCAGTCCAACCTAGCACCCAGCCCTAGCCATTCAAGTAGAATATGGCACCAAGTGCTTCATTCAGGCTTTTCTTGAACACCTTCAGGGATGGCAACTCCACCACCTCTCTGGGCAGCCCATTCCAATGCCACTCACTCTCTCTAGGAAGAACTTCCTCCTAACACCCCTCCTAGACCTCCCCTGGCACAACCTCCTAGACCTCCCCTGGCACAACTTGAGGCTGTGTCCCCTTGTTCTGTTGCTCACACTAGATGAGGGCCCCATCCAGCCTGTCCGTTTTATATCCTTAACTATTAGTAGCCACAATTTATAGTACAGGAAAGATCTGAGCAAGACTGGGTTTATTTTTAATTCCTTGCTGGTTTTAACCCATCAGTGTGCAAGCAAATGCCATCAAAAGTTTATTTAGAAAGAAAAAGGACCTTTTGGACTAATACCACTGAAGATTGAGATCCAGTTATGTGTCATATCAAAAGAGACTGACAGGCATAATTCCCTGCAGGGTATCTCAGAGGGAAGGTTTGGTGCCCCAGCAATAACTTGTGGTGTAGGATACAATTTTCATCCTATGATGCTTCCTCTGGAGGACAGAGAAACATGTTTTGGTAAAATGTGTGACTTGGCCTGTTTTGTGCACAAAATATAATGAAACAAAGTTTGAGGCTTCTATATTAAGAGTGAGTTAAGGTCCTTTAAACTGCATCCTGCACATCAAATTCTTTTCTTCACACTGTGGGCACAGTGCTTGTCCAGTTCTATTTAACTTGCCCTCAGGCTTCTAGATATAAATCTCTGCTGAAATATTTAGACAGCAATTATGGTATTATATGTTTAAATGGGTGAAAATGACCTATCAATACATAATAAACAGACACAAGAATATATTATTCGTGTTTCTGAAAGCTTCAATTATTTCTATTTGGGTATCAATTAGAGTTTGCTTTTAAACAGAAGTCAGAGTAGTAGCATTCAGTTCACTTACTCTAAATTAGATGGCAGTATGTTTCACTTAATATAAATTGTGTGTGATTACTTACAATCAGTTTAAATCAATAAGTTTGTGATGGATTTTTACCCTGTGCTGTGGTTTCTCAGTAATAAATCCCTTGTTTAGTCCAGAAGGCATCGCTTCTTTTGGCAGCTTTCCATGCATTTCCGTAATGAGAATTGGATAGGCACTGCTTCAGCAAATCAGCATTGAAGGAAGAGGGGAGAAAAAAAGGTCCCTGTAGAGGATAAACACGTTTTAAAAAATCAATTGAACTCAACTAGTCTCAATTCATGTGAATAGAACATTCTGAGAATCTTGGAATCTGTTCTTTGCAGCAGAAATGTGTGCATGTCCTGGCCTACTGAGTTAAAGGCAGGGAATCCCAAACAGAAAATTGGGTTGGGTGGTGAATGGCTGAGATCTGCTCTGAGGAAAAGGACCTGGGGGTCTGGGTTGATGAAAAGCTCAACATGAGCTGGCAGTGTGAGTGCAGCCCAGACAGCAACCTTGTGCTGAGCTGTAGCAAGAGCAGCGTGGCCAGCAGGGCAAAGGAGGGGATGGGTTTAAAGTGGCAGAGGGGAGATTGAAACTGGGTGTTAGGAAGAAGTTCTTTCAAGTGAGGGTGGTGGCACACTGGCACAGGTTGCCTAGGGAGATTGTGGATGCTCCCTCCCTGGAGGTGTTCGAGGCCAGATTGGATGAGGCCTTGAGCAATCTGTTCTAGTGGGAGGTGTCCCTGCCCATGGCAGGGAGTTGGAACTGGATGAGCTTTGAGGTCCCTTCCAACCTAAACCATTCTATGAATCAGAATGTAAGCTGTAACTCCAGAATTGGAAGCTTTGGTACCAAGTATGTGGAGGATAGTTGCATAACTTTTATGTTTAGCATCTGAACTGAATCACAATCTGGCTTGGTTTGTTCCTAATGTCATGCCACCTATCTGCAGAAACCACTGCTTTTACCCTAGTCTCCTGTGAACTAGAGCAGGAATTGCTCATGGTAAGTTGCATAGTGCTCATAGTGGATAACAAAGGGATCTTAGCTGTGGAACTGTTTGTAGCTGGAGTTTAACAGGAGTAGGGAAAAGAGCCCCAGGAATTGGTGGTGGCAAGGCAGCAGCCACTTATGGATGACAACATACTGGATTTTGTCAGCCACCTGAAGTATGGAGGTTATGGTGAGATGGGTAAGAAAGCTGCTTGTGGGTGCCTTGAAGATAAAAGAAAATGACCTCTTGGGATGATGTAGCACAGTGAAAACCAACCTGGCTATGGCAATGCACTTGTATGAGCAGCAATCTCCTGCCCTGCTTGCCAGTGAAGCTCTTGGTGGTAAATCTGTCAGTGTAAAGCATCCACTCAATCACATGAGGATGGCTAAAGTCATTAATTGAATCAGAGTGGGGAAAGCTATTTTCAGTTTCCTGAATGGAAAGCTGCTTCCAGGCCAGGAAGTTCTTGCCCATCTCTTAAGTGAGCTCTCTGCTTCAGGTCATTTATGCCACAGAGCATGCACATGCTTGGTCTTTCTCCCACTTCTGGATTCAGCTCCCGGTTGTAAAAGTCACACAATAGCACTGTGTTGCATCCCAGGGCTGAGCAGACTTCATGAGGGAATTCTTAACAGAAATAAAACATGGAAGTGAATCAGTGAACTCCTGAGCTGCTGAGAGCACCAAAAAATCTGGGAGTGCCAATGCTTGCAAGGTCTGGCAGCGAGGAAGAGATGTTGGGAAGGGTCTGTAGGAGGGGAGCAATACAGTGACAAATGAGTGTGTGTTTTGGTGCAGGCATGATAAGTTAGGCACTCAGAGGTTCATAGAATGGCTTGAGTTGGAAGGGACCTGAAAGATCTAGTCCCAACCCTCCTGCTGTGGGCAGGGACACTTTCCACTAGCCCAGGTTGCTCAAGGCCTCATCCAGCCTGACCTTGAACATCTCCAGGGAGGGAGCATCCATGATTTCACTGGGAAACCTGTGCCAGTGTCTTACCACCCTCTTGGAAAGAATTTCTTCCTGATTTTCAGTCTCAGTCTGCGCTTCTCAGACTTCAGTCCATTCCCTCTCATCTTGTTATAGCAAATCTTTGGAACAGTTCTCTTACAGCTCTCCTGTAGCCCTCTTCAGTTAGTGGAAAACTGTTCTAAGGTCTCCCCTGAACTTTCTCTTCTCCAGGCCTGTACAGCCCCATCTCCCTCAGTCTTTCCCCCATAGGGGAGGTGCTCCAGCCCTCTGATCACCTTTGTGGCTTCCTCTGGACCTGCTCCAGCAGTTCAATGACTTGCATAAAAGCACTGAAGCTTAATACAAGCGCCCAGGCTAAAGATAAGCATTATCACTTGCTGCAAGTTCTGTTTCTCTGTGCAAATTGGTCTATTTTTCCTTCTTTTCTGGAGCACTTGGATTGTTAAGGAAGCAGGTGGTAATTGTGGAGCTCCTGCATCCAAAAGGACATTTAACAGCATGGGTTGCCTTTGTTTTTAAAGGAGCTGCAGATCTGCTGACTGTCTTGGCAAGAAATAGCAGCTGTTTGTGGCTATTTTTCTTCAGCAGGACAAAGCTTCTAGGTTGGGTGTTCTGGTCCTTCACCTGCTTTTCCTGCAGTGGTGCAGAGGCGTTTGTTAATAGACTGACCTGCAATCTCCATGTATGTGGTCTGTGTGTGTTTGCCAAGCTTCTGCCCCAGGCCTTTCCCCTGCTGCTTTTTCAGAACTGCATTATTCAGCTGTGACCAGGAAGAATTATTTTCTATCTGGGCTATCCAAGTGTTCTAATTTGTCAGGTAATTGCTACCAGAGCCAGGCTTTGTGTGAAGGCTAACACCAAAAGGACTATTCGAGGTGTGCAGGCAGGTGTATAATTTTATACTTTTAAATTCATTTGATAGAGAAGATCATAGAATGGTTTGGGTTGGAAAGGACCTTCAAGATGATCATCCAGTGCCAGGTCTGACTTGCAGCATGTGTGGCAGGGAGTCAGTCATTTCCACTCAGATGGAAACTCATTTTGAGACATGCTTGCCTGTGAGCACAGCTAAAAGTGTAATTACAGCCCATGGGGAGACCATGTGCTATAATTGAACTGCTGCTGATAGGCAATGAAAAATGACTGTCTTTTGAAGGCTCTGCCCATCCTTTTCTCTTTATCTGTTCTGAGTTGGGTCTGTTGTAATCACAATAGCTGGCATTTCTCATCCTTGGAGACTTTCAAGTCTCATACCTTCAGTCCAATAACCGCTCGGACTTCTTGACCTGCCTTAAGCCACTCTCAGGATGTTCCAGGGAGGTAGTTTATGGAAGAAATACATTCATTACACTCACTAATAATCCCTTTTTCTTTGTGTATGGATGCCATAGCAATTGCATAATAGCAAGAGCTACAGGTAAGGTGCCTTGTGATCTTAAACGAAGCTTCTGGTGTGATGAAGTGCACAAGCCTATTGCAATAGTGCTGAAGGTAACTGCAAACCCTTAGGCATATTTACCTCATCCAAAGCAGGGCTGATGAAACTGGCTTCTTGTGACAAATATTCACCTGGTGTACAGCCATGTGCCTGCCTCTGCTTTAATTGCCAGTGCCTTGCAGATCAACATGCCATTTTTCTTCCTTGCCATTTAAACAAATATTTGTGTGTTCTAATGCTTGCAAAAAAGCTTTGCATAACTGTTAGCAAAATCCTTACCCATAGCCACCCACACTCCAGCTGAAGCCTCTGGTTGATCAATCCTGCTGTCCTCAGTAGGAAGGGATGCTGCAGGCAGTGTCTGAATCCTGAGATGTAACAAGGCTTCAGAGAGGGAGAGTTGGTTTGGTTTTTTTGTTGTTGTTGCTGTTTTATTTGTTTGGGTGAGTGGGGAAAGAGATTCTTATGGAAAAAGTTACAAAACTTTCCATGAGTGCTGGTGATGCAGGATGGTCTGACCAGTGGAGCATGGATCTTCTGTCCCATTGCAAGCTAGTATGGAACAGTGTATGGCACATTGCTGAGCACTTCCAGATGTACAAAGCTGGTCCTCTGCACTACAAAGCTGTGAGAAGAGACTTTGTCTTCTCCTAGCTCTTACATGTGGCTTGATATGCTTGAGTGGTTCTGGAGCATGGTCTAGCCTTGAGCTCTGTGGTAAAGGGTTGGACTTGATGATCTGTGAGGTCTCTTCCAACCTTGGTGATACTGTGATACTTTGAGCACCTTGAAATTTACCATTTGGAAATGTGGTTCCTCTGTGGCTTCTAGAGCAGCAGCACTTCCCAGGAAGTCACAAGTATGTTGCTGTGTCACCTCCAGTATGCTTTTCATCTTTGGGTATCTGTCTCCTGCTTCAAGCTTGCTGAACATCTTCAGTCTTTGCCACTGATACAGCTGATCTGTATTTCTATGGATGATTTTGCATTTCAATGTGGTGACACTTCAGGGGGAACTTCAAGTTAGCCTTTATCTTCTCACATCTGGAAAAGATACTGACTGAAGCAGACTGAACCTTGACATGCAATAAGACTTCCATCAGAGGAGGTAAAAAATGCTCTCTCCAAACCTGCTTCTTGTTCTCTTTTTGCTGAGGGGAAATTGTGTAAATTGGCAGATGCTGAATCTGAGCATCAGCAGGTTTTGCTCCCTCTCTCCTTTCTGGCAGAATGGAGAGTGACAAAGCCAAACTCCACTTTGCTGCTCTGGCTTGCTGAGAGAATGGTGTGCAGTCTTGTTTCGCATGCTGAGAATCCCCACAAATCCTGTGTGTCTGATGATCTGACATGTAGTGTTCTAACTGAAGTTCGAAGGCCAACTGCCTGAGAAGAGACAGAGCCAAGGGAAGTATTTGTTCCACCTGAACCTGGGAGATCTCACTGCTTTTATTCTTCTTCTGTGTTACAAAGAATGAGCAGCAAAATGAGAGAGACCACTGCTGCGCTCAAAATCCTCATGTAGTTTGGCAACACAGCCCATTAGACTTACATTTAGTGCCAAGCTACTGAAGATGCAGAGAATCAATTGCAAGTACATTCAGATTTCCCTCTCTCTGGTCCTGAACTGTTTCTTTTCTCTTGAGGAAAACATGGAGATAGCCTCTTCTGAAAATCCTGGGTGCACAAGAAAGCCGCTAATGAAAACAAGCCTCTCTTACAATTCTATTTTACATCTTTGTGTACTGTTGTGGTGAGACTGTTTTCTGCAAAGAACTTGTAGTTCCTTTGGCAAGACAGGACTTGACAAATGTGCAGTCTTCTTAAACAAAACAACTCTTTTTAGAAACTGAAGTCTTTTGATCCAGAGAAGGGACAGATTCCACCCACTCCACCACCCCCTCCGTTGCATTCCTGGGTTAAATTGCAAATCTAATGGATGAATCAGACTTGGCTTGGAGCAGTCCATAATATTATTTTTTTTTTAAGGATTAGGATGAGCTTTCTTCTCTCTCCCTCTCTCTTTCCCTTCAGTATCATCACCTTGATGATAGTCAGATTTCTATTGTCAGGAAAGATCTGGCCCATGACTTCCCCTGTGTGTGTTTAATGAGCAGTAAGCTCCTATCGAACGTGGGAGCTTTGGTGGGAGTTTGTAGGTTACCTATGAAACAAAGCTCCTTTTCATAGTGGTGTGCTCCAATAAAATGTTGGGTGTTGGGTTTTTTGTCACAGTTCTGCTTCTTGACATTTAGCAGCTTGCATTCTGTCCCTACCCTGTGACTTACAGAAAGGATTGTCTGCATCGTTTCTGCCGCCTTCATTTCCATTGCAAAGCATGGCTATTAGTATTCCACAAATAGCCATTAAGGCACTTGGGTTTCTCAGCAAAAGGAGAAGATAAAACAGGAGTGGACGTGATTCTGGGCATAGATGTCTCCAGGAATGCTTGTGGGTTTTGCCCAGAGGCTGTCAGATTTTCTCAGTGATCTGGGATTGTTTTGTAATTCCTTCTCCCCTCTCCCCAATATCCTTCTCACAGTTCTTTTTTTCCTCTTTGTAGCAAAGGCACACTTTGAACTTGCATTTTATTTTCTACTTTTTCCTCTGACAGAAAAAGAAAAGAGAGGATTCCTCTCGCTTAGCTACCAGAAAGCAATACAGAACAGAGTGGTTCCTTTGAAGTTGAGGTAACTTGTATCTTGGGGACTTTGGGAGCCTGCAGACCGTGGTAGTGAAGGTAGGGAGAGCTGGGAGCAAACTGCTCCTCTTGGGCTGTGGCTTGGAGTGCTGTCCTCTGGCTCTGTTATCTTGCTTTCCCTCAGTCCTGTCTTCTGACTCCAGTTCATCCATGTCAAATAAGCATGGCTAAAGCTGAGTTGCCAAGTCCTTGGGACTGTAGCAGGGTCAGTGCAGAGCAGCTAACTCTGCTGGGAAGGGGACCAGTTGGTGCTTGCCATGGCTGAGTGCATCTGAAGAACATAAAGGAATTTGGGATGCACAGACTGTAATGCCTTTCATCTTGCCAGTGTATAACCCTACAGGATCCTTTCTGGGTGCTTTGCATTTTTTCAGGATTAAATGGGTCTCTCCAGTGAGTCACTCTTTTGCCTTCTTGTTCCTGTGTGGTAGGGTGTCTTGTTTCTCTGGACTGGTAGCTTAAAACGGTTTTGATGCAGGAAAGTTGTTTGTTTTCTGTTTTTTCTTTCCGAGATTGGTTTGGTTTTGTTTTCTAGCAGTTGAATTGGGCTGGTTCCAGCCTAACTTTCTAACAAAGCCCTTCTGTCTCAAAGTAACTGAAGGCATAATCACTACTTTCTCATTTAAATTCCAAAATTGCCTTTCAAATCTTACCTTTTCATTTCTTTTGTCAAAGTCTTCTCTGGCCTTTGGAGGGATGAGCAAACACAGTTTCAGTACTGCATTTTTTGGTAAAAGGCTATAAATTGCTCCCTGTGCTCTTAACACAGAATTTACATAATCCCAAATCAAGGCTTTGGAAGAGTAACTTCTAAGCATTTAACTTTTGTCAAATTGGATCCATGTCCAGGGAGTGTCAGTGGGTCTGGCTCAGGGATGTGATTTGCTTATTCAATCTCCATAGTTTTGCTTTATTTTTAAAAGCTGTGCTTGAGCAAAAGATGTCAAAGCACTCTTCTGCCTCTGTTCATCCCTGAGTTGATCCTGGGCAAGAGAACTGTTTCCTTCTTGGAGAGCTACAGTGCTCAGCTGGGAGAGAACCAAGGTGCATGGCAAGCACCCCACAAGCAGCAATGGTGGAGACACACACAGAGAAACAGAATTAGGAGCAGACCCACAGCCCAGCCTCAGAGTAGGGAGCACTGACTCTTGCAGAGTCTGAGAAAGTGAGAAAGGAGCTCCTTGGTTTATCCCTGCCCCCTCTTCACATGTTCACCCAGGCATGATGGTGCTTGTTTCAGACCCTTTTGTTTGAGTCTGTCATACTTGGTGCATTTCTGCTTTTGCTGCTGCAGGATTTAACCTGCTTTGGTTTGTTTTCTCTGAAGCTAGCTCTGGAGATTCAGGACTCTTTTGGTATTTTCACTGTGCTCACTTTAAAGGCAAGGTGTAGGCAGATCCATCTCCTAGCTCTAGTTGATGTAACACATTGTCACATAAATCAGAGCATCAAAGTGTGTTAGCTATGGAGGGAGGTCTGCTTTTTGATTATACTGCCTTATAACCAATATATTGCTCTCAGGCAAGTGTGGGGAAACTTTTTCCTTGCTAAAGGCTACACAGAGCTTGCTACTAAGTTTGACAAGCTATACATTAAAACACACTTTGTGGTTTTTACCCCAATGTCACTATTGAATAATCTTGCTGAGGGCTTTGTGAGATAAGTAGTTAGCTGTAGTCAGCCAGGGGGCTGTAGATTCACCACGCAGCCTTCACAGCCTAATAAGCTTTCTTTTAATGGTGTCTATAAAGCTGAAGCTGCCAGCACTGTAAGGTTGTTTCTCAACTTCAAGTCAGATACTTTGTGCTGAGTTTTCCCAGCTGTTTCAGCCACTGCAAAGCCAGCCGTACCTTGTTGGATGTGTTAATAACTGAAGGTGTCATTTGAAGGAGGATGACCAGAGAATAGCTCTGTGTAGCAGCCCAGCACGGTGTAAGCAGAACAGGCAAGTCCCTATTAGATGCTTGCATTGTGATTTGGAAGCTGGGCCCCTTGCTACAAGAGGGACATGGAGTTGCTGGAGTGTGTCCAGAGAAGAAAAACAAAGATGGTCAAAGGTCTGGTTCTGGTAACTGGGTTTCTGTAGTCTAGAATAGAAGAGGCTTCGGGGAAGACCTCATTGCTCTCTATAACTCCCTGAAAGAAGGCTGGAGCAAGATGGGGTTTGGGCTCTTCTCTCTAGTATCAGGTGATAGAATGAGAGGAAATTGCCTGAAATTGTGCTGGGGGTGGTTAGATTGAATATCAGGAAGAACTGCTTTCCTACAAGATGGGTCAGACATTGGAACAAGCTGCCCAGGGAGGTGATGCAGTCACCATTCCTGGAAGTGTTCAAGAAACCTGTGGACATGGCACTTTAGAACATGTTTTAATGGCCATGGTGGCATTGAGAGGCCTTTTCCAACTGAAAAAAAACTGTGAATCTATGAAAGCAGAAACTCCCTTGTGGAAAGAAACAAAGTTTCAGCAGAAGTCCTGCAGGCCACACAAATTCTTTTAAAAGTTTGTGTTTTTAAGAGAGCTTTAAATTAAATGGAAGGACTTCAGATAAAGCAAAGTTCTGCTATTAAGGGCTGAGTTAGTCACTGAAATGATGCTGAAGCAGCATCTTCATCACAGAATTGCAGAATGTCAGGGGCTGAAAGGGACCTCCAAAGCTCATCCAGTCTAACTCCCCTGCCAGAGCAGGATCACCTATACCAGATCACACAGGAACACATCCAGGCACATCTTGAATATCTCCAGAGAGGGAGACTCCACAACCTCCCTGGGTAGCCTGTTCCAGTCTGTCACCCTCACAGGGATAAAATTCCTCTTCATGTTTAAATGTAGCTTCCTATGCCTCAGCTTCCACCCATTGCTCCTTGTGCTGTCATCAGGCATCACCAGGCAGAACCTGGCTCCACTGTCCTGGCATTTACCCTTTACATATTGATAACCATTGATGAAGTCACCTCTCCTCTTCTCCCAGCAGCACATCCACCTCCATCAGGCTCTTCTTGTAAGAGAGATGTTCCATTCTCTTCATCATCTTTGTGGCTCTGTGCTGGACTTTCTCAAGCAGTTATCTGAGGTCCTCCTTGAACTGAGGTGCCCAGAAGTGGACACAGCTCATCATCAAGGGCTGCTAGAGTCACATTGGGTAAACACTTTTTGGGAGCCATGTGGGCTGACTCTGTCTGACGCGAGGAGACAGATGAGGCAAACATTTTCTTCCTGTTCTCTTGCCTAGTGTCCTTCAACTTGCAACTTGGAAAAGTTAGGATGGCCTAGGTGCTGGCCCTGACCTCAGCTTATTTTACCTTTCCCAAAGGATTTGGAGTGATGCCAGCACAATGCTTACATGGAATGGTGCTTCAGTAGTGAATGGATCCCAGGCCACACGAAGGTCAGCAGTGCTCTATGCTTTTGGAGAGCAGGGCTGGGAAAAGATGTTTCAGGATCTAAGACTCTGAAGGGACTCCCCTAATTTAATTTTTCATCTTGGTGAGGTTGCAGGTTGTCTGAAATGCAAGTAGATTATGGGTGAGGGTTTCTAAGTGTTATGTTGAAGTTTATCTCCCTCAAACTTTGAAGGAGACATCTCCTTCAAATTACTGCCTATTTATGTAAAGGAGAGAGTGAGTAGGAAAAACACTGCTGAAAGCACATAATAGTTCTTGCAAGCAATTAAGTAGGAGATAGCTTTTTATTTTTTCCTTGCCTTTTTATCCCTTCCCCCTCTGGAGAGAGTAAACAACTCGAAAATTGTGGTCATTTGACAGCAGGAAATCTATTTTTTTTGTCATTACTGTATATTGGAGAGATCAGTAAATGAGCCTGTTTAAACCTCGATCAGTCACCAGCCCACACAGGATCACTTTCTCCTTTTCGCTTTCTTCATTTAATTGCATTGCCGAGATTGACAGATTCAAGCAGGAAAGGCTTTAAAGAGGTGATCATTCCCATCTCCAGGATTTGCCTGGCTCTTCAGTTTTTCCAATCTCATTTCCCAACATATTGCATTAAATGACACAAAATTGCCAAGCACTTTAATTACTCTTTTTTTTTTTTTAACACAAAGCTTTCTTAGCCATTGCTTACAGACTTTATACCACAGGGAAGTGGAGTAGCTTGCTGGTGCAATCCCACCTTCCCTAATTGTAGTCTGCTGCAGGACATGAAAAGATTGCTACCCAGCTGCAGCCATATGAACTTTGGGAAGCACAATGCAACTTTTACAGCAAGCTGCAATTGTGGTACTAGGACTCTACCTTTGAAAGCAGCTCCACATCTGAAGAGTACTGAAGAGGCAGCTGTGTCTCTTGAGCTGCTTTTGCAGAAGAGAAGACAGTCATTGATTTGGAAATGGAGATGAATGGGTTGTATTGTATCTGTAGGTGTTGATCCTAATGCTGTCGACTTTGACTCCACGCTGATGGAAAGTTTTGTTACCTGGGAAGGAGGAGAGAAGGCAGGCAGAGCAAAATGGAGCAAGGTTGCAAAGTCCCTAATAAGAAAACCCGTGTTGCTGAGGCAAGAATTGTTGTTCCTAATGGGAAGGGATGGTGGGATCTTCCCATAAAAATTACCATTTCTAATTGACTTGTAGGAGAGTGCTCAGTGTGGTTTTTCTGCAGTGGTGTTGCTAGGAAATGTTGCTAGGCAACTATTCAATGACTGAACCGACCTTTAAGATAAATATATGAATGTCTCCCCCCCCCCAGTTTTGATACTGGAGAGCAAACCTCAATTTCTTCTCTTGTGCTGGCCTTTCTCTGGGCACTAGGAGCTATTGGGGCATGGGAATTGCTAAATAATTGCTTCAGATTTGGCAGAGCTGTTTTGTAGGCACAACCTTTCTGCTTGTAATGTTCTCAGGAGCTTGATTTCTGTCTTGCAATGTGAGCAGCAAAAGTTGGCAAATAATGTCCTGAATAATTTATCTGATTAATTTTGTGATCTTTATTGAATAAATCATTGAGGAAACATTCTTCACTACTTGCTTGGCTACACAGGGGCAGACAGGGCGAAAGGAGGACAGGGGATGACTATTGGTGCAGTGTGACAAATGGGATTTTAAAGACTCTGGTGTTGATTAGGTCTTCTCATAAGAAGCCTTGTGGCAGAGCAAAGAGAAGCCCCTGGGACCTATTGGTAGTGCTTTCCTTTTACCAGCTGCCTTTGAAGCAAATCCCTCTGTTTATTATCATGTTCAAATAAATCACACACATCACTTTTTGAATGCTTTTGCCTTTCCAAACTGAGAGATCACATTTTGATGTTTGCTTGTTTTGTTTTTATTTTTGTTTTCCAAAGGAATGATTTGAATAATCTCAAAGGTCCATAATTTAGAAGTATCTCCATGTACAGATAGTGTGCAGAAAGCTTTAGAGATATTTTAGGTTTGTCCTTGGCTGAGGATGATGTCTCACAAGATAAAGGCTTTCAGAGGGAGCATTGAGTGCCAGCCATACAAGGAGCCCCATGTTCTACAGTCTTGTCAGAGCTGATGTGAAGGAACAGCTTCTGCTTCATGGCAATGCACAGACAGAGGTTTACATCTTTCAGGGATGGGATGGTGCAGTCCCTTTCCAGCTCACAGCAGCAAAGAGGAGGAGGATAATCCTGAAAACTGAGGCAGAGTAAGTCCTTTTGTTGCTAGGAGCTGGATGGTGCTGTTTCCCCTTGCAAATGATTGAGTCTGGCACAGTCCGGTTGGAAGAGCATAGAAGTCAAGACAAGAAGAAATGTGAACCACCTGCAAGCACCTCTGAGAATGGAAAGCAGAGAGCAGCCACCAGCTGCAGAGGAGACAGGTTTTGCTTGGCTAGGGCACCATAGCCACAGCCTACACAGCTGTATTGTTCTGCTCCTTTTTTAGTTCTCCCCGGCCTTTAAAGAGTTGTGAATAAGAACGCTCACTCTGTATCTCTCCACTCCCCAGTAACTTCACAGCTATTCATGGACCCTTGCATAACCAGTCCTAGAGGAAGCTGTGCTTGCTTCTTAAATGATTTTTAACATCCTGCTTCACCTCTGCACTTAAGATCTCTTTTTTTTTCCCCCATACATTGCTCTCTCTCCCAGTGCAGTGAGACCTGATTTCTTGCAGTGTGCTGCAGACACCTTGCCGATCCCATGCTTGCTTTGAAGTAAACCCAGATATCCATCCTCTCCAACTTAAAATCATCTGTTTGTTTGGAGCTTTGAGTTAACTCAGATTTCCCAGTCCCTGCCTCTACTGTGGTTATTGCCGAGGAGGCTGTGTCTGGACTCTGCTTTTCCAGAACTGAGGCATGTGGCCAGTGTCCACATATGAAAGAAAGACAGGCACTTTCTGATAGTGATTTATCCACCCTTTATACAACACCTATTATGGTGGGGGGATTTACTTTCTCTTCTAGTTGCAGGTAGGTCAGAGTACCTTTTTCAGCACAACAGTGGAGGTGAGAAGGAGACTTCCAGGGAAGAGGAGAAGGAGAGTCTTAAAAAACACAGTGCCACAATTTCTGAAAGAAGGAGTCTTTTTGCCATGCTCAGGGCATGGTAGGACCCATTCCTACTATGTCTAGCAAGGGCTTGAGATGATTAGCATGAAATTGGATTTTGTTCTAATGAATTGAAGTCTGCAGCACAGCACAGAGCTGCCAAGCACATATTGCCAGTCCTTCCCATCGCCTCAGACTGAAGCCATCTTATGTAACTCTGAACACACTTCTGTGTGGTCAAGGGGGAGAGTCAGGCCTGTGGCTGGCTTTTGTGAAAAAAGAGAATGTAGATTCCACAAAACAACCTGGAGCTTTCCAGATGATGAGGTGGAAGTTGGCTTCAGAGTCTCATAGAATGGCTTAGGATGGAAGAGACCTTAGAGATCATTTACCCCAACCATCCTGCCATGGGCAGGCATACCTCCCAGCTAGATGTGGTTATTCAAGTCCTCATCCAGCCTGGCCTTGAACACCTCCAGGGGAGGGACTTCAACATTAGTTTTTATGCTTATTTTTAGCTCTATCCTAGAAACAGCAATTGTTGTAAATTAAATGAGAATGGAAGTATTGGAGAACTGTGACACAGTATTGTGAATAATATATTGCCAAATATTAAAATCCAATCAGGCTTAGTAAACTTTGGATTACCAAAAAAACCCAAACAAAACAAAACCAACAACCAGTAAAAAAAAACTCCCCCAAAGCCAGCCAAAAAACAACCACCAAATTCAACAAACCAGTCTTTGTTCTAAATGTACACAATGGGCTTCTCTTATTCCTTGCTTGGAGAAAGCCTCATGGGTGCACACAGCACCTCACAGAGGCAAAACATTGAAGCTGTTTGTAGGAAGTCAGGGTTTTTTCACAAATGCATAACTCTCAGGACATCTGTAGTCACAATGAGATTAGAGGGAAAAGCAGAATAAAGTCATGGAAGGGCATAGGTTGGAAAAGACCCAGCTGGCCAAGCCACTCTATCATTTATCAACAGTCCTGGCTCACTGGAGAGGTCCCCAAAGATTGGAAGCTGCCAGTGTGGTGCCCATCCACAAGAAGGGCCAGAGGAGGAACTGGGAAATTCCAGACCTGGCAGCCTGAACTCAGTGCCAGGCAAGGTTATGGAACAGGTTGTCTTGAGTGCCATCACAAAGCACCTACAGGATGGCCAAGGGATCAGGCCCAGCCAGTATGGGATTAAAAAGGGCAGGTCCTGCCCGACCAAACTGATGTCCCTTTATGACCAAGTTACCTCCCTGCTGAATGTGGGGCAGGCTGTTGATGTAGTTTACCTGGACTTCATCAAAGTCTTTGACACAATCTGCCACAAGAAGCTCCTGGCAAAGCTGGCAGCTCATGGCTTGGACAGATTCACTCTGTGCTGGGTCAAGAACTGGATGGAGGGCTGAGCCCAGAGAGTGGTGGTGAATGGTGCCACATCCAGCTGGCAGCTATCACTAGTGGTGTGCCTCAGGGATCAGTGCTGGGCCCAGTACTGTTCAATATCTTTATTGCTGATCTGGACCAGGGGATTGAGCCCAGCAATCTGCCAGGGTGGATTTAGGCTGGATGTTAGGAAGAAGTTCTTCACAGAAAGAGTGGCTGGAATGGGCTGCTCAGGGAGGTGGTGGAGTCGCTGTCCTTGGAGGTGTTCAAGAAGAGACTGCATGAGGCACTTAGTGCTGTGGTCTAGTTGATTGGATAAGGCTGAGTGCTAGGTTGGACTGGATGATCTTGGAGGTCTCTTCCAACCTGGTTGATTTTATGAATCTAACCACTAAGCTGGCAAGTTACCACAAAACCATGTCCCTCAGCACCGCATTTACACAGCTCTGAAACTCCTCCAGAGCTGGCGATTCCATCACTCCCTTGGGCAGCTTGTTCCAGGGCATGACAACCCTTTTGGTAAAGACAGTGTTCCTATTATCCAGCTCAAATTTCCTCATGCCAACTTGAGACCATTTCTTCCTATCTTGTTACCTGGGAGAACAGACTAAGCCCCACCTCCCTCCAACCTCCTTTCATAGAGTTGTAGAGAGCAATGAGGTCTCTCCTCAGCCTCCTTTTCTCTAAGCTAAACAACCCCCCAGGTTCCTCAGCTGCTCCTCACCAGCCCTGTTCTCCAGACCCTTCATCAGCTTCACTTCTCCCTGGACGCACTCCAGCACCTCGGTGTCCTTGAAGTGCAGGCCTCAAAGGTTAACCCAATATTTGAGGAGTGGCCTTACCAGTGCCAAATCCAGTGTAGATGATCACATTAAGTTGACTAACTGCATCCTACCTCAATCCTTCCTGCAGGCAGCTGTCCTCTAAAATAATGTGCTGTTGTTAAGAAATTACTTTTAGAGTCATAGAATTGTCAGGATTGGAAGAGATCTCAAGGATTATCTAGTTCCAACCCCCCCACATGAGCAGGGACACCTCACATTAGATCAGAATGCTCAGAGCCACATCCAGCCTGGCCTTAAAATCATACAAGGATGAGGTTTCTACCACCTCCCTGAGTAACCTGTTTCAGTGTCTCGCCACCCTCATGCTGAGGAAGTTCTCCCTAACATCCAATCTGAATCTACCCACTTCTAGTTTTGCTCCACTCCCCTCCAGCTCTATCACTACCCAACACTCTAAAAAGTCTCTCCTCAGCTTTCTTGTAGCCCACTTCAGATACTGGAAGACCACAGTAAGGTCTCCTCAGAGCCTTCTCTTCTCCGGACCAATCCCAACTCTCTCAGTCTGTTTTTAATTGAAAACCAGCAAAAAATGAGTAAGTTCCGTAGCTAGAGAAGATTCGAAGTTCTACAGCTTGCCAGACTGCCACTGCTTTTGGAATGTATTGATTTTGAAGGCTTAAACAGTATATGCCAGGGCTTAGATTAGGAATGTGTTGAATGAATAATTTACCACCTAGAGACATTGAGCCTGTCCACAGAAGCAAGCAGAAAAACAGCCCTGTGAACTGAGACTGCCCTCAAAGCTGAGAGCTTTCTTGGGAGTGGGAGTATCTGATGTTGAAAGACCTCTGGAGGGTCAGGCTTGTATGTGAGAAATTCTACACAGCGAGGAAGAAGAAATGTGTGCCTCTCATCTCATGGCTTCCCTTCCCTGCATGAAAAGATGAGAAGCTCTACAGATGCATCTTTGACCTGGGCAAAGCCTTCAGGTTATGCTGCTTGGAGGAAACAGGCTGGGGTTAAGGTTCAAACCCTCACCGCTCCATGTGGTCCTGTCTGCTCAGCTGCAGTGCTGAGAGCTGCCCAGGAGAGATGGATTTACTTGCACATCAAAGGAAAGCACAGCGTTAGAAAGGCTGCTTCTTGTTTAACTCCTTCAAGCTTTGGGTGCAGGTTTGTTGGTGCAGGTTTGTTGGTGCAAGCTCTGAGATAGTGGTTACAGAGACTTCTTTTCTTTCCTGTTCTTCAGGTTAAAGGATGAATCTGGAGGAGAGGGTTAGCTAGCACCCCTAATCAGGGCTAGGGCTCCCTTCGCAAAATGAGCAGCAATTCTTCTGTCCCCTCTCCCAAAGCACACACATACTCTGCCTCTTTGCATTGTTCTTTCCTGTTTCTCAAGGGGAGGAGAGAAAGCCTAGAATCAAAGCAAGCTGTAACAGGTAACAATCAGCACACATTTCAAGTAACCCATCACGTTTTCATTTAGTGTGAGGAGTGAAGGAGGAAAGGAGAAGTTGCTAAACATGAAATGTGAATGTTTTTCTACAAGCAAACTCAGGGAGAATACAAGATGGAGAAAGGTCATGCCTTCCCTCTCATCTCAGTCTCTTTAGCCTCCTTTTGCTTGGATTTACGTGAACATTTTCAGTTCAGAACGTCACATCTTGCTGGTCAGGTCACCACAGCCAAGGAACCTGTGGATATGGGTTCATACCCATCTCTGCTGTTTCTGAGCACATGATTTCACTTCCCTACATCTTTAGTTTCTCTCTCTCTGTGAAAAGGAGCAGCCTGGTGTGTCTATTCAGACACAGACCTCAAGGAAACTTAGAGAAAGACTCCAAAACTCAGCAGGATGAATTTGAGTCCCTGGGTTGGAACTTAATACAATTTTTGGTGTTTTTCTAACAATTAAATGCAAATATATGTTCATGTCTCTTCTGAAAACCAGACACAGAGGGCAACATGGTGCTGTGACAGCCTCTGGAATACATAGAAGTGCTAATAAGTAATAGCTGCACTGAACAGCTCGATTCTGAGTTTTCCAGAATTAGCACCACCTGCCTTCATTTTGATTTGTGGTTTATTCTAAGGTATAAATTCTTTGCCCTAAAATCAAGGGATAGATTCATTATCATTTTACCAGTCCAGAAGTTGTGTTTGCTCTCATCCTAACTTTCTTGAAGGAAGCCTGTAGTAAATGGAAGTTCTGGGATAGAATAATGACAAGAACCAGAGAGGGTTAATTAACTCTTGCAACTTGTAGTAGAGGGCAGTAATGGAGATGTGATGGTTTGGGAGTTATCCAAAAGGTGTTATGAAGGAGAAATTAATTGGTATTTTTTCCAAAATTAATGTTGTTTATTAATTCTGATATTCAGGATTTTTGCCACTCCCCAACCACTAATTTTAATAATATTTGGTTCCTGCACAGGCATGGAAACATTTTACAGATAAAAACTAGATCTAGTAATAACCAGCAAAATGTATAAACATTGATTGAACTGGAAGAGAAGGTTCTTGCTGCTGAATAGTGCTTGTGTTCAACATAGCTCTTGCCCACTAGATGGACTCAAGGAGCTCTTTTCTGCTTATGGCAGAAGGCAGTGGTGAATTACAAAGAGGCTTTAAGTGTTTACTCACAAAATTGTTATTATCTGACTCACAGAGCTAGCCACAGTCCCAGACAGTACCCAAATGCTTTCAGGGAACTCTGCTGCTGTCTTGTCGGACGTTGAGACTTGATTCTTCCTAAGCTTCTGGGGAAAGGAGGCAGATAATCTCCACCGTTGTTTCCTGGGCTCCTCTCGATGATCCGTGTATCTCCAGGACTTCTTGTCTTGGCAGGAGACTTTCAGGTGCAGGCAGGATGTCTTAGAACAATGTCACGCTGACTATGCTGGCCAATTGCGTGGAGGCATTTAGAGCCTGTTCCTGTAAACTTGCAACAGTGGAGTTTACAGGCAAACAATAAGGCAGTAAGCAATGGCAGCAGGCAGGAATAGAACATCAGAGCATGTTGTTTACCTGGCATTCAATAGCTCGAAGTGCAGGGTGCTGCACTTTGGCCACAACAACCCCATGCAGAGATACAGGCTGGGGTCGGAGTGGCTGGAGAGCAGCCAGACAGAGAGGGATCTGGGGGTGCTGATTGATACCTGCCTGAACATGAGCCAGCAGTGTGCCCAGGTGGCCAAGAGAGCCAGTGGCATCCTGGCCTGCATCAGGAATGGTGTGGTCAGCAGGAGCAGGGAGGTCATTCTGCCCCTGTACTCTGCACTGGTTAGACCACACCTTGAGTGCTGTGTTCAGTTCTGGGCCCCCCAGTTTAGGAGGGACATTGAGATGCTTGAGCGTGTCCAGAGAAGGGCGACGAGGCTGGGGAGAGGCCTTGAGCACAGCCCTACGAGGAGAGGCTGAGGGAGCTGGGATTGGTTAGCCTGGAGAAGAGGAGGCTCAGGGGAGACCTCATTGCTGTCTGCAACTACCTGAGGGGTGGTTGTGGCCAGGAGGAGGTTGCTCTCTTCTCTCAGGTGGCCAGCACCAGAACGAGAGGACACAGCCTCAGGCTGTGCCAGGGGAGATTTAGGCTGGAGGTGAGGAGAAAGTTCTTCCCTGAGAGAGTCATTGGACACTGGAATGGGCTGCCCGGGGAGGTGGTGGAGTCGCCGTCCCTGGAGCTGTTCAAGGCAGGACTGGACGTGGCACTTGGTGCCATGGTCTGGCCTTGAGCTCTGTGGTAAAGGGTTGGACTGGATGATCTGTGAGGTCTCTTCCAACCCTGATGATACTGGGATACTGTGATATCTCTTTTTTATCAATGTGGGCCAAGGCTAATTGCCCTTTAGACACAGAATGGCCAATCAGAAGGGCAGTTACCCATGTCCGACCATATTAGGCAAAGCCATAGGCTTGCTTTACCCAAATTTGGCTAAAGCATAGGCCTTGCACAAGGCAGGCACAAGCTAAGTGTGTGTACCTTGTTTACCACAGGAGAAAATCATGCCTAGGCAAGCCAGTACATGTATAAGCCTATTTCTGGCCCATCAGGCCTACCATGACACCCCACACTTAGGAAATCACCCAGACTAGACTCAGCTGGCTGGAAGTTAAGTAAGGAAGCTATATTTACAGCTTAGCACAATTTATAAGCATATACAGACATAATATTTCCAGTTATATCCAAGTTAAAAGTGATACAGTAACACAATACCCCTCCCAGAAACACTGGAGTCCCCAGGAGGGCTCCTGACCCAAGCCTCCTCCCTTTTTCCCTCTCTTCAGAAATAACCAGATCAATCCCTGTATATCTCACATGATAAATCTGGCAAGATCTGAGGTGAGATGTCAAAAAAGTGACAAGAAGGTTAGAGGAAAAAGGATTAGGTTGGATTAAAGAGTTAAGGCAGAGGCAACCACAGAGACCAAACTGCCAGAAAGGAGTGGAGCTGAGTAGTGTGTGAGAAGTGTCTTATGTTTTGACTAGTTGCATTTCTCAGCAGAAGAATGAGTGATACAGGTTACTGTTGTTTTTCTTCCTCTCTTCTCACAGGTAAGGATTTTATTTCTCTCAGTAAAATATTCCAATTAGCCTCAAACCAACACACAGATTATGCCATTTTCTTGCAGATCTATAAACAGGTAGCTGGGAGGCAGATGGAATTGCTTTTCTCCCTAGTCACTGCCTTCTCCTTCACCTTTCAGCAGTCTGTAAGGTCCCTACAAAAGATGGGTTAGAAAAAAATAGTGCTAATTCTGTGGTTGATTGCCTAAAGAACAGGACCTTGTTGTAAAAGAGGCTAAATGTTTCCAACCACTCCCAGAAGTGAAGAAAGTCATTGTCCTGTCAATTTGTAAATAGAGGCAGAGAAATAGCCACTAGCTGTTGGTCAAAGGCTTAGGGCAGTGCTCCCTTCTCCTTATCTCCTTATGTTACACAGTGGTAAGAATGTGGAGTGATGTGAAGGCAGATCTATGGGAACTGAAGTTCTAGAGTCCTGTTTATGCCTGGGTGCAGAGAGCCTCAAGCTGTACCTGTTCAGCAAGAGAAGAGTCCTGCCTGTGGTGATACAGCAGGAAGGCAGCATTTAGAGAACTATTCTGAAAGTAGAGATTTGCCAAATCAGAGATGTCAGATTTTACAATTCCCCCTTCACCCCTGAGTTCCTTGCTTTCTGGATATTTTACTTCTACCTTGCTCTTCCAACCCAACTCTGCCATTTTCCAGGTTTGTTTCTCTAACTGGACACAGGTAGTTTCACCTCAGGTGTTGATACACCTCTGGAAAACTGGCATTTTCTAATGGGAAATCTTCAAAAGCTTGTATCTGCATCAGTTTCTCCACTTCAAAATGCCAAAGGAAGTGAAGGATCCTTTTTGCAGTTGGCTTACAGATGTGACTTAGCCTGTTAATGTGTATCTGATAGACTAACCTAACTAGACGTGGATAGCTTGGGTAAAGTCTTTGTGCAATGGTCGCTCTGGACTGCTCTAAGATGAGTGTAGGAGTGTGAATTTCTGTTAGTTGCTTCTAATTGCCATTGGAATGTGCTGCCCAGGGAGGTGGTGGAGTTGCTGTCCCTGGGGCTGTTCAGAAAAAGCCTGGATGAGGCACTTAGTGCCATGGTCTAGTTGATTGGACAGGGCTGGGTGATAGGTTGGGACTGGATGATCTTGGAGGTCTCTTCCAACCTGGTTGATTCTATTCTATGATTAATCCTGGTCAGTGGCATCTATATCAGCTACAGGGGTTTTATTCACTCCAGTCCCCCAAAAAATCCTGACATGTGCCCCTCTGTGAATCTTTTCAGGATGGGTAATGTAGATAAAACAGAAGGGGGCCCACATCTGCTGCATACACAGTGGTGTATGAAGAGAGCACTTTGCTCTAGAGGCAGTTCTGTAGGAGGGGATGCAATTTGGGAAAGTTGTACCAATTGCTTTTGTCGTCTTCTGAGCTGCATTTCAAGGAAAAGCAGTGAGATGTTGCAAACAGGTAATGCCCTTAAGCTTTACCCTGTGTTCAGTTCTTCAGTACTTCTAAGTTCAGCCCCCACCCTGTTGCCAAACCAGCTCTCAACTGCTGCTGCTGAGTTCAACCCTTTCCCCTCCTTTTCCTGGTTCCCATACCTGGAGTGTCTGTGCTGGATTTCCACCTTGCTACTCAGTAGTGGCTTCTTGCCTAGAGCCTTTTGAAAATGCTGGAGAGAGGAGACTATGTTGAAGCAGACTCACGGAAAACAACTCACAGTTTTATTGGTATCACTGGTGGTGGCTTTGCTGGCTCAGAACATGCAGGGCTGCACCAAAAGGCTGTCTCTTCCCTTTGCTTACACCTCGGATACCCAAACCCTGAACTCCCTGTGGGACCAGCGAGCACTTACAAGGCAACACAACCTCTGCCTTTTCGTTTAGCCTCAGACATGATACAATCTACATTCCAGCAAGAAGGTGTGTTCTGAAATTAAAACGAGTCTGTGATAGGTTTAGCAGGATTAATGAGTTTAATCTCTCTTGGCAAACTGAATTCATCATGACAGCAGAAGAGAGGAGTTAGTAGGCAATTAAATTGTTTTAGTTTTTAGACAGGGTATTTAATGAGCAATTGATGTGAACATACTGCCTGGTACTATGTTTTAATGCCAGATGATAAAATTACTTCCTGCCAAAAACTTTCTGAATGTGGGAAACTAGGAAATATCTTTAAGCCTGAAAGTGTTATTTAAGTATTCATGAAAGACTATTGGAAAAATGCTGGAGAGCATATTGCTAACTCCACTTTCCTTTCAAAATGAGAAGTCTTGTTAGTTGGGAGACCAAGCATTCATTTTTCTGTTAAAAATCAAAGAGGGCTTTCCACACTGGATTAGAGAGGCTTTTGGTTTTAGAAGTCCATGTTGAAGCATATCAAATATACTGGGTAAAACTGAAAGAGTGGCTGCAAGCCTCCAGCTCCAACATCTGTTGAAGAATGAATAGAACAAAGAAAACATAATGGCTGTGAACAATATGAGGGAGATAGTATTCTTTCATTTCTGAATAGGATTTTTTTCTTGCTACCACAGTCTCTACAGTAACATTTGAACACTCCCCAGTATTAAATAATGGGGCCAACATCTGTATTCTTTTATCTGCTTTGAGATTGCAGAGAATTCACCTCGCTTGCATAAGTCCCTATCTTTGTTCCTAAAGCCACACACAAGGTTGTTGCATATCGCGTTACTGCGATATGTGGTCAGGTCTCTTCCAAGTGCCCTTTATCTGCCTGTTTTCTTTTGATACAGTTGTTCACAGCACTGAGAAGTGTAGAACAAACACACAGACTGTGGAGTTCAGAAAGTAGGTAGGGTTGGGGAGCCTGCCTGAGTGTGAGTCTGCCTGCACTAGCATCTGACTTCCACCTGAGCAGCACCTCCTAAAACGAACCTCTGAGTAATTTAAGAGAGCTCCCACAGGCCTCATGTTAGAGCTTCTCATAAACAGTGATCCTCACACAGAGGTATGTAGAAAGGAGAGGACAAATGCATGCTAAAATCTACCATGTTCTGTAATGAGATACCTGCAGGTATGTTAGCCTGCAAGGGGGTTTGAAGAGCTGAAGGAGAATGACTGTGCTGCTCCCAGCAGTTGTTTCCTCTTAACTTCAGGGATGGAGGACGTATAATGACCCCCTGATGTCTTCTGTAATCTGCTGAAGTATGTCAGTAATATACAGAGATGCATCAGAAGCAATTTACTGTTGTTTGTGTGCTACTCAAGAGTAAGATTTTCTCAGTGCCTTTTTTTTTTCCTCCTTCCCATTTAATCCCCAGGGAGAACCTTCAATGACCTATATCCACAGTATGTGCAATCACTTATTGGAATGCATCGCATTCATGTTCTGGAGTCTGTATAGAGAAATATTTTAGGCAGCATCACTAAGGAAGCCAAACTTTTTCTTTTCCTTGTCCACAAGGGACTTTTTGGCCTTTGGAGGGGATGTTTCCTGGGTTAAAAATGAGACATTCTTTGGATGTATTTGGATAATGTTCACTACACAGACTCTGTGACTTGCTTATGAATGAGCATGGAAATTAATCTCCTTCTTAAGAGGATATATAGATTAGGGGAAGCTTGAGAGATTATTTATCCTCTTTGAGAACGTATCAAGTGAATAGAGCTTATATTAGCCATAATACATTTCTATCTGACATTAGCATAATATACCTGGATGGACTTAAAAATCTATTACTTCATTAATGAAGAACAGTCACATCTTTACCGTGGTGCTTCAGACTGTGATGCTTCAGCTATGGTTGAAAGTACAAATGGGCCAGTTGTGGTTTTGACTAAAGGCAGCTTGAATACATTGCTAATCAAGGCTGTTGTGTCAGTGTGTCTGTCTCGGAACCAGCTTGGGGTGAAGCTCCTATTTAAAGGCTGCAGCTTCACAAAGGAGCTGCTGGCTGGAAAGAGCAGGATGTGTCTGTTTGCTGATGAGAGAAGAGTGGCTCCTTGGCTTCATGGATGAGCAACAGCTTCTTCTTCACTGCTGTAAACTGAGGATGTAAGCCTGAGGGTAAATGGACTGATTTGTGCTTCTGTCTGTGAAAAAATATTAAGGATAGCCATCGCTGTTTAACCTCTACCTCCTTCTGCTCCACTATTTGCACTTCTTCTGGTATCATCAAAACAACATCTGCAGAAAACAGCGAATTAAGAATTGCTCAAAGCGCATTCAGTAGATGTTGAGGCTGGTTTGGGTTTTTCCCTCTGTTTCTCAAAATCTGAAATATTAATTAATATCTCCATTTCTGACTTCAATAATTAAGGGTTTGCATATCTGGAAATGTGCACTTGCTGGGAAAACAGCCTTTAGTATCCCTCAGGATTTGTTTTCCTTTTTAAAATCACAAACAATGTTGATGATGACCTACATAGCCTCTGATTTCCTTCTTTCTCTCTCTCTCTCTCTGGCCCTTTCCCTCTTTCTCTCTCTCTCTCTCGCCCTTTCCCTCTTTCTCTCTCTCTCTCGCCCTCTCCCTCTTTCTCTCTCTCTCTCGCCCTCTCCCTCTTTCTCTCTCTCTCTCGCCCTCTCCCTCTTTCTCTCTCTCTCTCGCCCTCTCCCTCTTTCTCTCTCTCTCTCTTGCCCTCTCCCTCTTTCTCTCTCTCTCTCGCCCTCTCCCTCTTTCTCTCTCTCTCTCGCCCTCTCCCTCTTTCTCTCTCTCTCTCGCCCTCTCCCTCTTTCTCTCTCTCTCTCGCCCTCTCCCTCTTTCTCTCTCTCTCTCGCCCTCTCCCTCTTTCTCTCTCTCTCTCGCCCTCTCCCTCTTTCTCTCTCTCTCTCGCCCTCTCCCTCTTTCTCTTTTCCTCTTTCTTTGCAGCCTAAATTCTTGCAAAGGATACTAATTACAGTGTATTCCAAAAGAAATTAGTAAGCCATCAGTAAAATATTACACTAAAAGCAACATTATTTCCCATAACATTAATAAGCACTTTTTTTTTGAGTGTGAATTTTATCTGTGCAGCCATTACTGGAACATCTCTTGGAAGATGTATTTTCTTGTGTAGTTAATGTAATATACATGTATGCAATTTTCCTTTTTAGTGCCATATTGATTGCTTCATTTTTCAGCTGTATTAGGCTATTGTTATAATTTCCTCTGGGCTTTCAGAAACGGCAGATATCAAGGGAAAGTTGTGGTGGCATGTCCTATGGGAAATGCAAAAAAGCAAATAGATCAGAGCCTAACAGAAAGGATTGAGCTCAAGTGCGCTTGCATCGTCAGAATTTAAACTGCCTTCCACCCTTTTAGAGATCTGAAAGTATTTTATTGAAGAAACTTTGCTTTTATGCATTTTAGTGGGAAATGAATTCTAATTATGAGTGGAGTCCTTGTGCCTATAAATGAAGTGTGGCCATTCTGCTCTGTTTGGCAGCCTCGAAGCTCAAAAGGTGAGGATGAATAGTTCTCGCTCTCGGCTGTGTCATTTGCAAGCTTAGGTTCAAGTTATGGGCAGCTAAGGGATGTTGCATCATAGAAAGTTGCTTCCCAGAATTGAGATTTGCTGCCTCAAATGTCTAGAGTTGTAAGGAACTATAGTATCAAAACCACAGCATCACAGAACCTTAAAGGTGGGAAAGGACCTCCAGAGATCAATCCTCTTGCCAAGGCAGGATCACTTAGGATAGTTCACACAGGAATGTGTCCAGGTGGATTTTGAAAGTCTCCAGAGAAGACCAATTTACTTGTATCGAGTACCTGTGACATCAGAAGTAAGTGTTTTAGTTCAAACCAAGACAGAACATGTTCAGCTATAGTCTAAATCCTTGTGGCTAATTGATTCCTCTTTTCTTGCACCTCTCCTGCTTCCCTCCCCCAGGGTGGTCTGCTTGGAGAGACAAGCTCTGTTTTCAGGTCAGGTGCTGCAATGCTAATTACAGACAGGAATTTATCTTCACAGCTCTGAGTAAGATATTAATTATCTTCTTATAAATATATCCTGAGTGCCACAGTGTGCAGATGTCTATCATACAACTTGATAGACAACCTGATAAATTTATGTTGGCTGTGGCAGCTATAGGTTTTTGCTGGCTTATTGATAACTTGTGCTTCTACGACCACTAAGAAGAGAATCAGGGGATTTGGCTGCACTTTCAGAGTTCAGTAATAAAACTGGAGGAAAGGAACTGGCACCCAGCTCTTTAAGACTACATCATTCTGCTGAGATTGAAGGTGTAGGTGTCGAGCAGGGGTGTGAGCGAGAGAACTCCCAACCAAAGCTGCACACAGCTCCACTTATATCCTAAACAAGGCTACTGAGTCCAGCCTGTACTTATTAGGGAGAGAAGTGTTACACTGGATGATTCACTCAAGCTATTTTAGGAAATGCCTGAGTTTTGCTGAATGAGAGTAGAAGAAAGAAATCCAATCTAGGTCCAGCTCTGCACCTCTCTAACTTTTTGCAATTTTGTCACAGAAAACTGTAGTGTTGGAGCTGATAAATCTGTTCCCTTGTGATGAATGTAAGATTTCCAGAGGCACCCATGAAGGAGTGATTCTCCCTCTCTACTCAACTCTGGTAAGACTCCGGCTTGAGTACTGCATCCAGTTCTGGGGCCCCTATTACAAGATCTGGATGTGCTGGAGTGTGTCCAGAGAAAAGCCACAAGGATGATCACAGTGCTGGAGCTGCTCTGCTATGGAGACAGACTGAGAGAGTTGGGGCTGCTCAATCTGGAGAGGAGAAAACTTCAAGGAGACCTTATTGTGGCATTCCAGTATCTGAAAGGGAACTACAAGAAAGCTGGGGAGGGACATTATAGGATGTCTGGTAGTGATAGGAGTGGGAGGAATGGAGCAAAACTAGAAGTGGGTAGGTTCTGTCTGAATGTTTGGAAAAAGCTCTTCACAATGAGGGCAGCGAAACACTGGAACAGGTTGCCCAGGGATGTGGGGTAAGTCCCATCCCTGGAAGTTTTTAAAGCCAGGCTGTATGTGGCTCTGAGCAACTTGATCTAGTGTGAGGGGGTTTGGAGCTGGATGGTCTTTGAGGTCCCTTCCAACCATGACAATTCTGTGAGTTATCAGAGCCCTAATTAACCTTTTTCAGATGGATTTGCATACCTACCTTCTTTAGCCTACTTGGAAAGTCCTAGTAGCTGTAACTACTCTATAATGAAGACCTTTGCAAGTTACATGGCCAAAGTTTTGTGCCTTTTTCATTTTATGCTGCTTTTTTTTCTTAAGTGCATATAGCAAAAGATTTTAAAGAGGTTTTCCTTGTGAGCAGTAATTTGGAGTTTGTATTTATATCCCTTAGAAAGGTCACCTCAAAACTCCTTTGCAAGATTAAATATGAGGCAAAAATCAGATACTAAACAAATGGTATAAAAGATCGAAGTTTAGTTCTATTCTTTGAATTAATTTAAAACTCTTGATTGAATCCTGCCCTCTGCTCCTGATTTGGCACTTCACTGCTTTCTGCCCTTGCTAAAACCTCCTCCACTGGGAGGTGTTCAAGAAAAGACTGGAATGAGGCATTTAGTGCCACAGTCTAGTTGACTGAGTGATAGGTTGGACTGGATGAGCTTGGAGGTCTCTTCCAATCTGGTTGATTCTATTGTTTAATGATTCAAATTCAAGTAGGTCTTCCAATACCACTACCTTTGGAGGAGAAAAAGCTTCTAGCACTGAAACTTTCCAACTGAAAAGGGAGAAAAATATTTTCTTTTATTCTGGCCTTACAGTCTGTGAGAAGTCCCTTTCTGCCTTGATCATCCTCTGGCCCTGCAGACTCTCTAGCAAGCTACCACCTAGGGCATTTTTGATAAAGGATTTATCATTAGATGTTACAACTTTTGCAAACTGTTCCTCAAAGTATTTTCACCTGTTCTGTACTACCTCTGCAGTCACCCTGCCACAGTAGTATGTGCTGCTTTCTCTTTGGGGTAAAGGTTCACCTTCTTGAAGTCTGTGTAGTGTCTTTATGTAGCCTTTCTGCCATCTGCGAGGATGTTGCTCTGATTCCACTTTTGGTGTGTGTGAAGTTTTTCTCAGCTTAGTTCAAGTTGTTCTTGATTGCCACAAGAGTCTCCTGCTTCTCTATTGATCCAAAGTGGAGCCTGAGCTTGAAAACGCAGGGATCCATGGGCCAAAGTTGATCTGTGTGAGCAGGCATGAAGAACTGGATACTGAATACTGGCCAAGGCCGAGTCAAGAGTTGCTTTTTCTGTGATTGCCTTATTAACTACTTAGTAAAATAGTCATTAGTGGTACTGAAAAATCAGTCTTGGCATTATACCTGCATGTGTCATTTACTTGATGCTCATGGGGAAATGTGCTTCTCCCATTACAGCTGCATTTTTTGGCACTAGGTTTCTCCAGTCTCTCAGCACACCAAAGTTGTGGCTACTGCCAGCAACAGACAATTGATAATGCAAACCTGCCATTGTATTTCTCTTTTTAAGGCCTTGAAACTGCTACTGCTAGCTGTGTCTGCAAGACTTCATTTGTGTTGAGAACAGGCAGCTGGGACAAGTGTCTGTCCAGCTCTTTGTACAGTACAGTATCTGTGATAATGAGATAAAGTAACTCCTTAGGAGTTCTAGCTTCCTGCACCTGAAAATCTCTTTGCTTTGTCCAGGTCTATTCGCATTAAAAGCAAGTTCATATATAAGCCTAAATGCTCGCAGGAAGAGAGATCTTTCAGGCTAAGGCTGGGGAGGATAAGGCACTGCAGAGCATACTTTGTACGTACCAGCCTTGAAACCTGGGTCAAAACTCTTGAAAGCTCCCTCAGTCCTTGATCTAGCTGTGCCATGCATATGATGCAGAAGGCAAATGACCCCTTTAGTGTCAATGACTCTTCATATGTTCTCCACTCCTGCTGCTGGGATGTGTCAAGGCTAACCATGTGTCAAGCATCAACCACGCTTTTATTCCCTAATGTGTTGTCCTTCTGCTTTCAGTGGGCCCAAGGAGCTGCTTCATTTCATGTACTCTGTAATTTTTAAGCATGTCTTCTAGAGTAGTGCACATATGTCCTCGTCTCTCTTTTCACTGGCTGTGATACAACTCAAGAGGAGATTTCTGCTGGGGGAAAGATAAGCTCAGAAGACCTGAGGATGAGACTATCTCATTACTGTTCTGCTTATTGCTTGACATAACCCCTTTGCCTTTTCAATCGCTTCTTCCAAGGTGACTATAGCTAAGAACTGTAAGTTTGTCTATTTTTCTGAAGCAGCTGAAGATAGCAAATCTGGTCTGGCATCTTCCTATGCTATTTTTCTGTGGAAGCCCTTTTACTGAGGAAATACAACATCTGCTGAAAATATAAGATGTAGGACAAAGTTGCTTAAGTAAATCTGCTGAGATAAGCCTGGAGTGCTGTAGTGGTGAGTTTCAAAAGAGGACTAAAGAGGAGAGAAAGACACAGAAAATGAAGCAGGCAAACTGTGTCTTCTCTGAGCTGAATCTGCTCTCAGGAGTGCTGAGACTTTCTCCTAGCATGCAGGGAGTTTTCTAGAGACATAAGCTCAGGGAAAAAAAAAAAAGGCAGAGTAATTCAAAGCTCATCCATCTCTTCCAGTGACAATAATTTCTTAGCTTTTTTCTCTGTGTGAATCTAAAAGCACTTAGAAAGAAATTGGTATAAATTTTCCTGTGATAAACTAACAGCTGAACTAGAAATTGAACTCGAGTGCTGGCTGGTGAAACACCGGTGTCAAGGTCTTTGCCAAGCTCAGCAGAGGGGACTCCTGTGTGACAAACGAGAGTATGGCACTGTACACTGCTGGCTTGTATTGCTGCAAGCCTCCCTCTGTTCCTGGGATTTTGGGCTGTTTGATATCTGGGGTGTTGAGTCTGCACCGCTCCTGATGCTTTGCCTCTTCGCTCATGGCTCTGCGCAGTGGCAAGGAACACAGAAGAGGACACAAGCAGTTCATGTTGGAGCTTTGGAGCCAATTTTCTCATGTTTTTTTTTTGTCAGGGCTGGGCAGAAGGGTGAAGAAGGCAGGGCTTGGTCAACAGGGCTTTCCTGTGGCTGTTCTAATTGCCTTGGGAAAGCAAGCCAGCCTGCTAAATGGTTGTTTTAGTACTGTTACAGCTTTACAGTGGTGCTGAATGAAAAAAAATCTGTATTTTAATTTTTTTTTAAAGTCTCCTGAATGCATTTTAAT
The DNA here is from genome assembly GCF_015220805.1 of Pogoniulus pusillus. Taxonomy (NCBI): domain Eukaryota; kingdom Metazoa; phylum Chordata; class Aves; order Piciformes; family Lybiidae; genus Pogoniulus; species Pogoniulus pusillus. The sequence continues at coordinate 4,777,229 of NC_087290.1, read as the reverse complement.
CAGATGATTTCCTCTTATAGGTCTTAAATTTATTCAAGGGATTCATAAGGAAACCCTCCTAGCTAGAGCTGTACTCCTGTGTGTCTGAAGCGTAGGCTGATTGTTTCTGAGGAAATAAAATCTGACAGTCAGAAGCTAGTTAAAAAACAAGTGATTTCAATCCGTGAGATAATGTGCAATGACTGCAGGCTGATTAGCTCATCTTTCCTCCTGGATCAAATTACTGACATGTTAGTAAACCATTTCTGAATCCCCCCAACAGGCTCTGATATTATCAGTGGATTTAGGCAAGTCGGAATGCTTGCAGTGAGTGTGAAGAAGCAGCTATTGTGTGTCTACCCTAGGAGCAGATAAAGCCTTACCCTAGCTATGTGCAATAACACAGATGTACGTCATATCTGGCTTCCTTTTATATCTTCTTATTCCAGTTGACAACAGAAGTCAGATGTACCAGATACACTTAATCTGCAAGAGTGGCAGCAGAATCATTTTTTCCCCTCTGCTTTCATATTTCCTGCCTTTCTAATCCTCAGATCTGCTCATCTTGTTTCTCCTGGCCATGCTTTACTATGTCCTCTTTTTCCTATTTCAGTTTCTCTGGATTTGTGTAGCTCACGGTGTGTAAATGTACACATAGCTACCTTTACTTGGTTCTTCTAGGATGGAAAGAAACTGTAATAATAAATGAAGTCTGGTAGGTGAGAGGAAAGTGGAAATAATGTTGCAGAGTACATTATGGAATCATAGAATCAACCAGGTTGGAAGAGACCTCCACGCTCATCCAGTCCACCCTAGTACCCAGCCCTGGCCAGTCACTGCGTGCCTCATCCAGGCTTTGTTTCAACACCTCCAGGCACAGCAGCTCCACCACCTCCCTGGGCAGCCCATTCTAGTGCCAATCACTCTCTGTCAACAACTTCTTCCTAACATCCAGCCTAGACTTCCCCTGGCACAACTCGAAACTGTGTCCCCTTGTTCTGGTGCTGGTTGCCTGGCAGAAGAGACCAACCCTGCCTCGCTACAGCCTCCCTTCAGGTAGTTGTAGACAGCAATGAGGTCACCCCGAGCCTTCTCCTCTTCTCCAGGCTGCACACCCCCAGGTTCCTGAGCCTCTCATAGGGTTTATGTTCTCGGCCTCTCACCAGCTTCATTGCCCTTCTTTGGACACGTTCTAGTATCTAAACTTCTCTCTTGAATTGAGGAGCCCAGAACTGGACACAGTACTCAAGATGTTGAGTACAGGGAAAGAATAGCCTCCCTTGTCCTACTGCCCACACTGTTCCTGATCCAGGCCAGAATACTTCAGGTCAGGTCGCCTCGTTTAAACTACACTATCACTTGAAAGGTAGGACCTGATGATCCTTGGGACTCTTTCCAACCTTGCATTCTATGATTCTGCCTGTGCAGGCTACTTTATGATAGTTTAGAAGTGTCTTAGTTACAGCTAGCAATTTGTTACCTCTTCTACGCTTAAAAAGCCCCAAGAACTAATAATTTTCATGCAGTGAAGGGTAGCACTTTACAACTTCAACAAAAGATTGGGAGAGAAACCAGTTTTCCATCCTGAAAACACTGCAAAATAATAATAATAATCTTTCTTCATCAGAAATAAGAACTGAGATCAAAATACTTGAATACTTTAGATAGGAAAAACTTGTTATTTGAAAGGTTGAACTGAAATTTTCCTTTTCATCTCCACTCAGTGCCAGGAGCCTTGATTTCCAGGGTGTTCATTAGTTGAAGGTTAGTATGACACAATCTCTGCTCCTGGAATTTACTCCATTTCATGTGGTTTCAGTGACATCTCCCCTATGAGTGGGCACACTCATCATAGGTGTCTACTGAATAACTCCCTCAGGCCTGACTTTGTAGTAGCATCTTGAAAGGGTGCATGAACCTTTGCTAAGGTTGGGAAAGAGCTATTGCAATAGTGGAGATGTTGGTTGGTGGCTTGACCAGATTTCTACCTCACTAATCTGACTCCACAGTGTTATTCAAGAGAGATGTTGAGATACTGGAATGTGTTCAGAGAAGGGTGACAAAGCTGATGAGGGGCCTGGAGCAAAGCCCTATGAGGAGAGGCTGAGGGAGCTGGGGGTGTGCAGCCTGCAGAAGAGGAGGCTCAGGGCAGACCTCATTGCTGTCTACAACTACCTGAAGGGAGGCTGTAGCCAGGTGGAGCTGGTGTCTTCTGCCAGACAACCAGCAACAGAGGAAAGGGACACAGTCTCAGGCTGTGCCAAAGGAGGTCTAGGCTGGGTGTCGGGAGGAAGTTGTTGGCAGAGAGAGTGATTGGCATTTGGAATGGGCTGCCCAGGGAGGTGGTGGAGTTGCTGTGCCTGGAGGTGTTGAAGCAAAGCCTGGATGAGTCACTTAATGCCATGGTCTCGTTGATTGGACAGGGCTGGGTGCTAGGTTGGACTGGATGAGCTTGGAGGTCTCTTCCTACCTGATTGATTCTATGATTCTATTCCAAGATGTTGTTCAGAAGGCATTTGCAGCAAGTTGTTTTCTAGAAGGTCGAATCAAAGATGACTGCCAGATTATGAACATGGGGAAGGGTAGAGAAGGGAGACATGGGAATAGTTTCAATAGCAATGGCTTTCAGTTTGCATTTATGCTTGGCAAATGTTGTAAGGGAATTGTCAGGAGGTCGAGATCTGGTTCCTCCTGTAGAAGGACATCAACCAGTAATAGAAAGCAGATCTTGGTTTAATTTGGTGGAAGGAATTAGCACTTACCTCTCCAGAAAGGAAGAAGAGAAGCCCTTAGTGCAGATGGTCTGGAAATTGCATAAAGGCAAGAGATGTAATGAGCAGATGCAGTAAAAGGGCAAGCCCAAAAGGATGTGTGTATGACCACCACTTCAGCTGTTTTGCTTGGGCCAGTTGAGCCAAAGCTACAAAAGCAACGAGGGCAGGGACTATTTACAAGGTCTTGCAATGACAAGATGAGAAGTAATGGTTTTAAACCAGAAGATGAGATATTTAAACTAGTTGTTTAAAGTAGATGTTAGGAAGAAGTTATTCTGAGTGAGGGTGGAGAAACACCAGAACAGATCACCCAGGGAGATTGTGGATGCTCCCTCCCTGAAGGTGTTCAAGGGCAGGTTGGATGAGACCTTGAGCGACCTGTTTTAGTGGGAGGTGTCCCTGCCTATGGCAGGGGGCTGGAACTGGATGATCTTTAAGGTCCCTTCCAACCTAAACCATTCTATGAAAGGGTTCTCCAGGCTTGCCTGTGGGACTGCAGTGCTTGTTGTACCCGTGCCCAAACAGCACTGCTGGCCAGAAAACTGCAGCCACCCACCTGATGATAAATCCTGAGTGTCCTCATAGTCCTTGAAATGTTTCAACAGGAAAAATGGAGAATTTGGGGTTTATTTCCTTCTCTCTGAACCTCTCCCATTTTTTAACCTGGACTACCAGAATTGTTACTAAACATTTGAAATTGTAGTGGATGCAGAAATGCTTATATTGAGGGCTGAGCTATTTGTTTTCTGAATGGAGTGGGGGAAATGGATTTCGGGGGAGTGCTTTCTGTCGCACTGGCTTATAATGAAGCAAAACTGCCCTTTTGCCTAAGGGAAAGGAACTAGAGAAGTTTTAACACTGGTATTTTGTTTGAAAACTAATTTTTCATATTAATTAAACCTCTGCAGAGCAAACCTTATATATGACACGTGGTGTTACAGATGGCATGGGCTGGCTTCTAAGATCTCTGGTTTGAATCATTACGCCTATGTAATATACTGTGGGCCAACCATGCATGGTATTCTTGACAAGGATAAACCCATCTGGCTCATATTAGCAGAAACCAACATTTATTTTAGTCAGCTATTGAGTGATGGTCCTTTCAATGTTGCTCTTGTTGCCAAGTCTGCTCTCCAAAACCCCTACGGACATTGCTGAATGTTGTCAGGAGCAGTGATTTTTCACACTCTTGCTCCTCCACCATCTCTAACTTACTCTTACTTTCCAAGTGTAAAACTGTTTTCTTCATCATCTAGCAAGAACATTTCAAATGAATACAGATGGTAAAATAAATCTGGGAAGCTCTTCCTGTCTGTTCTGGGGAAAGCTGTGTTCCAGATGTTGTAGGATGGGTATGTGAGAAAGTATTTTGGTGCATGTGATACAGTGTTGGTTTTTTTTAAGCTCAAGAAAGTACATGAGCAAGAATGCAGAATTTCAGCTCATGAGAACTAGAAACTGAAATGGCTCCAGGATCTGTGAGTCAGGAGGAAAACTTAGGGAACTTCTGCACGTAATAGTTTCCTAGTGCTACACTATTTTTCACCTGTGCTAAAAGTGAACTGTGCACAGTGCAGAAAGAGACAAACTTGTGCAGTGACACTAAGAAGAAAACCAAATCACAGCGTGTGGGGAAGTAAATCATTGAGGCAGCAAAATGCCAAGCAACTGGTGTTGACTTGGAGAGTACTGCAGCACAGCCTGCTTAGGTCCAGAAGGGTACTTCAGACCCCTCTAACTAAGAGCTTGTAAACAGTGCTCTTATCTCTTATAATCCTGTTCTTGGTGTGATTGATTGTGCTGAAGTGCAAGAGGTGTCTACCAGAAACACTACAAACTCAAGAAAACCTTTTTTCTTTTACAGTGGAATAGAAATGTCTCTATGACAAAGAATTTATTTCTTGGAGCAAGACACTTTACTGTAACCTTAACATTTAGGAAATACATATGTATGGAATGTGATTTGCCTATAAACTTGTTGAATATAAGTAGAGTTTGCATTCATTTGAGCATAAAGGCATTCAACTGACCCTCTTAGCATACATTACAATCACCTTACTTTTGAGTTTGCTGTTATTTTTATTGTACAGATTTTTGTTCTCTTTATTGCTACTCAGGGTCTCACTCATCCATCTTGTTCAACCCTCATAATCAGTGAGTACATTTGGATTTTATTGGGCATGCAGGATTCCTGGTTATTGCAGCTGAAACACATCCTGGATGGAGCCATTGTAAATGTAAACAAGGTGCTGAAAGCTGAATTGCAGAGGGAATGTGTGAGGAGTCTGTCAGTCCAGGGACATCAATCTACTCCTAGAGAGAGAACTGGGCTGCACTGATCATTACTGCAAATTCCAGACTCCCTTCCATCCGTGGAAGAGCTGCAGGGGATAGAACAGGCAGGGTGATTTATGCTTTATCCTTCTGTCCTGTTGACCCATTCTTACTCTCTTTTCTTGAAGACTGAAGTCCCCAGGTGCTCTTGTGTGTAAAGCTAGTGTCATTTGGCAGATCACAGGATCACAAGATGTCAAGGGTTAGAACAGATCCAAAGAGATCATTGAGTTCAACCCCCCTGCCACATCAGGACCATATAATCTAGCTCAAGTCACACAGGAACACGTCCATACAGGCCTTGAAAGGCTCCAGAGAAGGAGACTCCACAACCTCTCTGGGGAGCCTGTGTCAGTGCTCTGTGACCCTTACAGTAAAGAAGTCCCCCCTTGTATTGAGGTGGAACCTCCTGTGCTGCAGGTTTCATCCATTGCTTCTTGTCCTATCATAGGGAGAGCCTGTTCCCCCCCTCCTGACCCCCAACCCTCGGAGATTTATAAATATTTCTTAAATCCCCTCTCAGTCTTCTCTTCTCCAGACTAAACAGCCCCAGGTCCCATAGCCTCTCCTCATTTGTTGTCCCCCCCATAACCATTGACTGCACAAAGGACAGCATCAGTGGCTTTGAACAGCAACCACAGGATGGCAACTGGTTGAGTTACAATGGTGTGGTCAGCAGGAGCAGGGAGGTCATTCTGCCCCTGTACTCTGCACTGGTTAGACCTCACCTTGAGTGCTGTGTTCAGTTCTGGGCCCCCCAGTTTAGGAGGGACATTGAGATGCTTGAGCGTGTCCAGAGAAGGGCAACGAGGCTGGGGAGAGGCCTTGAGCACAGCCCTACGAGGAGAGGCTGAGGGAGCTGGGATTGGTTAGCCTGGAGAAGAGGAGGCTCAGGGCAGACCTTATTGCTGTCTGCAACTACCTGAGGGGAGGTTGTGGCCAGGAGGAGGTTGCTCTCTTCTCTCAGGTGGCCAGCACCAGAACAAGAGGACACAGCCTCAAGCTATGCCAGGGGAGATTTAGGCTGGAGGTGAGGAGAAAGTTCTTCCCTGAGAGAGTCATTGGACACTGGAATGGGCTGCCCGAGGAGGTGGTGGAGTCGCCGTCCCTGGAGCTGTTCAAGGCAGGACTGGACGTGGCACTTGGTGCCATGGTCTGGCCTTGAGCTCTGTGGTAAAGGGTTGGACTTGATGATCTATGAGGTCTCTTCCAACCCTGATGATACTGTGATACTGTGAGTTGCTCAGCTCATCATACAGCTGCCTCTGTTGCTGCCCTGTGCAGAGGGACAGCCAGTTGAACCAGGCCAGTTTGCCAATCAGGTGCAAAGCCTCCTGTGCTTGGTGGGAGGTGTGCTTGCCTAAGTGTCAGGACTGATTGAGCTGCCTAAGTGAATGCGACTTGATCCACTTGGCTGTGCTTCTCCATAAATTATTTACATAAGGGCACCCAAAATAAATTACATTCTGATTACTTCACCACAGTGAAGTTATTGTAATTGAGAAGATGGTCAGAGAAGAGTAGCTAAGAAATTAACAGGAGCCTGAAGGATTTGATTAATAATGAAAATTGTTAGAAGGTGCTGCGGGTGACAGAGGGAGGGGTGGAACATAATGCACTCTAAATATTAGAAGAATAGAAATATGAAGAGAGATTACTCCAGACAGACACAAGGTGAAAACAGAAAGGTATGAAATAAATGCAAGGAGGAAGAATGTTCCTGACAGTAAGATGTCTCAGGCTATGCATGCAGTCCCTCAGAGGGACACTTGACCAAGAGCGTGTCTTAAAGCTAAATTGAATACACAAGGAATAACAACCTAGAGCAGGCAGCCCTTCATGGTAAGGCAGAAGGAGATGATGAGTGGCTTAGACATTCACAGCAGGATGAAGCAGTGCTAATGTGGCTGGCTGATACTTTAAATTTGAGGCATCATGTAAGCGTGCAGATGGGAACAAGAGAGTTGAGCAGTCTAAGTGCACAGATCTCCCAGGATCACAGGATGTCAGGGGTCAAAAGGGACCCAAAGAGATCATTGAGTCCAACCCCCTTGCCACAGCAGGACCATAATCTAGCTCAGGTCACACAGGAACACATCCAGACAGGCCTCGAAAGTCTCCAGAGAAGGAGACTCCACAACCTCTCTGGGCAGCCTGTGCCAGGGCTCTGGGACTCTTCCAGTGAAGAAGTTCCCCCTTGTGTTGAGCTGGAGCCTCCTGTGCTGCAGCTTCCATCCACTGCTGCTTGTCCTATCCTAGGGAGCAGTGAGCAGAGCCTGTTTCCCCCTCCTGACCCCCAGATATTTATAAACATTTAGTAAATCCCTTCTCAGTCTTTTCTTCTTCAGACTAAAAGGCCCCAGTCCCTCAGCCTCTCCTCTCATTCTCTATTCCCCTAATTATCCTCATATCCCTCTGCTGGACCTTCTCCAGCAGATCCCTCTCCCTCTTAAATCTTGTGGAAGGGAAAAGCTGGAAGGTCTCAGGACTAAGATTTCTGAGCAGAACACATGACTGTCAGTACAGCTTCGAATTTCATCTTGAATTAAATGTGCTTGTGTGATGGAAAAATGGATTTTTAATTGCCTGTTGCGTAGCTATGATCTAGTTTTAGACCTATCCCACTTGCTCCACTCTGCTGCAGCTGTCAGAGGTGGGTGAGGTTCTCCAAAACCACGTTGCAGGAGGAACTCTGTGCCGTGAGTCTTGTGTCTGCTGTAGGGTTGCAGGGCTAAAAACCACTGCTGGCTGCTCAGCACACTTAGTAGAAAGCATCTCTTTTAAGCAACTCAGCTTGGAAAAGCAAGCCAGTAGGACTGCAAAGGCAGTGTGCAACTAAGCTAGATGACATGTATGACTTCTCTGAAGTGCTCTTTGCCATTGGATGGAGAACAAGGTCTCCTATCAGCCAAGATGCTGCTGCCCTGAAGAGCTACAGCTCTACTCTGCCCTCCTTCAACCATCTCCTTAGAGTTAACTCAGCTAAGCTCAGGTCTTTGTGACGTGTCCCTGTCTAATACCATTTCTCAGTTGTCCAAAATACTCTGCAGCAGTACAGCCCAGTAGAACTATAGAACTATCTTCAATATTTAGTACAGATTCAATACTGTCAGCAGGAAAGATCACTTACAATGCTCACACTATGTTTTACTTTTAGTGAAGCCATTATTGGAGTCATGTCTCTTATTTTATGTTAACATGTTGTTAACTGTAACCTAATAAAAATGCAAAATGCATGAAATCAATCACCTACAGATTAAGGAGAGTCCAGGAGGGAAATTTTCTGATTTACCTTCACATTTGTTGAATAGAGACCTTGCATTAGTTGGAACATGAAAGCATTCAATTGACTGTTTAATTCCATTAATTGATTTCTATTCTCATTCTCCTTGCCTCCTCGGTTTTAAACTACTTGGATCCCAGTTAGAAAATTCCCTTAAGTCCTAACAATTTCAAAAGCTAAGGTTTATTGAAAAATACCATTTGTGCTCTAAGAGCTTATTAGTGACAAACTTCCATTCCCAGATAATCTTCAACTTCACAGAAGGGTTTCAAGTTTTTAATAGATCTTTGATTCAGTGTTTTGCTCATTTGTAACTTGAGAAGAAATGTGGAAAGCCTTTTGCTCAACAGAGGCCTTTTCCAAGCAGGACCAAGCTTATATAGCCTTTTTTTTTTGACAAGGGAAAAAAAGATCTGCTTTTGGTTTTCCCCCAGATACTGAGAGTTCTGTACAGTCTACAATCACTAATCAAATTAGATCTGGTAGAAGCAGACCTGTTCCCCCTCTCTCTCATTATGAATGAGATTTCATAGAATCCTAGATTTCCATAATAATAGTTTGGGGCATTCTTGTTGTCTGTTTGTTTCATGAAAGCTGTTGCTGAACTGCAGAGGACCTCACAATGGCAACTGCAAAACGTTTTGTAGAATTAAAGAATTCTTAGGGCTGGAAGGGACCACAAGGATCATCTAGCTGCTATGGGCAGGGACACCTCACACTAGATCAGGTTGTTCAGAGCCCTATCCAGCCTGACCTTAAAATCCTTCAGGGATGAGGCTTCCACCACCTCCCCGGGCAACCTGTTCCAGTGTCTCACCACTTTCATGCTGAAGAACTTCTTCCTGACATCCAAACTGAATCTACCCACTTGTAGTTTTGCTCTAGTCCTATCACTACCTGACATCCTGGACAGTCCCTCTCCAGCTTTCTTGTAGCCCCTTTCAGACACTGAAGGCCATAATAAGGTGTCCTGAGAGCCTTCTCTCCAGCCTGAGCAGCCCCAACTCTCTCAGCCTGTCTCTATAGGAGAGGCACTCCAGCCCTCTGATCATCCTTGTGGCCCTTCTCTGGACACATTCCATTTGGGAAGCTGTTGTGTTTCTTTGGTTTCTTGTACAGACTGTGGACACTGTACGTATTCTGTAACTTCCCTGACAAGATAAGTGAAAGTGAGTCAGTAAATTACCTGGAGATTCATGCTGTGAGGAGATCATGTGTGAAGGGTTGCTCATTCTGCCTTGCAGGGCTTGTGGAGCTTTCTGTGTGATGCAGGTAGGCTGACCAGTGTCACTGGCTAGTTAGCCTCTCACTTGGCCCACAGAAAAATGAGCAGAGCTTGGTCAGTTTGGTCTACTGGGACTGTTAACCCTTGGGGGTACCTGCAGTCAGAGTCCTCCTTTTTCCCCACGTGGTGGTGTTCAGCTCATAGGAGCCTCACTTGTACTTTTGCTGTGAACTTTATCACAGTTCTTCCAGATTCCTCCCTAGAATCATCTCAGGTTGTATCGCCCCAATGCAGCCTCTTTGTTCAAGCAGAAGCTCTGATGTCCATCCAGTAGAAAAGACTGGATGGGACACTTAGTGCCATGACCTAGTTGATTGGATAGGGCTGGATGGTAGATTAGACTGGATGGTCTTGGAGGTCTCTTCCAATCTGTTTGATTCCATGATTCTATGTTGCACTCTCTCCAGCTTGCTGTTCAGGGCTGTGTGCATAGCAGAGTGAGGATCTTGGGTCTCTAATGCACTGAATACTCAGCAGGCTCAAAGCTGCTTCAGTTTTAAATCAAAGGCTGTGAGTGCTTCCTTCTGCAGGCTTTACTTGGACTTCAGTGTGCCAAACTTATTAAACACTTAAATGATGAGTTAGAGACTTGGAGATTCATAGAATCATAGAACCAACCAAGTTGGAAGAGAGCTCCTGAGCTCATCCAGCCCAACCTATCACCCAGCCCTATTCCATCAACCAGACCATGGCACTAAATACCTCATCCAGGCTTTTCTTCAACACTTTCAGGGACAGCAACTCCTCCACCTCCCTGGGCAGACCATTCCAATGCCAATTACTCTCTCTGCCAACAACTTCCTCCTAACATCCAGCCTAGACCTCCCCTGGCACAACTTGACCAACCCCCACCTACCTACAGCCTCCCTTCAGGTAGCTGCAGACAGCAATGAGCTCTGCCCTGAGCCTCCTCTTCTGCAGGTTGCACATCCCCAGCTCCCTCAGCCTCTCCTCACAGGGCTGTGCTCCAGGCCTCTCATCAGCTTTGTTGCCCTTCTGTGGACATGCTCCAGTATCTCAGCTTCTCTCTTGACTTGAGGAGCCCAGAACTGGACACAGCACTCAAGGTGATTTGGGCTGTTGTGCCAAGCAGAATAACACTGTGCCTCCAAGGCAGCTGACAACCCTAAAACCCCTAAGAGTGTATTTTCACAATTAAATAGGCAAAAGCTCCTAAATCAGTTGTGCACATTGAAAACACCAGTTAATGACAGAACGGGAATCAGGCAGTGCACTACACTTTAGTGTTCACTGTTGGGAAATTAGGGGGGAAAAGGCCACTTCTGTTCATGCTTTTAAAGTAGCAGGCAGCAGCTGTAGTTGGCTGGGGCAGAGGCTTGTGCTGTGAGATCAATCTGGAAAGCAGAATCAGTAATGGATTGAGGTTTCCAAGCTATGATCTGACCTGTAGTTGTGTTTTCAAAGGAAGTGCATCCAAACATGCTCCTAAAAGCTTGTCATCAAATGATACAGAGATGAATTGTTTGGGGAAAGCATGACTAAAAGGAACATATTCCCCAGCACTTGATTGACAGTACCTGTCTGGAAAGCAAAGGTTTCTAAACAGCACTGGAGGGCTATTGGTGAGCTTCACTGGGAAATATCATGCCTGGGAGTATCAAAGTTTTTATTTCTAATGGAGCTCTGTACCAGATGAACTCCTTAGATGTTACAATGCAAATAAATTTGGGTGGGAATTATTTATTGGGGTTTCTGGTTTGCTTGCAATTTCAGTTTAGAGGTTTTGGCCTGGGTTTTGCAAATGGAGTTTGGGGTTCCTTTTATGACAGCTAGTTGTGTATGCTAACTAGGACTAATTTTCTAGGTAGATCTTTTTTTAAGCTGTAACTTAAAGAAGATGGCTGGAACTCAGGAACCCTGCAGCTGTGGGTGTCTTCTCCTGTTACAGCTGCAGGCAGTGAATTCTTTGGGAATTAAGAGAAAAATCCCACCAGGACCTTTCTGTATCTTACAAAACCCAGACTTTCCCAGTATCTGAGTAGAAGTCTCTTGTCCAGCATAGCTGTCGTGGATACTCCAACTTCAGGACAGTACAAAGGCCATCATTCATTGCATCTGTAAAATCCTCAGCACTTTAAAATCTGCTCCCAGTATCATTATCAGCCTACATTTTTGAGGGCCTCAAAAAATATCAGAAGGCTGGAGGAACCTGAGAGAGTTGGAATTGTTCAGCCTGGAGAAGAGAAGGCTCTGTGGAGACCTTACAGCAGCCTTCCAGTACCTGAAGAGGGACTGTTGAGAAGGGCTTGCAGTGATAGGACAAGGGGCAACAGTTTTAAACTAGAGTAGGGTAGATTTAGATAGAACATTAGGAAGTTCTTTGCTCTGATGGGAGTGGAATGCTGGAACAGGTTGCCCATGGATGTGGTGGAGGCCCCATCCCTGAAGACATTTAAACTCTGGCTTGATGGGTCTCTGAGCAGCTTGATCTAGCTGAGCATGTCCTTACTTACTACAGCACAGTTGGACTAGATGACATGGAGAGGTTCCTTCCAAACAGTCCACTCTATGATACATCAAAGCAGATGGTAACAACAATAACCTCTTTACCTCTTCAGTCATGGTGAGGGCTCTCTTGCTCTAAAATCTCCAACAGTGCCAGTGAGCCACCACCTGAGCACCATTAGGGGAAACTAAAGTAAATAAAGATAATGTCCTGGTTTGATTAGAGCTCCTTTGCTGATACAAGGGGGTTGATGTCTTTTTCAGGATGTAGCTGAGGTGAGCTATTTTGGATACATGACACTGATTGATGAGCAGAGACATGCAGCCCAAGAGCTGTCATGTGTGTTCTAGAAGTTGGGGAAGTGCCAAGATAAAAGGTTGACTGGGTTATTTGTTTTATTATAAAGGTGGAGGGAGAAATGTTCTTCATGTTAAAGTTGCAGACTGGAGGCCATAAGGAAGCATTGAAAGTAAGAGCCATTATTAACCTGCCTTGGCTTTGGAGTGGGTCTGTGTTTAATGGTCTGGCAGACTCTATCCTGGTTAAATCCCTGCTTAATTACCAATTAGTGCAATAGATCTCAGTGCATCTCTCTACAATTACTTTTAGCTAGGTGCTGACAGATCGCCAGGAGAAGCAGCTGAATAGGGGATGGGTCCTGAAAGGCAACTTCAACCCCATTCTCTTAACTGTTCTTTCTAGGAGCTGACAGCAGGAATACCTGAGTTACTGCTCTGCTGAGCAGACGTAGGGGAAACAGATACACATGTTTCAGAAAACTTAGCTTTTGGGCCCAGTTCTGCTGAAAATCTTGGAGGTGGCTTAAATGAGTAAGCTGTCAAACGCAGCAGGATTCACATGATTCTCCTCTAATGGTAAAAGAAAAAGAGATGTGTAAGTTTTCTGAGAGCATGGCATTGATAGTTCCTTGGCTTGAGAGAAGCAGAGAGACAATTAGGTCAGACTGAAAGGAGGAAATGTGTGCTAATAATAAATAACCTCTTCTGGCTGTAGTTAGCATCTGCTAATACCTTTGTAATTAAGGTGGTGGTCACTTCTGAGTGCTGTCTGCCACTCACTAATGAAGAAACACAGCCTTGCTTGGCATTGATTGCCATGAAAGCATCTCCAGTTGGCAGTAACTCTTTAATGTGCACATCTGGAGTCAGAACGCACCTGTGGGCAACTGCTGAGGAAGCTCATGCTTGACAGGTTCAGATTCTGTCCCAGGGCAGTTGTGGCACACCAAAGGCTTTGTTATATGAACTAAGATGAGCATGTGAGGGTTGAAACTGCAGAAGAAAAGCTGCCTGCAGAGGAAGACTCCACTCCTGAGATGGGGAGGAAGACCAGGTTGTTTCTATTATCTCTGGCTTCATCCTGTTTTCCAGCTGTGGTGTTCACAATGTTATTTTTTACACCTGAGTCAAAGCTGTACTACTTTATTTCACTTCTTGTGCAGAATATTTTATTTTCCCCTGGTGTCTGTCTCTCTCAAAATCCTTCTCCCTTCATTCTGTCAAAAAGATGCTTGTTTTGGTGGTGGGTTGGATAAGATGACCTTTGAGGGTCTCTTCCAACCCAATGCAGTCTGTGAATAAACACAGGAAGTTAGCATTTATTTCAATCAGTGACTGAACCCAGATGAGTCACTAATTTTATTTATTTCTTTATTTAGGGTGGCAGAAGTGTGCTAAATTGCATCAAAGAATGGCTGCAGCAGAAAAGCAATGGGTTTGTGTCCATGCTTATGGAAAATGGGGTGATGATGACAGGAATAACTACCAAATCTGTGCATCCTGCTAAGAGATTTGACAGATCTAGAATAAGAACAACTAGACATTGAAGGCTTTCTGCTCTGAGGCTCTGCTTTGTAGAGTTAGGTCATGTTTGGACTAGATGATTGTGGTAGTTTGAGGGATCCTGGGTCTCCCTTAAAACCATAGGGACAGAGGTCCATCCCAGGGGCATGGATCTGCTTGTTCCTGGATTTTGTAATAATATTCTATTCTACCTTCTAGGAGCAGGTCTTGATCTGTTGGAGGGCAGGAGACCCCTGCAGAGGGAACTTGCCAGGCTGGATGAGTGGGCAAAACCAATGGGATGAGATTGAACAAGGCCAAGTGCAGGGTCCTGCACATTGTCCACAACAACCCCAAGCAGCACTACAAGATGGGGATAGAGTGAATAGAGAGCAGCCAGGTAGAGAGGGACCTGGGGGTGCTGGTAGATAGCAGCCAAACATGAGGCAGCAATGTGCTCAGGTGGCCAAGAGAGCCAATGGCATCCTGGCCTGGATCAGGAGCAGTGTGGCCAGCAGGACAAGGGAGGTTATTCTGCCCCTGGACTCAGCACTGCTCAGGCCACCCCTTGAGTGCTGTGTCCAGTTCTGGGCTGCTCAATTCAAGAGAGATTTTGAGGTGCTGGGGCATGTCCAGAGAAGGGCAACAAAGCTGTTGAGGGGCCTGGAGCACAGCCCTGTGAGGAGAGGCTGAGGGAGCTGAGGATGTGCAGCCTGCAGCAGAGGACCAGGCTCAGAGGTGACCTCATTGCTGCCTACAACTACCTGAAGGAAGGCTGTAGCCAGGGGGGGTTGGGCTCTTCTGCCAGGCAAGCAGCAACAGAAGAAGGGGACAGAGTCTCAAGCTGTGGCAGGGCAGGTCTAGGCTGGATGTTAGGAGGCAGTTCCTGTCAGAGAGAGTGATTGGCATTGGAATGGGCTGCTCAAGGAGGTGGTGGAGTCTGTGTGGCTGGAGGTGTTGAAGCCAAGCCTGGCTGGGGCACTTAGTGCCATGGTCTGGTTGACTGGACAGGGCTGGGTGCTAGGTTGGACTGGCTGAGCTTGGAGGTCTCTTCCAACCTGGTTGGTTCTGTGATTCCTGGTATCACAGCTTAAAAGGCAGTGTATGACTGATCTCTTCCCTGCCTCTCCTCCCTTCCCATCTCTCCAGGAATAGCATGCATTCTTATCCCATAGTTCATGGGGGACATGGCTCTTAGCTGGCAGGGAATTGAGCTGCATCATGTGGCCTATTAAGGCCCTGTAGGCCCAGCTGGGGAGGGCAGTTTAGGTCTACCCTCAGGCCAATTAAGGGTGGAGGATTCTAGAAAGCCAGTTTGGGCTAAGTAGGGTTTTATACTTTTTTGTACATATGCTCTTGTAAATAGAATTTCTCTCTAATCTTCCAATCAGTGTGCAGTATCCTCATTGTTACTGCTGGAAAGGGGTAAGAATCATTCCTGTCCTTCTGTCCCATCTATGCTCATGGCCCCAAACTGGGACAATGATTTTAAAGGTCTTTTCCAGCTTAAAACACTTCTATGGGTCTACAGAGTTTGGTGAGTCATCTGAGGTTAAGTAGCAGCAGAATAACATTGCTTTCAGAAAGGATCAGCTTCTTGAGGTTTGGTGCAGGTGGTGGCAGTGCCCATGGGCATGAACCAGTGTAAAGATGAAATATCCTTCTGTAAAGCAATAGAAAAGTTCCTAAGAATCACAGAATGTTAGGGGTTGGAAAGGACCTCTAGAGATCCTGGACTCCAACCGCCCTGCCAAAGCAGGATGATTCAGGGCAGGTCACACAGGAATGCAGCCAGGGTGTGAAAGAGGGGTTTGAGTCTGGGTTAGAAGCAAATTGTAATGAGGCCAATATAAAAAAAAAAAAAAAGGTTAAGTAGTTTATTAAATACATAAAGAAAATTTCCCCAAACGTAGTTACAGTTACACATTGTCCTGGTAGGGTATAAATCCTGCCAGGCTGGTTTAGCCCTTGCTCTCTTCCTTCTGTTGTGGGTCGGGGAAGTTGAGTCAGATGAGCAAAGCCTTGAGGTCTAGTGGCTCAGCACCATGTGTCAGGTGTCTTGTGCTGCCCCTCAATGTGTCTATGTGGTCATAGGAGGCAGGGAGCTTTGAATTCACTGGCCAGAACAATGGTGCTAGAGCCTATTGGCCAGTTTGGTTTTCAAACTGGAGTATTGAAAGGGGGGTGATTTAGAGTGCACATGCCTGGCACCTCTGATCTGTGTTTACCAAAACCAGAACAGGGTGCAAAATAAGGCCAAATATGGTGTCTTTGTGGTAGACTGAGAGGCACCAAGGCTTATGTGTGCTCTCCCACTACTTCCACCTGGGAAGAAGATAGGGGGTGGGGGGCAAGGTGGGTGTTCCTCTGTGATCTGTGTTAGATAGTATTGTCCTGTTCTGGCAGGGAGGTTGGACTCGATGATCTCTTTGGGTCCCTTCCAACCCCTAACATCCTGTGATCCTGGTAGGTGTTTGTGAGGGTTTGGGTGTTACCTGTCCCCCCCCACACACCCAGACTAGACTCAGTCAATCTGGAAATTGAAGAATGAAGCTTTATATTTACAGCTTAGCACAATATGCAAGCAGATTATATACAGAAATATACAAGTTAAAAAAAGGGAATACAGGAACACAACAGCCCTCCCAAAAACCTGAATCCCCAAGAGGGGCTCTCAGCCACCTTTCCACCTTCTCCCCATCCCTCTACTTTATCCCAGACTTTGCCTTATGCTTCAAGGAGAGCTTGGAGGGTCAGGCAGAGGAGTTAGGAAGCAGATAGATTAGTCATACAGACGGTAGGCTAGGTTAGAGAGAAGTGCAGCCCCAAAGACAGAGAGCAAACAACTGCTTTATCTATATGTTCTTGTTCTTATGCATCTCAGCAAGCCTATGAGTGCAGTAGACATCACCATTGTTTCCTTTTCACAGCCTATCATCTAATTCTTCTCACCAAAACGTTCTAGCTAGCTTCAAACTAGCATAGTGTTTAGGACACGTCTTGGATGTGTATTTCAGCATCTTCCACCACACAGGGAGCTTTTGAAAGTCTCTCAAGGAGGAGACTCCACAACTTCTGTGGGCAGCTTGTTCCAGTGTCCTGTCACTACTCTCGCCCTAAAGAACAGTAACTTCTATAAATCTCTTGTGTGGTTTGAGACTTGGTGGGGGTTGCAGTGTTGGGTGTTTGGTTTTTTTCCTCCTTAAACATCCAGGAGAATCTGTGAAGCTGTCCTCATGACTGGGTTGAAAAAGTGATTATGGTAAATCTACACTTCAGTGGGTCTCCAGTCATTAGCTGCAGCCTCAGGTACACTAATCTTTCAAGGAGAATAAATCAAAAATGCTTAAAAGTTTTAGATAGGCTGAAAGCAACACCCACCTTCTGCACAGTTACAAACATCAAAAGGAAACACAGGCCTTGATAATGATGATGATGATGTTTGGGAGCCTGAGAAATTACAGAATTCACTTCAGATCCCATTGGGCCCTGAGCAAAACTGTTTCCAGGCATTTTAACTTCCTGACCTTCTTAGTACACATTTGAAAGTCACATTTTTAAACCTAAATTGCTTTAAAGAAGATTAAACAGCTTTTTAACATCTACTGTGTTCCTAGTGTGTAGGAAGAGCTATCAAGTTTGCTATTAAGATGGATGGGTTTTTACTTGATTTGGAAAAGGTGTTTAAAAATTCTTTTGTTTTAGGTTTTTGTGTTCTGTTGTAGTCTGAAAAGGGGGGTTGGTGGGCAGGAAACACCTCACCTGAATTTGGTGACTTCTGTTCCAAAGGCAAGAAATGCTTTAAGAGCAAAGCATACCCACATCTAGAAGTCAGCTCTCTTGCAAGCATAAGCAGCAGCATCTGTTTAACAGCAGGCAGCAACTCCATGATATGCTTTTGTACTAAATCATTACAATACAGAGGAAAACTGGGGGAAAAATAGAGGATAAAAATACAGATGGGTTAGTTGAGTTTCAAGAGTAAGTAATATTTAAGATTGGGTGGTGACTGAAGGATCCAATAAATAGAGTTTGCCTTTCTTATTTTGAGTGTTCTTGTCTTGCCTGATGCTGTTAATCACAGAGGGCCTTCTGCTCAGGCAGAGCTACTCAGGGTAGAGAGGGCTTCTAGGACTTGGTGTGTCCATACTTGCTTTGAGTTGGTTACTGAGTCTGATTCACCTCAGCCTGAACTTTGATTTGGAATGGAGAGCAAAGGGTAAGGAGCCTGAGAGGGGCAGCTGGCTCTTTGGAGGGGAAGTCAGCAGGAAAAGCTCCAGAAGCAGCTTGTAATTTGGGTAAGATCACATCTCAGTGGTGCATTTCTCTGTACAAGGGCATCTTCAAGTCATTGTATTGAGACAATGACTACTACTGAGGAACTTTGATTAGAAGTTTCTAATGCAAAAAGTCCCAACTGGAGCAAGCAGTAAAATACAGCTGCAGCTCAAAACTGTAAGTACCCAGAGAATGCTCACAATTAACAGGACCCTGTTGTTGGAGAGAAGTGCCAGGCATAGGGTCAGCTGCAGGGGCAAAGGACTAAGAGTCCAGAACTGCAATTCTCAACTTTTTGGTTTTCATAGAATCATAGAATCAGACAGATTGGAAGAGACCTCCAAGCTCATCCAGTCCAACCTAGCACCCAGCCCTGGCCAATCAACCAGACCATGGCACTAAGTGCCTCATCCAGGCTTTGCTTCAACACCTCCAGGGACAGCAACTCCACCATCTCCCTGGGCAGCCCATTCCAATGCCAATCACTCTCTCTGCCAACAACTTCCTCCTAACATCCAACCTAGACCTCCCCTGGCACAACTTGCGACTGTGTCCCCTTGTTCTGTTGCTGCTTGCCTGGCAGCAGAGCCCAACCTCACCTGGCTACAACTCCCTTCAGGTAGCTGCAGACAGCAATGAGCTCTGCCCTGAGCCTTCTCTTCTGCAGGCTGCACACCTCCAGCTCTCTCAGCCTCTCCTCACAGGGCTGTGCTCCGGGCCCCTTGCCAGCCTTCCTGCCCTTCTCTGGACACCTTCCAGCACCTCAACATCTCTCTTGAATGGAGGAGCCCAGAACTGGACACAGCACTCAAGGTGTGGCCTGAGCAGTGCTGAGTCCAGGGGCAGAATAACCTTCCTTGTCCTGCTGGCCACACTGTTCCTGATCCAGGCCAGGATGCCATTGGCTCTCTTGGCCACCTGAGCACACTGCTGCCTCATGTTTGGCTGCTATCTACCAGCACCCCCAGGTCCCTTTCTTCCTGGCTGCTCTCCAGCCACTCTGTCCCCAGTCTGTAGCATTGCTTGGGGTTTTATTCACCCATGCTGTCTTGGTTTTCCTGGGTTTGGTTTGGGTGGGTTTTTTTTGTTGGTGGTTTTTTTTTTTTTTTAATTTTTTTTGCATTTCTTGTGACCTCAGTCAGTAGAAAGACTCCAAACATAGTGTTTGGAGTCCTCTGTGGAAGCCCCCTGCACTTGACAGATGCCCCTTACCATGTTGCAGGATGATTCACCTAAAATAGAGCTCTCAACAGCGCAACTGTATTGACCTTCTGGTGTGACTTTGGCTCTGATGCAGTGGAGGAGCTTGGTTGATTTGCCAGCAGCAATTTCCTGCCTTAGGTGTTTGGTTGGTTTTTATTTTTTTTCCTCCAGAGACTCTCATTTCAAGCACAAATCTGAATTCAAGGCTGTAGTCTGCTCAATTTATAAATTCCCCAGGGCTCATCTCCTAGGGATGGAACTGCAGCAGACATGGAGGGGAAACGGTGGCGTTTGGGGAAATGGTGGTGTTTGCAGTATACCCTAGTGCTGCTGATCACAACTGGCACTGCCATGCTCCAGTTTCTTGATTTTCACAGAAATTCCCATTTGGGATTTGTACCCCAGGAATGGAAGCTTCCTGCTTGGAGAAGCCTCACAATCAGATCCGGAAAAGCTCCTCTAGAGAAGGAACTGTGGGCTTTTGAAAAGCCTGTTGCTGAGTCTCTTAGCTAGCTGCGTTTCCCCTGACTTTAATAAGAAATTGAACTGAGCAGAGGATGCAGAGAGTCTGCCTGAGGTTTCTGGAATTTAGATTTGCTGTTGCCTGATATACATTGCCTTGCATGAGCCAATTAGCCTGTGCTGAGGATTGATTTCTCTTCCTGTTTTATATTTACATGCTTCCCTCATGCTTGCCTCTGCTGGGATTAAGGAATTTCCTCTTTTGTGAGATGATGAGTATAAAACTGAAGCAGTGAAGAGATTGTTTCATGTCTTGCCTCTAATGAGAGCATTGCGTTAATTACAGCAGTGGTACTCTGGGCAGGTTATCCGCACATATAGGATGCTCTGGTGAGGAGCAGGAGGCTGTGTCTGAGTGCTCTTCCAACCCACATCTTTTGGGATAAGCTTCATATATGTCTGTATAGGGCTTTGAATGCGGGACTGAACTTCTTGAAGTGTTCTAATTGTCAGAGCCACGAGGGTCTGATCATGCTTCCCTTAACTCTAATGAATGTGCTGTGCTTTGTGCCAGGGATGAAAGCTTTTATAGCTCAGCATATTTGCTAAGATCTTCACTGCTTTCTCAGTAAAGAGATTAGTTGAGGAAATAAGTTTTGCTCTCTTAGGAACTCTGGTGCATTGCCAGTTTGTGAATATGCAGATTCCATCACAAGAAAAAAAAAACAAGTATGATATCAAGCTGTGATGTCTGAAATGTTTTATGTTCTACGACTCTTTTCTATTGAGGACTTAGATGTCACAAATGAGAATGTGCATGATTTAATTTTTTTTTGCAAGGCTAAAGCTAAATATTCTGATGGTGGCTTCTGTTAGGGGGAAAAAAAAACATATCTTCCTAATGTAAACTTCATTCTGTACTTTCTTCAGTATGTTAGTCACAGCAGAACAGTCTTCAAAGGAGGAGAAATGGGAATATAACCAATGCTCCCTAGCCTCAGACTGGCCTTATAATCACACATTATCTCCTGTTGCTTTAGCTCTTGGCTTCAGTGTCCCAAATGATTTGAATTCTTATGTTGAGTTGGAGAGTGAAGTTGCCAGATATTTTAATGTAGGTTCTATTTGTCACATGAGATGTTTGGCTCGGAGAAATCAATTCTACAGTTTTGTTCTACCCTGGAAAGGAAAAACAGCGCTTGGGGTGCTGTGAATCGGCTCAAATTATTTCATGCCTGAATTTTCCTTCCCATTACAGTGCAACAACAGCCTCCTACTGCAATCTCCTGCAAACTCGGTGGTAGATTGGGCTGTTAGTGCATGAGGTGTCACCTGGCTCTGAGGTCTTTGAGACCTCATCCCCTGTGTTTCTGCTTCCTTTTTACAAAGAAGTAGGACACTGCTAAGTTGCTTATGTGCTGCTGTATGATGTTCCCTTGTTCACCTCATTTTTTTTTTCCTCTGAGCTGAGGGAGGGGGAAAAAGGTAATTTGCACTAGTCTCCAAGAGCTAATGCAAAAATCTCAGTGCTGAGATGTGAAGGAGTGAGGATGTGTGAATCTCTGAGAGATTGTGGTGCAAACGTGTCAGTGATTCAGGAGGAATAATAAACGTAACAAACACCTGCCCTGTGCTTCGGTGCCATCGGTACCATCAGACTAAAAAGGTCCCTGCTGTAGCGTTGATGTAGGGTTGGCTGCTTTGAACTTTATTGCCTTTCTTTTCTAATTGCCTGCAGATACGGTAGTGCAGAAATTCATTTACATGGTGGCTGCCAAGCTAATCCAGGCTCTTGTCTGCATCCAGTATCTCAGCGCTGACTGCGTGTTCTGCCAATGCTGCCGCACCGTGTCCCGCAGTGATGCTGTTTGTCCCCCGTCCCCAGGGACCCGGGAGCAGCTCTGCTGCTCATCTGTCTCACAATAGCTTAAAAAGTGTCAGTGCTTCAGGTCAGTGCACTGCAAAGGGCCCTGCTGTTCTCTTCTGCCCCACTACACCCAGGTAAACTAGCCCAGACTCTCCTAGCAGACACGTTTTAATAGCTCACCCCTACTATCTTCATCAGTGAATGGAGGTGAGGGAGAAGACAAAGCATCTTTTTGTGCCTCCTAGTTTCAGAAGCTGTAAATAATAGAATATAACTTAAATCTTCCCTAAAAGCACAATTTTGACCCTAATTTATCATCCCTGTTAAGTGTCTTGTTTTCTTATAGATTTATTGTTTTCCTTTGCCCAGTAATCCCCTAAGCCTGTCACTGAGTAACATTTCCTTTAATTTATATATAATAAAGGGCTTGGCAGTTAAAAAAACAACAACCACAAAAAAGCACCCCAAAACCAAAAACCAAACCCAAAACTAATGAAGCAAGCAAGCAAACAAATGAAAAACCCATGAAAACACCACACATCTCCTCCCCCCATCCTCCAGATCATCCTTTGGGATTTGGTTATACAAATACCTGCTTTGTCCCTGTGGAGTATCTGCAACTGAGACAGGCAACATTTCTGGGATTTGATTTGTGGATAGAGCCCCTTGGAAAAGGATTTTGGTGAAGAGGAGGAAGGAGAATCTGCAAGCAGTGTTTTGGATCTGGACTCCATTTATCTTGCTATAGGACACTTGGGAGACCTCAGCATGAAGTTCTGACGTTCACTTTAGTCTGTCAGATTCATTAATGTTGTGGGCATGATTCCTTAATAAAAGTGCCAATATGAGACACCTTCATAGGTAATTAAACCTGATGAGCAGGAGGAGGTCTCTTCCCATGCTGTGAAGGGCTCCGTGGCTGTTTGAAGGAAGCTGTTTGAATTACTCTGAAAGACGAAGGTTTCACCAAGACATTACATGGGCAGCTCAGTGAGGACATTGTGCAGAGTCCAGCACAGCAGCGTTGGGTGTTTGGTGGTATGACTGGTTTTGATCTTCTGCGCTGTCTTGAGTTTATGTAAGCCACAGAGAGTGCAAGGCAGGCAAAGCATCACATTAAAATAAAAATACAATGCTCAGCCACCTTGGACAAGTTAATATGTGCTAGACAAGTGCATACACGAGCTGTGCAGATCAAAGGCAAGTGCCTGATAATGTCTGAATGTTGCTGCCCTTTAAGGGACTTGTGCTGAACTGTCAGGTTCCTCCTAGGACATGAGTATGGGCTAATTGCAGTGCTGTCAGCTTGACAGCCTCAGCTGTAGCTCCTGCCTTATGCTTTCTTCTCTGGAAATAATCAAGACGTTGCATTCACAGGCTCTCACTGGTGACTATAAATCATCACCCGAGTCTGCTTCTGATGTGCTTAGACATTTACAGGCATGGTTTTACTTAAGGAGAAGGGGGCAAGGAGGAATTCTCTTTCCCCTTGGTATCAGTTGCTATGCACTCTGAAGAGCTGGGATGTGATATTACACTCGGGCATTATCCTCCTGTTTAGGTCAGGGCTGTGCCCTTTGCAGCATAGAGGGGATTTGATGTTTGTTATTACTCTTAATTGTTGTCTACTCAAAGCTGGATTTGCCTTGACCTATTATTTCAGATTTCTAAGCAAAGCTTCACTGAAAGTGCTTCCAACTTTGAATATTGTCAATACATCTATGACCTTTTGGACAGGGTTGTGAGCACAGAGTCACTGGGGGTGGGTCTGTGAGCATGGGCATGTCCTGTAAAATTGCAGGGATTGCTGTTGGCCCTTCCTGGGCTGGTGAAAGTTCTGCCTGTGGTCTCTATGTGCCGGGGGCATTCCTCAGTTGCTGGGGGTGGATGTGTCACTGTGGGGTTTGAGGGTGTTGCCGTGAAGTGTGACAGATGTAACAGCTTCGATACCATTTTAATTGCTGGGTTTACCTTCTGGAGTGTACCCATCTCCAATTCTTCCTAAAGAGTTGTCCATCAACTCCCTTTAAACACTAGCCACCACCATTTTCCTTGTGTGCATGGCATTTTTTGGGGCCTTTTTGTTGCTTGTCTCCAGTTCTGAGATGTGCTGTGAACATTGGTGTGTAGCAGATACCTCGTGGCACCAGAGCAGGTGTGGGCCCTGATGGCCGCTGCAGCAGGCAATGGACATGTAAACACTGATATCAAAATGCAGCTATGAAACACAAGCCTGTTGCTGTTTGAAAAGTGTGGCATTTTTCTTTTAGTAATAGGCATTGAGTTGTGGATTCAGGAGTTGAAAGAGAGCTAAAACTGGTAGTTGCAAGCGCTGTGATGATAACAGATATACTAGAGGTACGTAGCATGTAATCTACCTACAGAAGACCAGGCTCTGCTATTCTTATCCATAAGATGGCAAAAGTTACTCTGTGATCTGTTTCAGGGATATAAATAAGCTTTACTAGGTATATCCAGGATAAATGAACACATCAAATAATAGTCCATAACAGAAATCCAGATAATGGGCAAAGGATGATGTTTTTCACTGTGTACTGAGGTGTCTTACATCTAATATGCCATAAAAGTGTTGCATTTTATAGCCATGGCATGTCCTGAAGGTGAGCAATGTCCCTCTTCTTAGCTTCCAGAGTCCCCTCTGGATGTGCCTTTATCCTCAGCTCCATACCAGCTACTGCAGAGCCCAGTAACGTTTTCATTTAAGGACCATATGGAAAGCATATGGGAAAATACCTCTTCAGTTGAGCTGTCATTTATTAATGACACCTTATGAAATCTTTTGTTTGTTGGTCTTTGTTTAGGTGTTTCTGCCTTCCCTTGAAACTCAACTCTCCTCCCCTGGGCAAGCCAATACCATTGTTTGCTTGCTGGGGAAATGAAGAAAGCTATGTCTGCTGAGGGCTCAGCTTCAGTGAGGGAAACAAGCAGCAGTAGCAGATGAGTTCCTTAACAAGGCTTTGGCTTCTGTGAAAGTGTGGAAAACATCCTTTCCAAGCAGAATACTTAAATATACACATAAATATATATAATGTTGTTCCAGGCACCAGCAGCCCTTTAAAGGAGCTGCAAAAGGTTGATTTTTTTTTTCTTTCCTTTTTCTTTTTTCCTTTGTGAAATACCAAAACAGGCTTATTTGCCTCAGCACAGTCCCCAGTGATTAAAGCTACACCTACAAGAAAAGCTGAAAGCTTTCCTTACCAGCCTTCCTCCTTGCTAATGCAGCTGAAAGACCATTCACTATCCCACCCAAGGCAGAGTTTAAAAACAGATCCTGCTCAGACACCCTGCATCAAAAAAAAAAAAAAGAGAGAGAGCTTCAGGCATGCTCTTGTTCAGCAGCAGAACTAACTACCCACAGAAACACTTCCACCCTTCTGCATTGATTTTGGTGCAGGACACCCCTGCCATAGGTGCACACCCTCTCTGTGAGGGGTCAGTGGATGTGCTTATTCAGAAGCTTTGCCAAAAGCTGTTTTGCATGATGAATGTTTTTAACGTGAAGTCCAGATGCCAAGGGCTCATGGATAATTGATAGCCTGAATAGTTAGCACAAGCTGGAGAACTGTCATTTTTGTAAGTAAATCTATCAAGTTCTTGCAGCATTTGGACAACCATTTATTAAACATTAACTTAGTCGAAATTAACCCTTTCTAGGCTCATTACATATTGTATGTCAGAACTTATTTGCTGGTTGATTGAATTGTACTCTAAATTAGTCTCGTGACCTTGCAGCTGTTCATCACAAATGATCTCATAAGCCAGAGAGGAACTAGATAAACAGCAGGAGAACTCAAGCACAGACTTGTGCACATTGATTACTCATCTGATTCTCTTCAGTGAGGTACTGTGGGGGAGATTTTAAACCTGGGGCTTCCAATGTAGGTATTATCTTGGCCATTTGCACAAGAATGATTAACAGGCTACAATGTTCAGGTTCCTATTGCACTACTGAGGCAAAAGAAAGAAAATCTGCTTTTGCAAGCAGTACACAAATACAAGAACCAAATACACTAAATGGTGTTTTTTTATTCACTGGACTGCTCAGTGTAACTCTCCCATTCAAAGGCTTTTCCCACAACCCAGTCCTTGAATTCCAGTCTTCTCAGCACTTACTGATGCAGCACATTCTCTCTAAATGAGTGGCATCAATGACTTCAATAGGACTGTCCATGTGCTTGGAGTCAGATGTGCTTAAGCATCAGGAGTTTCAATAAAGTCATTTTTCAGTGCATGGATGTCTGACTCCACAGCCTGTTCTGTGCCTGCAGGGCTCTGGAGACCAGGCCTTTCCAACCGGTAACTGTAACTGGTGAGTTTAAGACCTGAAGTCCTTAATTTCAATTATCTCAAGAGGTACTCTAGCCAGATTGCAAAGTAATTTGTATGTGGCACCTCTCTCTCTGTTAATCCTGAAAATTGATAGCTGGTGTACCCAGTGCACTTCTTAGCCTATTGAATTTAACCTATCGAATAGCTTCTTCTGATCCTGTCCATGTTTCCTCTTCCATCTTAGTGAACCACTACAGTACTAAACTGAATGAAGACCTTTTCACTTTGTTTATTTAAATGCATCAATATCACAGAATCAGACAGGTTGGAAGAGATCTTCAAGCTCATCCAGTCCAGCCTAGCACCCAGCCCTATCCAATCAACCAGACCATGGCACTAAGTGCCTCATCCAGTCTTTGCTTGAACACCTCCAGGGACAGCGACTCCACCACCTCCCTGGGCAGCCCATTCCAATGGCAAATCATATACAGAATTTTATCATGACCTACTCATTTTTCTACTTAATGCAATTTTGCATGGGTAGAAAAAAAATGAAATCTATCCATGGATTTTTTCTAGTCAAGATTACAAATGCTCAGTTTGGAAGCAGGCTGATTCTTCCCTGCTGCTCACAGAACAGGAATTATCAGGCATATTTGCTTGAGTGCCACATGCATCTCAGTCTCCAAAGGTCTGTTTCCTCTGCGCTTGTGCCTTTCTCCATGTCCAGAAGACACAGAGAAACTGGTACAGGAGAGGGTTTACAGTGTCAGAGATGAAGATGGCCAAAACAACATCAAAGAATCTTCTTTCTATCTTTGTGCTGTTGTGTTTTGGAGCACCAACCTGCTGGTTATGAAAAGGGAAAATACACATCCTATATTAGCTGTCCTGTCCTATTTGGTATCAATTTACTCTGGAACAGCTGTGAGTAGCATTTCTGAGTAGCCAAACCTTGTCTTTTTTTTTCAGTGTGAGCTCTGGAAACAGGAGGATGTTTCCCAGTTAGAGCAAAGCAGTTTACAATGCTGCCTTTGGGATGTGTTCAGCCTTTCCAGCCTGTGGATCATGTTCCTGCTTATTTACTGTGACCTCTGTGGGCCATAATAACCTTTCCTTCTTTCTAGAATTGCCTTCTTTGTATCTCTAGTACTTCCTGTTTGAAATATTTATACTGCTAGTGACAGCCCCATGGAATGAATCATTTCCATCCTGCTTCTACTCTGTTGAATGAAGGGATGCTGAAGGCATAATTTCTTCATTACTGAAACCCAGTTCTGACAAAACTTTGGACTTCAGTGCTTCCTTGTAGATATGTGTGCCTAACTGACAGAAAGCAAAGACCAAAGCCTCATGTAAAGATCAGAGGCATGCCACTATGCTGATAAGTCGTCTGCAGCAATGCTGGTGTTAATTACTCTGATGCCTCCTTTCCTTAAAAGGCTCTGAGAAGATTGTATCTTTTAGGGGAAAAGAAATGGTTGCATGCAGCAGGTTATTTCCCAGAGAAATACCAAAAAAATATTTTCCTGTGAATATTAGCCATTCTGCAGTGATTGCTCTCTGCAGATACATTGCCTAAGACACAAATAAACCCACACTGGAACGGTGTCAGTGCTGGTGCATGGTCCTAGCTGTGCTGGCTAGTTTCATTAGAGGCTCCCAGCTCTGCTGTCTCAAACAGGAGATTAAAGCACACAGCCACAAGCTAGAAACTCACTTTGCATCCTGCCTGTGTTTTCCATTTCCTTGAGGCTTTCAGGACCACAAAGATACTGGATAGAGGTATCTCTACTCAGTAACTCCTGCATACCTCACCTGAGGCATTTCTCTGTCTGGTATCTTCATGTCTTCTTTCCAGAAAATTCATCTCCCCCCATTTTTTTACATGACCTGCACCTACTGGCAAAAGATAACAAGAAGAGCAGGTTCTTTAAAAGCCCAGACCAAAAAGCAAAGTATGAAACATGTAGAATCATATAATGGTTTAGATTGGAAGGAACCTCAAGGATTATCCAGTTCCAACCTCCTGCCATAGGCAGGGACACCTCCCACTAGAACAAGTTGCTCAATGCCTCGTCCAACCTGGCCTTGAAAACTTCCAGGGAGAGAGCAGCTACAACCTCCCTGGGCAACCTGTGCCAGTGTTTCACCACCCTCAC
Source organism: Pogoniulus pusillus (assembly GCF_015220805.1). Classification (NCBI taxonomy): domain Eukaryota; kingdom Metazoa; phylum Chordata; class Aves; order Piciformes; family Lybiidae; genus Pogoniulus; species Pogoniulus pusillus. Next base: position 4,749,043 of record NC_087290.1, on the reverse strand, counting down.
TGTAAAGGACTTCTTCCTAGCATCTAATTTGAATCTCTCCTCTGCCAGTTTAAACTCATTACCCCTCATACAGTCATTCTAAGACCTAGTAAATAGTCTCTCCCCAGCCATCCTGTAGGTCCCCTTCAGATACAGAAGGTCACTATAAGTTCTTCTCGAAGACTTCTCTTCTCCAGGCTGCAGAGCCCCAACTCTTGTAGCCTGTCCTCATAGCAGAGTTGCTGTAGCCCTCTGATGATCTTTGTGGCCCTCCTCTAGACTCATTCTAACAATTCCATGTCCTTCTTGTGTTGGGGGCTCCAGAACTGCACATTTAGGCTTTGGCTTTAGATTTGAGAATCCCAAGCTACGTTTCACCTTTGCATTCCCCAAATAGTCTTTCCTCCTTGTCCCACAATCCCACATCCACCTGGCCATTTCTGGCACAAAGCCTTTCAAAAGCAAGCAGGGCATTTAGGATTAATAGATCTGCTTTAGTGTTTCCATCCACAAAACGGATATTGCTCATCTGGAGGTTATGGTCAGTTCTGATGGCTTTAAACCTCCTTGAAGATATGATGCTATAAAAGGAAAAAACAATGTAAAGGCTATTGATAGTTTAGTGTTTGGGGCTTTGTTGTTGTTTTTAATATGTAATATTTACTGCCTTCCCCTGCTTTCCTGTGTAAGGTAACAAATGATGTTCTGCTTCCTGCAAATGTGTGGTAAATCAATTGTTCAACACTTTGTTTTTCAAGTATCCTTACTTAATGTTACTTTTCATGCACACATTTTAGAAACTATGTAAAATATGCCTTAAATATCTGAGCAAAATATATACCAGGACTCTTACAGCTCCTTCCACCTGCTTTCAATGCAGGCTTGCCAAACAATTTTGGTGTTTTATAGCCTGTTGCCCCAAATCAAATTCTGTGTTGCTTTTGGTTTAAGGGCTAATAGCTTTTTGAAATATATTAGTGCTTTCTGGTGACAGATCCAAGATTAGCTGTTTATCCAGGGTTCCAAGATGTATTCTATAATCTTGTGGCACAGTAAACTTTATGAGGAATTTTACAGGCTTTCATGAGTGCATTTTTTTTTAAATGCTAAGAAAGCAGTTAAGGAGAGAAGAAAACAAAAGCACTGCAGTGTCTCCATCTGATGTTCCACTGGTCTTTGAAGTGCAGCATTGCTGGTGAGTGAGAAGGAATGACTGCAGAGTGCACAGTGAATGAGGATGGAGCTGCAGAACTGTTTTACTAGAGGCATATAGGACTTAATATAATGAAATTTGGGAATGGTGTAACTCTTCTTTGAGCTGAAGTCGCTGGCATACCTTGAGCATTCACTTGGTAGCAAGAGCACCGAGAGAAAGGCATCTGCTTGATTCACCCTCATTGATATAAGGGTGAATCACATCAATGTGATTTTTGAGGTAGCACAAAAGCAGGGCTTTTGGAGTGGCTTCATCACTCCACTGTTGATCCTTGAGCTGGTGCTTCATGCAGGGCAGGGGAAAGGCTGAGGGTTTCTGGGGCAAGAGAAGGGCTGGTTACGTTTCTGTCTTGCTGTGAATGTAACTTAAGTGAATCCCTCCAACTCTTAATGCTTTATTCCATTTCTCTATGGAGAAAAAGGGGAAACACTACTAGGGGGAGACAGACCAGAGGAAATAAGTAGTTAGGCTCAGTGCAGCTTTTTTTTTCTTTAAAATATACTTTTTTCCTGTAAGATCTTCAGCCCTAGACGTGGGTGTATTTTCCTTCTGGGGATGCATTTCAGCAGCAGGGTCCAGCGCATAATTCTCTCTCTGTGTCCTTATAGATGTCATGTCCTTCACCCACAACAAATGCTGTTGTTGGAAGGAAAACAGAAAATCTTTCTAGCCATTCTTTCTGCAATGAAAGCAGCAATCTTCAAAGCTAAAAACAATCCCTTCAGGGTAGCTCAATAACTACTTAAGCCATATGAAAACAGGCAGTTTGTACTTGTTGAAGTATCGAGATTCACAACTGTTTTATCAGGCTAGAGCTACCTGTGGAGATGTTTGCACCTGGCAGTGGCTGGAATGGTGCTTCACTGGGACATAGGTGGGCTGTGCTCAGTGACAGGAGTGCTTGAATCCTGTTTTATAGCTGGGGAGAAAATTGCAGCCTATTTTTGGCACTAGTTTTCATTTGATGGCACAAGTTACAGGTTATACTCAGCCTTAGTATCTGCTTTCCTTCACAGCTCCATCATCCTGTGACTGATAACAGATTCACAGAATTAACCAGCTTGGAAAAGACTTTTGAGATCATTGAGTCCAATCTGTCACCTAACACCATCTAGTTAACTAAACCATGGCACTAAGTGCCTCATCCAGTCTCCTTTTAATCATCTCCCTGGAGGTGTTCAAGACAAGACTGGATGAGGCACTTAGTGCCATGGTCTAGTTGACTGTACAAGGCTGGGTGCTAGGTTGGACTGGATGATCTTGCAGGTCTCTTCCAACCTGGCTGATTCTATGATCTCCAGAGATGGTGACTCCACCACCTCTGCAGACAGCCCATTCCAATTCAAATCATTATTGCTGTGAAGAACTTCTTCCTAACATCCATGTGAGCAGGGGAGGCTGCTGTAGGTGGTCATCCTCCTCCCATGTTCTTGCATTATGCAGCCTGGGAAGAAAGTACAACACAGTCAAAACTCCAGTTTGTGCTGTCCTGTATCTCCTAGAGAAGCTTCACCTAAACATTAGACAAGAGGAGGAGACAGAGTTTTGACCTGTAGGACTGCCCAGCTAAGAACATTTGCAATAAAAAGGAGAACCTGAAAAGAGCTGCTTTTGGGAGCCTGCACAGTGGGCTTTGCAGTTTTGTGGAGCTTACCTCCCAGATTTATCACTCATGGCTGGTGATGGGCAATATTTCAGTATCATTGCTCAGCTGAGGAGTTCAATGTGTTTATTAAAACTGCTTAAAAACGTGAAGGCAGCAGCAGACAATGTGAGTTTATGCAAGAAGACAGGCTACCCAAGACCTCCCTTTGCACATAGCACCAGCTGCTCAGGACAGCTCAGCATGTTGGGATTTATGTGCAGAGTGGAGCTTTTCTCAAACTGCAGCCCTCAGTTGAGTGAATATTTGATCCATGACTATCCTGAAAACTCATCTCTGGGCACTTTGCCCAGGGACAGATAAAATCCATTTTTATGGGTTTGAGTTGTTTAGGTTTGGTTTTTTTTCCCCCCTACTCTTCCTTTCATTGAACTCCACAAGGACGTGCAGCACCTTGTATGTGTCTGTGAGGTTTTGCTCAGACATGCACTTCACATGGTTTGGGAACTGCTGAAACAGTTCACACAGAGATTCCTGAAATTCAGGGAAATTCAGCTGTTTAATTCACAGTGTAAATATCTATGTCTGTTTCTCGACCTATTTGATTTTCTAAACATTAAGAACTGCTTTGAAGTATTGCTTTTTCTGGGATACAGACCTCCTGAAATTTTTATGAGCAGCATCTTTTAAGTTCTGTAACAGGACTTTCCTTCATATATATCAATAATATGTAAATGGTGTGGAACACAAAGTGGCATTCATTAAGCAGTTGTTGAGGCACCTCTTTCATTGAAAGGTTTCCATTTTTCAGGCTAAGATAGTGTATTATTTCCAGATGGTCAGCTCCACCATTCCTAATCACAGCAAGATAAAAGCTGACCTAACAGGACTGTATCATAGAATCAATCAGGTTGGAAGAGACCTCCAAGCTCAGCCAGCCCAACCTATCACCCAGCCCTGTCCAATCAACCAGACCATGGCACGAAGTGTCTCATCCAGGCTTTGCTTCAACACCTCCAGCCACAGAGACTCCACCACCTCCAGCCAGCCCATTCCAATGCCAATCACTCTCTCTGACAACAACTTCCTCCTAACATCCAGCCTAGACCTCCCTTAGCACAACTTGAAACTGTGTCCCCTTGTTCTGTTGCTGCTTGCTTGGCAGAAGAGCCCAACCCCCCCTGGCTACAGCCTCCCTGCAGGGAGTTGTAGACAGTGATGAGGTATGCCCTGAGCCTCCTCTTCTGCAGGCTGCACACCCCCAGCTCCCTTCAGCCTCTCCTCACAGGGCTGTACTCCAGGCCCCTCTTCAGCCTTGCTGCCCTTCTCTGGACACATTCCAGTATCTCAACATCTCTCTTGAATTGAGGAGCCCAGAACTGGACACAGCACTCAAGGTGTGGCCTGACCACTGCTGAGTACAGGGGTAGAGTAACCTCCTTTGTTCATCTGGCCACACTGTTCCTGATACAGGCCAGGATGCCATTGGCTTTCCTGGCCACCTGGCCACACTGCTGGCTCATGTTCACCTGCTATCTACCAGTATCCCCAGGCCCCTTTATTCCTTGCTGCTCACAGCCACTCTTTCCCCAGCCTGTAGTGCTGCTTGGGGTTGTTGTGGCCAAAGTACAGAACCTTGCACTTGGCCTTGTTAAATCTCCTCCCAACATAACTGAAGCACAAATCCAATACAAGAGATATCTTAGTTATCTCAAAAAAAAAAAAAAAACAAAAAAGAATGACATGAAAAAGCATAAAGAGGCAAGGGTTTGTACACACTGGCTTGCAAAGCTCTCAGTATTTGTTTTTTGTTGCCTTGCTTTGTTTAACATGACACCCTTTGTACTTTTGACATCACTATATGGAGTGCTCTGATAGATAAGGAATAAAAGCAGCTGTCAGGTTTCCATTGATATCTGTGGCTGCACCATGGCCAAGTCCTGAGTATGTATCTCCAGTCTAGTCCCCATGAGTCTACTCCACTGTCCTGCCTCAGCACTGCTCTTGGTCAGGGGAACAGGGTGCTGGGGAGAGCCATGGGGCATCTCCAGGAGTTCAGAAAAGGCTTTGACAAGTCTTGACCCTGGGTTGAGTACTTGATCTAAAGCATAGGACAGTAAGTTATTCTTTGAGCATGAGCTGTAGCATCTAGAATGTCTAAAACCAGGCTTAATGAGCAGCAGTGAGATGATCCATTTCTAGGATTTATACTGCTCTAACTGAGGCCAGATTGCTACAGGAAACAAGATCTGGCTTTTAGGGAGAAAACTAAGCCCTAAAAGGTTGTATTGAATTCAAACAAACTGACTTCATTGCAGTATCAAACCTGTGCTTTGCGCAGTCAGAAGAAAGACTACCTCAGTGTAAACATTCCTACTACATACACTGCAGATTGGCTTTGGGGGTCTTTCTGGCTTTCCCTGCTTTTCATTGGCACAGGTGTAGGGCAGAGCTGATGAAGGGACCACCTGCTGAGTTTGTTAGCCTTGAACTGAAGAGGTTGGTGGCAAACTGAGTTCTTGTCCTTAAGGCTCTTGGTTTGATCCTGGCTGGGTCCTTTTTCTCATCTCTTGATTTCCTCACTAATTTAAAGTCTGCTTTTTCCAAGGTCTTAAGGTATCTTTTTCTTTGCATGTGGTATATAAAGAAACAACAGGGTCTGGAGAATAAATCTCCTGAGGAGTGACTGAAGAAGCTGGGGATGTTTAGTTTGATAAAGAGGATGCTGAGGGGAGACCTCATCACTATCTATAGCTGCCTGAAAGGAGGTTGTGGAGAGGTTGACGCTGGTCTCTTCTCACAGGTAAATAGCGATAGAACAAGAGGGAATGGCCTCAAGCTGCCACTGGGTGGGTTTTGACTGGACACAAGGCAATTTTTTTTTCACAGAGTAGTCAGGTATTAGAATAGGTTGTCCAGGGAGATGGCTGAGTCATCAACCCTGGATGTGTTTAAAAGTTGTTTTGATGTGGTGCTTGGGGATATGGTTTAGGGTGAACCTTGTAGAGTAGGGTTATCGGTTGGATTTGGTGATCCTGAGGGGCTTTGCCAACCTGAATATTTCTGTGATTTCAGTGAAGATCATTTCCTGGCTCATCTGAGATGTTCTGAAGGACTATGAGATGATTAGATGCTGAAATAGTATGGATCATATAAATCTCTTCTGAAGCAATAAGAAATAAGTGGGATTTGTTTTTTTCCTGATCACACAAGTTGACATTTAAAGCATTTTCTTATTTTTCAATCATCTGTCAAAATTTCAATGAACTTCTTCGCCCAACTCTTGTTTGGTTTGTTTTGGGTGTTTTCTGAGAAAGAAGCTGACACTTTAGTAACCAGCTTTAACAAAAGAATGATCTAAGAAATGAGATTCTGGTCATCAAGCTGAATGCTGAAGCTCAAAGTAGCAAAACTGAAGCGTAGTTAATGCTCAATTTGTGGTTTTGCTTCTTTTGTGTGGGTATGAGTTCTTTCATTTCTGAACTCAGTCAAGAGTTGAAGCTATTCTAGAAGCTTTAGAAATGCTGATCCTGAAGGTTAGTTATTGATAACCATTTCAAAGACCTCTTTTTAATATCCTTGAGTGGAACCGTACAGCAATCTCATAAGCTAAAAGTACAATAAGCTACCTTGTTTTTTTCACTGTGTATCCCTGATGTGTCAGTGATGAGCTGCTCATGCTCACAATCTGACCTTAAAAATTCATGAAATATGAATAGAGTAATTGTAATGTAGAACTAAATATGTTCCCAAACTTTGAAGATAAAGCTGTAAGTGACTTCTGTGCATTAGCAATTCCCATAATGGAGGAAAACGTTAAGGCTGGAGATAAAGGGTTGACCCCCTGATGTGAAACTGTTGCCTCAATTACCATCAGAAATGAATCCAGAGAGAGAAGACAATAACTATAAAATGAGTTCCAAATCTTTGGGTTTTGGTTTCTTTGGGTTTTTTTTTTGGCAAGCATTGGCTCCTTTCACATTGTTTGGCCTCACACGGACAATCAACTGAGGGTACAGGGAAAATCAGTGGTGTTGGTGACCCTTACAAGGCCAGCAATACTGTGTGCTCTGGACCAGCATGGGACTGCAGCCCTGCAGGTTGCAGTGCAGCTGCCCTTTCTGAACTGCTGTCAGCAGAGTGCACGCTCCATGCCCCCTGCAGAAGGTGCCAGAACCTCATGGACGAGGTACCCGCAAGGGTGTGAAAAGCAAGGAGCCCTTAGGCAATATAGGGGGTTAAATTTGCCTGACCTGATGTGGTTAGACTTTCATAGAGGTTGTTTTGTTGAGGGCAGCAAAGAAACAAAATGAAACCTAATAGAGTTCTCAAGAGCCTGAGAGAAAAGGAAAGATTAGCAACTCCTGAGCATCTCCTGAAGCCTGAACACAAGGAAGAAACCCAGCTGCATCAATAATGCTGCAGCCAAAGCATTAAGATTTTTGAGGAAACAGCTCATGGCTTTAAATCCTTGAGAGGGTGGTTTTTGGTGGCCCTAGTCCTTCTTGCAGCAATTCTACGTCTGTTTTATGTAGTTCAAACAAATTAATCTAAGACCCTAATATCTGCTTTCTTATGCTGGTGTTTACAAGGCTGGAAATACAGCTGTCTAGATTTCCCCAGGTGGGTGTGCACAGTGGTGTGGTCACGTCCTTTTTTCTCCCCCAGCAACACCTTTAGGAGCTGGTGAGAGAGGTCTGGGTAAAGAGGAACCAAATGAGGTTCAACAAGGACAAGTGCAGAGTCTTACACCTGGGGAGGAACATAAACTGCAGCAGTACAGGTTGGGAGGTGATCTGCTGGAGAGCAGTCCTGTGGAGAGGGACCTGGGAGTGTTGGTGGAGAGCATCCATGGCACAGCAATGTGCCCTTGTGGCCGAGAAGGCCAATGGGATCCTGGGGTGTATTAAGAAGAGTGTGTCCAGCAGATCAAGGGATGTTCTTCTCCCCCTCTACTCTGCCCTGGGAGACCTCATCTTGAGTACTGCCTTGAGTTTTGGGCTTCCCAGATTAAGAGGTACAGGAATCTGCTGGAGAGGGTCCAGCAGAGGGCTATGAGGATGATTAGAGGACTGGAGCACTGCCTGATGAGAGGCTGAGGGACCTGGGGCTTTTTAGTCTGGAGAAGAGAAGACTGATAGGGTGTTTAATGAATGTTTATAAACATCTGAGGGCTGGGGGTCAGTATGGAGGGGACAGGCTCTGCTCACTTCCTCCCTGGGATAGGACAAGGAGCAGTGGGTGTAAGCTGTGGCATACGAGTTTTCAGCTCAATACAAGAGGGAACTTCTTTACTGGCACAGGCTGCCTGTAGAGATTATGGAGTCTCTTTCTCTGGAGACTTTTCCAGGCCTGTCTGGATGTGTTCCTGTGTGACCTGAGCTAAATTGTGTGGTCCTGCTCTGGCAGGGGGATTGGACTCTATGATCTCTTTGGGTCTCTTCCAACCCCTGGGATGCTGTGACTAAGCTGGAGCTGAGAGAAACACCTTTGCCATACGCCTTGGAGAACACACAACACTGATAGTGCCTCCACTAAAGTGACCATAAAACACATTCTGCTGCCTGATTGACTCTTACCAGAACATGAGGACAGCCTGCCCCACATGTGTCACTGTATCATCTATTTCTATAGTGATCAGAACGAGGTAACTTCTGGAAACCAAGTTATTTCTGTATTTTTAATTCTTCTTCTAACTGGCAGCTACTGTTCACTGTATTTTAAGGAGCAGAGATTTTAGCTAAAGAATTACTGTGTCATTAATCAATCTATTGAATATTCATGATTTAGTGGATATTTTTCTTTGACACAGAAGGAGAGAAGTAATTATTTTGGCTAGCACTTGAAAGGTGTGCGTGTGTGCTACTGGTACCACTCCACTGTATTGGGCAAAATTAGGATTTTTCTATTAAACAAGCAAATTGATCTTCTTTCTCCAATAATGGTAAACATCCTTTAGTTCTTCTTTATTTAGTAACAGTATTTCATGCTTGCTTTTGTAGGAATTTAATGAAAATAGGGGGGGAAAAAAGGGGGAGAGGGGGGAGGGAAAACCTCCTGACTGCAAACACTAGAGGTTGATCTAGTCCTTGTTGAGAGTGGGGTCTTGACAAACCTTCTCACTTTTAGCAAACTACTACAAGCAAATGGATCTTCTTTCTCCAATGTTGAGAAATATCCTTTAGTTCTTCTTTATTTAGTAGCAGTATTTCATGTTTGCTTTTGTAGGAATTTAATGGAAATGGGGAACAAAAGGGAGAAGGGAGGAAGAAAAATCTCCTGACTCCAAACATTGGAGCTTTGCAGTATTGCAAGACTCAAACACAATTAAAACTAACAGACTGGCAGTTTGCTAAAAGTGAGAAGGTTTGTCAAGACCCCACTCTCAAAAAGGATTAGACCTCAGCATCCTCTTTACCAAACTAAACATCCCCAGCTTCTTCAGTCACTCCTCAGGAGATTTATTCTCCAGACCCTGTTGTTTCTTTATATACCACATGCTCAAATGAAATTCTGGCTGTGGAGGTGGTGGGAGACTGTTCTCAAGAATTAGACCACAAAGCATAGCCTTTTCTGGTCTCCTACATCTATATCCTGTTAGAGTTCATCTTCAGCAGACTTTTTAGTCTATTTTTGGGTTTTCTTTTTGGTTGCCTACAGTATGCTGCTGCTTCTGACGTTGCTTTAAGAGAGGTATAAAGCTACAGAGAAGAGGAGGCTCAGGGAGGACCTCATTGCTGTCTACAACTACCTGAAGGGAGGCTGTAGTCAGGTGGGAGTTGGTATCTTCTGCCAGGCAGCCAGCAACAGAACAAGGGGTCACAGTCTCAAGTTGTGCCAGTGAAGGTATAAGCTGGATGTTAGGAGGAAGCTGTTGGCAGAGAGAGTGATTGGCATTGGAATGAGCTGCCCATGGAGGTGGTGGAGTTGCTGTCCCTGGCGGTGTTGAAGCAAAGCCTGGATGAGGCACTTAGTGCCATGGTCTGGTTGATTGGCCAGGGCTGGGATCTAGGTTGGACTGGCTGATCTTGGAGGTCTCTTCCAACCTGGTTGATTCTATGATTCTCTATCTATTAGTACATCATACTGCAACTCTTGATGATGCAGATAAGATTATGCTGTTTGGAAATATGATAGAGCTGGCCAAGTTTCATGCAGTGCATACTAATGATTGTTTCTCAGGACATGTTAAAGGACACATAATGATTGATGCTTACTCCTTGGGTTTTACTTGACTATCGGGCCAGAAGTGATTGTGGAATGACTGAGCAAAACTGAAATAACCTTCTCTGAGTAAAAGAAATTGAAGGAAAGTTGCTGCTGCTGTTCAGGGTGGCACAGTGGAAGGAGCCTGTGGAACATGCAATGCTGCAAACCAGTTTAAAAGAGGGGGATCTTTTTTTTTAATAAGGCCAACGTTGATTGATATCAGGACTTTTGCAAACATAAATCAGGTGCCCAGCTGCACCTCCTCCAGTGAGGCCAGCAGTAGAAAACCTTTCTTATCTGTAAAGGAGACATTTGGCAGCTGGGTTGCTGGACTTCTAAAGTGCTGGCTGTTGTCAGTTAGTAGAGCTTCCAATGCTGTGCTGCTTAGTTCTACTCATTATGTGAAGAAGAGCAGTGGCAACAGCACAACATCATACCCGAGGATGTTTCAAAGTTAATCCTCCTGGACAGGGCAGAAGTGGGGGGGATGGGACTCTGTGGCTGGGTCTTGAGCATGTGTGGTGTCAGATTTTAGCGCTCAATGCTGTTTCCCAGAGGGAGGATCTTTCTTTTGGGTGTTTTGTTGTGTTCCTTTTTTCTTTTCTATGGGTTTTTCACATGTTGATTTTGTCCTGGTGTGCTGTTCTCATGGGAACTCTGTGCTCTCACAGTATCCTGTAGCTGTTCAGCAGCACAGCCACCATAGGGTGAACTGTGGGTTCCTCCCTCCCAGCTTTCTTTGGGGACTTAATTTTCACAGAACGTTAGTGGTTGGAAGTGACCTTGAAAGATCATCCCATCCAACCCTCCTGCCAGAGCAACATCACCTGGAGTAGGTCACGCATGAATGCATCCCGGTGGGTTTTGAATGCCTCCAGAGAAGGAAACTCCACAACCTTTCTAGGCAGCCTGCTCCAGGGCTGTCAGTCTCACAGTGAAGAAGTTTTTCCATATGTTCATGTGGAATCTCCTCTGCTCTACCTAGCACCTGCTGCCCCTCATCCTATCATTGGGCACCACTGAGCAGACCCTGGCTCCATCTTCCTGACACTGCCCTTCATGTCTTTATAAACACTAGTGAGGTTGCCTCCTCAGTCTTCTCTAAGCTAAAGAGCCACAGCTCCCTCAGCCTTTCCTTACAAGGGACATGTTCCACTCCCTTCAGCATCTTTGTGCCTTTCCTTACAAGGGAGATGTTCCACTCCCTTCAGCATCTTTGTGCCTTTCCTTACAAGGGACATGTTCCACTCCCTTCAGCATCTTTGTGCCTTTCCTTACAAGGGACATGTTCCACTCCCTTCAGCATCTTTGTGCCTTTCCTTACAAGGGACATGTTCCACTCCCTTCAGCATCTTTGTGCCTCTGCACTAGACTCTTGCAAGTTAGTTCCCTGAGGTCCTTCTTGAATTGAGAGACGCAGAACTGGACATAGTATTCCAGATGTGGTCTCACCTACTTTCTTGTCTGGAACAGAGCTAAAACACTGTCCTTCCCCAAGGAGCTGCTTCAAACTGCCACATTTTCTTGATACCGATTTGTTTGGTAGTTTTTTTTTTTAATTCACATTGGGTTGATTTCTTTCAGTTTAGCATTTTCCACCCAGAGCTTTAGAATTAAAACAGATGTTGCTGTTTAATTGAAGCAACAACGCTGGCTTCAGTGAGAGTGCTGCATTGATCAAAGAGGGTTTTAAACAACCAGCAGGTATCTTTCTGTCTGCTCATGATAATCTGAGGCCATGTGGCTTCCCCTTTTGGTACACAGCTCTGCATAGTTGTCTTGGGTTTTGTTTAGTTGTTGGGTTGTAATTTTGTGTGTTTTGTTGGTTTTGGTTGGTGATTTTTTTTTCCCTTTCCTTTTAAATAAGGCACTTTTATCAATAGGGGAAAAAAAAAAGTCTCAGCTGACAGCTCTGGAAACAAAATTATTTTCATGTATCACATGTCAAAAACACCCTAGAAGAGCCTCCAGATCTGCAGGTGTCAGGATAAGCTTCCACCATGGGTCAGCAAAAAACTGTCATGGTTTTCAGTGATCTACTAAAATAATTCACATCCTTTTACCCTTTTAAAACAATAAATCTCAGTGTGGGTCACGGACCAACCACTCACTCTGCCTGTGAGTTAGGTTCCTGCATCTTTACTTCAGGTTTGTAGCAGGGTCCTGGTTTTGCAATAATGGAAAGATTTATTGTGCAGCTAGCACTAAATTAAAACTCCAAATCCTTTCAAGCTGTTTAAAGTTTGCTTCCATTACACTGGTGTGGGTTGGTTTATTATTCTTTATTGTTTTTAGTTATGGCTTGAAAGTGAGAGGGGATATCCTTACATCTTGAAAAGTTGCTTTGTGGAGGCTGCAACGGTTTGATGTTGTTTGACTTTCTAATCCGCGTTGATGGCATCTGAAGAGCAGGGTTAACTGCAGCAGACGGATAAAGCTCTCAGAATCGATGGGTGCCCGTTCAGGAGTAGCCATCCGCTCCGATGAGATAATTCGGTATTCTGACATTAAATCTTTGGATTTGAATTCTAGTTTATGATGTTTAACACTGCTTCATTTTAATGGCTGAAGTACACAAGACCCATTTCTAACCACCCAAGTGACAGCTCCAAAGCCTTGCTCTGACACAGCTTTTTTGGGGACACCTAAGAGAAAGCAGGATAGTTTGCTTCCTTTGTGGTTAAGTGCCTGGCTAGAGGCAGCCGGTCTCCCAAGGGAGAGGGTGAAGCTTCCATCCAGGAAAGGCGGGGAGCAAACCTCAGCCGAGGAGTGCGCGGCAGCCCGGAGGGCGGGTGGCACCGAACGGTTCAAACTTCTTCCGTGCAGCTTGTTCGAAGAGCAAACCTGAGTCACCCGTGCCCGTTCCTATCCCGCATCACAGGGTCGTGCCCCGGAGGGCCCTCGAGCTGCCGCCTTCCCGCGCGGACAGGGTCGATGCCCGAGGCGCTGCTGTCCGGGGCAGGGGGAGCCTCGAGCACTCCTCGCGGAGCACCTGGCGCCCTGCTCAGCCGCGCAGAGCCCGCGCCGCGCTCGAGCCTCCAGCCCGCCTCGCGGAGCACCTGGCGCCCTGCTCAGCCGCGCAGTGCCCGCGCCGCGCTCGAGCCTCCAGCCCGCCTCGCGGAGCACCTGGCGCCCTGCTCAGCCGCGCAGAGCCCGCGCTGCGCTCGAGCCTGCAGCCCGGGATTTGCCGGCAGCCAGGCCACGGCGCGGCCGCTCTCCGCAGGCGCGGGTGGTGTGCGGAGCTGGGGTTGCCGCAGCCCGCCGTGGGCCCGGAGTACCGCCGCCGCGCCTCCGCCGCTGTCGCGACTTTCTCCACCTCTCCGTGCGCCGAGAGGGGCGGGAGTCCCGCGCTGCTGCGCGCCCGCCCCTTGTTTCCCCCCGCCCCTGCGCGGTGCAGCGAGGCGGTGGCAGCGGCTCCGGGCGGGGCGGCGGCGGCGGGCGGCAGGGCATGCCCTGTCCGTGCAGCGCAGGAGCGGCCCCGCGCCCCCCCCGCGGAGGCAGGCGCGGCGGTGGCTCTGCCGCAGGGCTTCCCGGCCCCGCCGCCGCCACCTCCCAGCTGAGGCGCGGGCGCCCTGCGCGGGGCATGAAGTTGCGCCGGCAGCAGCGCGGCGGCGGCGGCGGGCGGAGCGGGGCGGGCGGCCCCGGCGGCGGCGACGACAGCAGCAGCAGCAGCAGAAGCAGCATCATCTTCTCTCTGGAGCCGTAGCCTGGGGCGGGTTCCGCCGCTTGTCCTAGCCGCACCTCTCGCAGCTCTCCGCTCCCCATCGCGGCTCGTCCGGCGAGCTCGGGGCCGGGCCGGGGCACGGCGCTCCCCGGGCCGTGCGGCGCCGTGCGATGTGTCCGCAGCGGCGGGCGGCTGCCGGCCCGCTTTCCTAGCTGTTGCGGGCTGCGCGGCGGCTGGCGGTGCCCCTCGGGAAGTTTGATGGCTTCTTTGAGGAGAGTCAAAGTCCTGCTGGTGTTAAACTTGATCGCGGTGGCTGGCTTCGTCCTCTTCCTGGCCAAGTGCAGACCCATCACCGCCAAGAGCGGCGACTCCTTCCATGACATCCATCCCAGGGCAGAAGTGGCCAACTTGACAGTCCACGGCATCAGCTCCATCCAGGATGCAGTGCTGAAGAGGCTTTCGCTCCTAGAAGACATAGTCTACAGGCAGCTGAATGGTAGGAAGAGTTCTGCTATTAGTGCCCTTTGGGTACGGTCGCGGGTGGTGAATGGAGGCAGTGAGCGGGAGCAAGGCTGGCTTGAAGTTTGCGTGATCGAACCATGCTGTTTCCTCTGTTACCGTGCAAACGCAGTCTCAATGGGCTGAATCAATTCAGTATCTGATTTCCAAGTTCCGCTTGTGTTTAAAGCTTAGAGTGCCTTGCACAGGATGGGAGGAAATCGTAATAATATAATGCTGCCTTTCAGGTTGAGAGTAGTGGTCAGGAAATTACAGTGTCACGATTTGTGTATCAAATGAGAAGGATGTTCAGCGGGCAAATACAACTTGAAGTTGTGCACTATGCATGGATTGAGGGAATGGTTTTGACTACTTTCGGGGCTGGTTTTTTGGAAGGTAGTTTTTAAATAGCTAAAGCGTGGTGCATCGTTTGGGTGCAGAAGGTCAGAAGACCAAATGCACTGTCTCAAAACAGTTAAGCAAACTATTCAGTTTTTCTTAGGGCTCAGCATTGACAGCTGCTAATTAAAGTCTCAATGCCTCTTTTAATAGCGTAGCAAAGGGATTTCTATTAAAATCTCACCAGGTTCAGTAGTTCTGAGATGTAGGAAGGAGGATTTAAAGATGCTGTGCGGGATAGAGACCAGCATTGTAAAGATGTAAGCAATGTAGGTGAGGTTTATAATTAAAATGCCGACTGGGGAAGCTAATCTTTCCAGAATTGTTCCCCATAGGTTCACAACTGGGAATGTAATCTCAATCAAGAGTCCCATTATTGCTTCTAAGCTCTGTAGCTTTAATGACTGCAAGTGTTTGTGTATCGGAATTGGCAGAGTTCACGTTTTCGACCGTGTCAGTGTGATTCCCTCTCTGAGTTTTGAACGTGAAGCCAATGCATGGTTCTGTGCTGAACCAAAAGCCAATGTGTGCTGCGTCTCCGTCCTGGATTTGGGCTATCCTGGTTGTGCTTCTGAAGCCAGGATGTGAGGCAAGTGCAGGAATGCAATGTGCCGTTCCTGGTGTGTAGCAGCTGTTACAGTCAGTGTCTGTGCTTTGGCGAAGGCACTGTACAATATGAGAAGCACTTAGATGGGTAGGAAAGTGTTCTCTCTATTGCTACTTTATACACTTACATGGAAAACCTGTCCTGCCTATGGAAGTGTCTGGCACCACAAGATGTTGAAACAGCTCTGTTAGGTGACAAACAAGGTAAAACAAAGAACAAGAAATGAGGTAGAAAGGTGGATGTTATTAATAATGAAACTGTGAAACTGGCTGCTTGTGCTTATTGCTAGGGCAGAAGTTTCCAGGAAGATTTAGACACATTTTTAAACAGCAGCTCCTGCAGCTTAAGGCAGGAGACCTCATGCTAGGACCTTGGTACTGGACAGGTAGTCATGGTGTCGTTGTGATACAGAGCGAGAGCTGAAACGACAAGTTATTGCCCTTGTTCTGTGAAAATTACCACAGGACCCCCTGCTCCTGTGTGCACTGGGGCTGGTTTTGGAGCTCACTGGGGTTTGTAACAGGAGCCATGAGCATAAAGACGGCTCTGAATGTGTTGTCTGGTCTATAGGCTGCTGTGGGTGCTTGGAGTGCAGGAGTCCGCTTTGTGCTGGAGAGCAGTCACGCCGAAAGACCAAGGGAGGCAGAGAGATAATAGATCTGTTGCCCAAATCACGACAGTTTTCATATGGCTGGCAGAAAGCTGAGCACATAAATGTGACATCTTGTCTGGCCTCTGCATCCTGGGGTGATTTATAGCAACGCCAATGAGTCTGGCTAAAAAATAGCTCTGGCGTAGCGGTTATGTAACTTTGGGTCAAGTGTCTATTTGGTACATGTGATCTTTAGAAAAGTTCAACGTGCTCTCTGCTCTGCGTGATGGGACTCAGCAAGACATGAGTTTAGAGTCAGATGTGGGGGGCCAGAAGGACCTCCATCACCACCCACCAGCACTGAAAAGGAGCAGTCAAGTGCTTTGAGACAGTCCATAGGAGTGAGGATGCAGAGAAAGCTGGACAGGCTTCCTGCCAGCAATTTTCAGTGCCCTAATCAGCATTCGTTCTGGCTGCTTGAAGAATACCTAAAGCTGAAATCCTAGTGCCGGCCCAAAGTGAGCTCTAATTTGCATACTTGCCTTTCTTCTCCTTCCCCCCCTCCCCCCCCCCATCCTGCCCCAACTGCTTTTTGGGTAAGGAAGCTGCATGCTGGTGGTTAAATGCCTATCAGAACTCACCATATGCTCTTAGACAAGCTCTCTGCAAAACACATCCACCCAGAGAATTCTCTTTCTCTTGTGCGCGGTTACATTTTGGTTTAAATCTGACCTGTGGCGTAGCAGGAACAAAATGTTATTGTATCCTATAGAGTAGCATGTGGAAAGCCTGCACCTCCGGGAGCATCAGGAGGTGTTTGGCCAAAGAGAGAAACTTAACGACGTAGTTCGGTGCGAACAGCTACGGATCTTTTTTTTCCCCCGTGTTATAGGACTTGGCTGGATTTCAGTGAGAGTTGAAGCCATCTTATAAAAAGATGTGAATCTCTTAAACAGCTCTGTTCTGTAAAGATCAAATGAGCAATCTGATTGTATCATGGCTGTGTTTTTGAGAGTTTTTTTGAGCCATGTAGTGTAAAGCATATTGGAAATAACAGCTCTCTTTGGCATGCCAACCCTTGGTTTTTTTGTGAGCATATATTTGTTTATTTCTGTAAATGTTGGCCTTGAAAAGAAGCTTAACAACGCTAGCTTGGGCCTGTTAAGGAGCAATTCTACACAATTACTTCTTTCCAATGGCATTTCTTTGCAGTACTATTCTGGAAATAACACCAGGCTTCCCCTTACTCCTCTCTGTGAAAGAACTGCCCCAGACCTGGCCCAACCTTCCTCCTATGTTTTCCAGATGATGCATAGTGCTGGTCTTGTACTGTTTTCTAGCTGCTCTTACCTAGGGTTGCAGTTGTATAAAGCTGCCTGGTGTCAATCAGAGATGCTTGTTTCAGCTGATAATCGAAAGGAGGCTTTGAAGATGCTGAATGGGATTGGGGTTTCACCACAGCAGACAGTGCTTTTGTTTAGATTTTTTTTAATGTTGTGTTTTATAAAGTACTCCTGAGAAGATTTGGGTATGCCCAGGTTTGTCTATTTACTTTTTTTTTTTTTTTTTTTTTCTGGCCTAAATCTAATTGAGAGCTGTGTGTGTGCTTTGTTCTGTCTAAAAGTTTGTTGCTGCTCCTTAGTTCTTTGCACAAATCTTGTGGGTTTTACTGTGTGCTTTTCTGTTGCTTTTTGCTGGCCTCTACTTGGATGTCTCATGCAGAGAAGCATGAGGATGCCCTTTGAAATGGAGAGTTTAGAACGTGCATGCACTCTTCTGAGGATTCAGAGGGTTTTTAATTTCTTTAGTCACTTTTCTGGATGGAATTTTCTCATTCCACAGATGTTCAGAGAAAGCTAATGAAGGTCAGGACGGAACTGTGTGTATTTTACTTTGGGTATTAACTACAACTTGTCTTTTTGATCCAAACCTGTTGGGTTTTTTTGTGCGTGCTGACATTTACATAAGCAAAAATTGCTGTCCGGATTATCTCCAACTTTATGGAGATTCACACAAATGATCTTTTCAGTCTGGCTCTATCTTTGCAAAGAGACAAACTAGTTAGCTAGTGAGGAGCTGGAGTGGAGAGACTTGAAGAGAACATTGAGCTTTAGTGGTAACCATGTCCTTCCTAGAAAGTGCTGGGCAAGCTCCTCAATTTACCTAATTCTGTTCCAAATGGTAGAAACTCATTAGTGACTGTGAGGAATTCAGTTGTGCCCTGAGGCAGCAAAGGTGGGGCCAACTTAGAATCATAGAATCAGTCGGGGTTGGAAGGGGTCACAAGCAGCAGCCAGTTCCAACCCCCCCTGCCGTGGGCAGGGACACCCTACCCTAGAGCAGGCTGCACACAGCTTCAGCCAGCCTGGCCTTAAACACCTCCAGCCATGGGGCCTCAACCACCTCCCTGGGCAACCCATTCCAGCCTCTCACCACTCTCATCACCAACAACTTCCTCCTCGTGTCCAGGCTGAACCTACCCACCTCCACCTTTGCTCCATTCTCCCTAGTTCTGTCACTCCCTGAGAGCCTAAAAAGTCACTTCCCAGCTTTTTTTGTAGGCCACAAGAGAGTCACCTCAGAGCCTCCTCCAGACTCAACAGCCCCAACTCTTTCAGTCTGTGCTCACAGCAGAGCTGCTGCAGCCCTCTGAGCATCCTCCTGGCCCTTCTCTGGACACACTCCAGCATGTCCATGTCCCTCTTGTAATAGGGGCTCCAGAACTGGATGCAGTGCTTCTTTTTAACACCGAAGTCACTTTTCGGATGAGTGACTTGGGGAAAGCTGCAGTTTGCATCACAGAGCAGCAATACAAAGACATTGTTTCCCATGAGACTGCTCTCAGTGGGATGGGTCCCATGTCCCTGAAGTGGTGAGAAGAAGGCTACTTGTCTACCCCCCTACATAGAATTGTCAGGGTTGGAAGGGACCCCAAGGATCATCTCATTCCAACTACCCTGCCGTGGGCTGGAACACGTCACACTAGATCATGTTACTCAGATCACGCCTTGGGGGAATTACCTGGGTAGCTTTTGTCTGTGTTTTCATGTTCCTTGATCTTCTACATCGGTCTCTTCCACCTACTTGTGTCCTCTTGAAGGTGTGCTTGATCCCACCCTAGGTGAGGGAAAAAGAAATGTACATCGCAGTGCAGCCTGCATTCCTCCTCAGAGAGAGAGAGAATGAGGCTGGTGCATGTCCTCAGTGGTGACCAAGGTAGGAGAAGTGTTGAGAGGGTGGACAGAGTCATTGAGTGAGGCCAGTGGTTTGCATAAGGTCTGTGAGCAGCTTTCCTCACATGTGCAAAACACTGAGGCTGCACCAATTCATCCCTGGTAGGAGGAAAGAGCCTTGATCTGATTTTGTGTGTTGGGTTTTGTCCTTGTCCTGAGTCTGATCATGCCCAAAAATGGATAGTCCACTTTTCTACACCCAGTTTGCCAGAAACCATTGAAGTCAATATCTGAACAGTTTAGTCCTTAACAATGCTGACAGCTTGAGAAATATAAGTACAGGAGGGAGACTACTCTGAACCCTTGGCTTAGATGTGGGGAAGCAATTATCCCTCTCTACCATAGTTGGGCATCGTGAACATATATAAGCAGATGGGTTCTGCTGGTCACTGGTGGTCTAGGGACACTTTCCACCCAGGTGCTTCCCAGGTGTGCTGGGGTAAAAACTGTGTGTCTGCTTGTGCATGTCAGCAGAGGTCTGGGTCTTGGGTTAAAGCTTGAGAGGAGCACAAAGGCTATAAACTGCCTCTCCAGTGCTTTTGGGTAGATACACAGCAGCAGCTGAGCCTAGTAAGTGCTTAGCTGCCTAAAGCAAGTGAGACAGGGATGATGTGGTGCCTTGGAGTAGCGTGAAAGAAAATATAAAAGTTCTTCACTCCAAGCTAAATATTAGGAAGGCAGAAAACACTGTGAAAGGGCACCACTGACTCATCCTAAACTCACAACAGATCGTGTGTAAGATCAGGAAGAGTAAAAGCTGTTTGCATATTGTTCTAAGTGAGAGGCTAGTGATGAAGTGAATTGCTGAAGCTGGCCAAGAAATGGGTGAGTGATTTATCCCTTCATGCTAAAATATTGCAGAGGGAGTAAACTGCTGCTTCACCAAACATTGTAAGTTGAGAGGAACTTTGAATTCCTTGGTGATTAAACAATCCTCTGTCTGTTTTTTGAGCAAGCTTGCATCTGTGCATTTGCACATGGAATTATTTGCACACTCAGATAGGAACAAGTGCATGCCAGCAGCCTTCCTGCATATACAGCTTGTCCTCTCCTCTGCTTATCCAATTAGGAAATTAACTTGGTGAGGGTGGCATATGGACACCAAGGCCCATACTGAAACACAGCCTTTTGCACAGCCTTGCCTATCCCCCTTGTAAAGTGGCACTTAATTAACTTAAAAGGCTTTAGCAATACGTGGCCTTACTTCACAGAAGGATAAGATAATGCTTATCTTCTATAACACTTATCATCCTCCAAGTACATTACAAACTTAGCTAACTACTGACTATAAAAATTATATATGTAAATAAGGCAGATTAAAAGCAGTTCTATCAGCCATTTAGTTGTATGTAATAGTGTTACACCCACGGACTGGTAATATTAAGGTTTTAACAGGTAGGTAATACATTAACTGAAATGCTATGAAATTCTTTGAGTAAGGCAAACAGCTAAATGTAAATAACTTGAGAGTAGGGAAATGCTCTTGGCAGGCAGAAGGGCCCGAACTTTAATCACTGTAATGAAATAAAATAGCTCTTGATGGGAGCGCAGCCTAGCTGGGTGAAGTCCTTTGATATCAGAAATGATGATGTGGAGATAAAGTGATATGCTTTGGGGATGTGACTGCTGTGTTCACTGATGGTTGTCACACAGGATCTGAGATGATCTTTCTGTCTACCCTATCACCATGATGTTTCTGAAGTAGAAAGTAACTGTGTTGTTTTGCGTAGCCACTTGCTAAAAATTGCAGCTTTAATATTGAGTGTGTAGCTGACAGATCTGGTTGTCACATTCCCCCTTAGGAGTAATGTGGGCAATCCAGGTTATCCATTAGGAGTAATGTGGATAATCCAGGTTCTCCATTAGGAATAATGTGGATAATCCAGGAATCCCCTATTAAGAATAATGCAGATAATCCAGGCAGAGTGCATGCTTTTAGAAGTTCTCAGCCTAAATGGTGCTCTGTGTAGGCTTGAGACAACAGAGAGCTGCAATCTGTACGTTATTTGTATCAGGTTCATGGAAATTGGGTCTGAGGCTGATCAAAGAATGAATAAAAGAAATACTTCTTAGAGAAACAATAGAGCTAAAAGATGAGGCTTCAGACAGCCATTTAGGCAGCATCTGGAAGCTGAGATGTTAACATGGCATTTAGTTTACAACCCGGCTGACTAGCAACCGATAGATAATTTTTGGGTTTGATGGTTGTTTGGCATCATCATCCCAATATTCACTGTCATTGGCAATGAATGAGTAATAAGCCACTAACATTTATCATGCAGAGACAACACAGGATTCATGAGATGCAACAGCAGGCACTAGGAAGTAGTGACAAGGTTGGTATTTTATTCTTGCGTATTAATTCATGGCTGCCTGAACGGAGAACAGAGCCTTACCTCCGTGGTAAAATTTACAAAGGTCTGTTAGATTCATGGTGCCAGTGTTACTTAGGCAGCTTTTAAGGATATGGGGGGGGAGGGGGGGAGGAAAGGGTACTATAATTTTGTGCATTATATTACTATTTCCAAGCCTCAGTCTGGATCAGAAGCGTGCTATTGTGTCTCCAGTAAGAGACATTTGAAATTGGATGCATTTGGCAAAACGTGGGCATCTAGTGACATTTCAGTGCCCAAAGGCATCCTGCCTGGCTTCCAGCTGCCACTCCAGAAGGGCAGATCTCAGCCATTGGAGGAGTGTCACATCTGCTGGGCTCCTGCAACATCTTGGATACCCCGAGGCCTTTCGAATGGCAGCAGGCATTGCTGAGACAAGAGAGTCTTGTGCTTCCTGATTTGGAGATCTTCTGCTCCGATCGAGGAGGACAGATGGCTGAAGCTGGCTTTAGGCATCTGCTGTCAATGCACTTGGATTTTTAGGGGTTCTTCTAGCTTACTTCTGGCCACCACCTTCCCTCATTACTTCTTTCCCAGCTGAAAGTGTGTGTATTTCTAGTAAGCAAATGCTGCATGGAGCCTGAGAGCAAATCTACCTGTTAATAAGGCACAGCAGCAGAGAAAATAGAAATGAGCCTTTTTTCAGGTAATTAAAAAGATGTTACTCATTTTGTGATTTATGCCACTAATCTTTATCTAAAACTGTGGGCCAGATGTTGCAGCAGGCTGGCAGCCTGCCAGTTCCCAGCTCCTACAGTTATGCTAAATATTGAAATATTAAACTTCAAAGGGAGACAATTTTTAATTTTTTTCTCCTCAGATCATGGGATCACAGAATAGGTTGACTCATGAGGGACCTTTAAAGGTCATATAGTCCAACCACCCTGCAGTGAGCAGGGATATCTTCAACTAGAGCAGGTTGCTCAGGGGCCTGTGCAGCCTGACCGTGAATGTTACCAGGGATAGGAAACCACTGCTCTGGGAAACCTGTGTCAGTACTTGTGGAAGTCTTCAATCATAGAATCATATCATAGGATGGTTTAGGTTGGAAGGGACCTCAAAGATTCCAACCCCCTGCTATAGGCAGGGGTCACCTCCCACTAGAGGTTTCTTAGACTGAACAGGAATAGTACCAACCCCACCACAAGCCAGCAGTGATTGAACTCCACTAATCATAGAATCATCCAGGTTGAAAGAGACCGCCTAAGCTCATCCACTCCAACCTAGCACCCAGCCCTATCCAGCCAACTAGACCATGGCACTAAGTGCCTCATCCAGTCTTTTCTTCAACATCTGCATGGACAGCAACTCCATCTCCCTGGGCAGCCCATTCCAATCACTCTCTCTGGCAAGAATTTCTTCCTAACATCCAGCCTAGACCTCCCCCAGTACAACTTGAGACTGTGTCCCCTTGTTCTGTTTCTGGCTGCCTGGCAGAAGAGACCAACTCCACCTGACTATAGCCTCCCTTCAGGTAGTTGTAGACAGCAGTGAGGTCTGCCCTGAGCCTCCTTTTCTTCAGGCTGCACACCCCCAGCTCCCTCAGCCTCTCCTCACAGGGCTCTGCTCCAGGCCCCTCCCCAGCCTTGCTGCCCTTCTCTGGACACCTTCCAGCACCTCAGCATCTCTCTTGAAATGAGTGTCCCAGAACTGGACACAGCACTCCAGGTGTGGCCTGAGCAGTGCTGAGTACAGGGGCAGAAAAATCTCCCTTGTCCTGCTGGCCACACTCTTCCTGATCCAGGCCAGGATGCCATGCTGGTGGTACAGTATTACTTTCCCTAAACAGCGTTGGCAGTCCCAGTGACTGTGTTTTTCTAGCCCTAAGTCCCCGTGGTCAAATTCCTTCGCGGCATTGTCGCGTGCTTTACACCCTCCTGCTAAAAGCATAGCGAGCTGTGCCTGTAAATCTGATAGCTATCGACCCACGTCCTGACGCTCCCTGACGGGCATCTAAAAATAATGCAGTCGTGATGCAAGGAGAGCCTGGTGTGGAGCAGCACATGGGAGGAGAGCGCTGCGCTCAGCCTGGCTCTGCTGTCACCGAGCAGCACACCGCTTCTGACGCAGGCTTTGGTGATGCTGTCAGTGGGGAGAGGCAGTTGTCTGCAAAAGACAACTCCCTAAAATCAGGATTTCAAATCAGTTTGCTTCTCTGTTTTTAAAAAAGCCTGGTGGTGTGTGCTCCTGGCTGGATAAGGAGTTCTGTGTCCTGTGATGCTGGGCTCCTGGGGATTTGCTTCCTGAGATTCCTCTGATACCTGATCCCCACAGACAGTGATGCTAAAGGGTATTAATACAGCCACGCTACAGCACTTGTTTGGTCTTGGAACAGGAAATGCCTACAGCTTCACAGGAGCTGTGATGTGAGAACTCCTGGTAAATGGAGTTTTTAAAAATAGGGATCTTCCTGGGTTGTCTGACCCAGGTTGTTGTGTAAGAGCATCACTGAGTCCTCCTGCTTTTAGAAAAGCAAAGATCTCTCAAAAGCTGGAGCTGTGTCACATGTAGTAAATCACCACTTCACACTGTACTGCTGGCATGCCTTGTTGCACCCGATTAGCAGTTGGACTTGATGATCTTAAAGGTCTTTTGCAACCAAAACAATTTTATGCTTACTTAATTTTAGCACAGTAAAAGCAAACGTGAGATGTGTCAGCATTTGAGACCAGGAAAGGAAGGGGAATCCGTGGTCCGTCTTCTCTTCGGTACCTTCAGCTTAGGCACCAGTGGGAATGGTCTTCTATTCCTGGAGTACAAGAGCATTGGAAAGTCCCATGGAGAAGACAAGGGCTAATGTTATGCAAGTTACTCCTGGGGAGATTCTGATTGGACCCCAGAAGAAAATTTGTCACCATGAATATATTTAGGCATTGAAATCATCTCCTCAGGGAAGCGATGGATTTCCCCTACACTGAACAGTTTTCAGACTCAGCTTGGCAGAGTAGCAGATGACAGACCAGATTGGACCAGATGATCTCTGAGGTCCCTTCCAGCTTGGTATTCTGTGATTCCTTTCTTGGTTACTCTACACTGGTGCTGCTCTGGGGTCTGACAGGGAAATACTCTGGGTAGGAATGCAGAAGAGCTGGGCTCCAGCCTCTTCTGTGCAGACTATCCTCAATCTCTCTGTTCCCCAGCACTCAGGTCGGGTACAGGATTTTTCTTCTTTCTACCCTCTGAGGCAGTAGGGCATTTTTTGTGTTTGTGGGCAATGGAAATCCAAATTGCTTTTCCTTGTTCTAAGTGCTGTCTAGATACAGAAAGCAAGAAACCATTACAAGAGAAAAATCAACAGTGGATTAACAGACAGCAGCAGTGCTTCAGCTGAGTTATTTTGGGTGCTTCCTCAAGCTGCAGAGAGCACAAGAGGGTCAAGCCAGGGCTCTTACCTGATAGTCATCAGAATTTATTTAACCTTTGTTTCAGTCTCCATTCACTCATGTAGTTATTTAGGGCAGTGTAAAAGCCCAATCACGGCTGTGCATATTCTCAGAGCACAAAGCCGAAGTGAGAAGGTTAATTTCAAAATGAAACAATTAGAATTTCTTTCTGGGTCTTTGCCTACATTACACTTTAAATTAAATCAGGAGAGCACTCATGTTTGTGCCAAATTACTACTAATTCTTTGAAAATAATTACTTGATTGTACTCTAAAAACACAAAGCGAAGGAGAAGGGAAAAGCCACATAATGATATTTTAAAGCTTGCTTATAATCCATTGCTTGGCTTAAAACATTTTTTTTTGTTAACCTTTGTGTGTCTTTAGTGGTACCCACCTTGAGTAAAAGCAGGAACACCGAATGTGTTAAATAGGTTGGAACATTAAAAGTCTCTTCTCCTGGATTTGATACCAGCTTTTCATGTTCTCACTGACAAGACAATAATAGTGATAACCATTACACTTGTAAAAACCTGCAGTCAAGGCTGAGGCTGTGTTCTGCTTTGCCCTTTGCTGAGTGTAGACCAGCTGGGACATCACTTTGCTTGAAGCTGTTCATGTAATCAGGAGGGACTGGTGCCACCATTAAGGGCACCAAGCTTTCAGGAGGAAAGAGTTAGGTCTGACTTTTTCCTCCAGTGTTCTCTGTGATGCTGGATAAGTTGCTTAGAATAATGATAATAGAAAAAATATATAAGCTGGAGATTCAACTTCCTTTGTGCATTACTGAATGAGCACCTCAAGGACAGAAGAGGTTTGTATGTGGGAGATTGTGTGAGGACAAAGAAGTAGTTGCAGGCATACACATCCTAGGTAGCCTCATAATGGCTTCAAAGTAGAAGAAGCTAGATTGAGATTGGTCATCAGGAAGAAATTCTTCCCTATGATGGTAGTGAGGCACTGGAAGAGGTTGCCCAGAGAACTTGTGGAGGATGCAACCCTGGAAGTGTTCATAGCCAGGGTGGATGGGGCCTTGAATGATCTGGTCTAGGAGAAGGTGTCCCTTGCTTATGGCAGGAGACTGGAACTAGGTGATCTTTAGTATCCTTTTCAATGCAAACCATTCTATGGTTCTGTGTTGGTGAATTGCAGATACTTGGAACTGGTATCAAAGAGATGAGAACAGAAGAAGTGAGAGAGATGTTTGAATTCTTATTCCTTACCATAACTGATGACTGGAGTGTAGCCTTAATTAAGTGACTACCACTCAACATTGTGACCCTGCTCAGTGGCTCTGGCTGGTTCATGTCCTGTATACCTGGTGCTGTAAAGCAGAGAGAAACAGGCCTTTCCTAAAACAGCTATCATTTAGTGAGATAAGGTCAGGCACTGAAAGAGGTTGTCAGGGAGGTGATGGAGTTGCTATCCCTGGAAGTTGTCAAGAAAGATGTGGATGTGGCACTTTGGGAATGGCTTTATGGCCATGGTGGTGTTGGGTTGATGATCTTAGAAGTCTTTGCCAACCAAAATAATTGTGTGCTTCTGTGACTCTATAAATCATGTGATGGAGTGAGGCAGAAGATGGAGGGAGATTTGGACCTAATGCAATGTTAATTCCCTGTGGCTTTTGGATTTAAAACTCGCATTAGTTCAGATTTATATTAATGATATGTTGACTAGGTTGAAGGGGAGATGTGTGAGAAAATGACAGAGCAGGCAGACGTGTCAGCGGAGCCGGAGGGAGGACTGCATTAAGGGTGAGAGCAGAAGGCAGGGGTGAGCTTTCTTCCAGGAGCAACATGCTGAGCCAAGTCCTGTAGCTAAAGGATCTCTGTAGGCCCTGAGGGCTGTGAAGGGGGTAGGCAGCAGCTCCTACCTGTGCTTCCCCAGGGTTTCTGCCTTTTATTTGTTCCTTTGGGGTCAGCTTCAACATTTGGCTCAAAATTAGGAATACATGCACTACATACCAGTTTATAAAGGGACATGCACTTTGTGTCCAGCTATGGGAGGGTGAGGGAATCAAAAGCCTCAGTCTGGAAGAGCAGATGATGGTGGTGGGGCAGATGCTCTTTGGGTAAAGCTGATTTGATTGCCTGTGTGCAGTGCCCAAAGGCACAGAGCTGTGTTGTTTTAAGCACTGCAGAAGCAGGTTAGATACACACCCACAGTATCTGAAGAAATAAATGAATAATTAACCTAATGGCCAGGGACGAGTGAATTGCTGTCTCCAACACAAAGAGGAACAGTTCAAATGTGGTGCTGTTTGATTAATGCTTGTAGTATGAAGGGACAGTATGACATGCAGATGATTTATGGCCATGCAGATAGCTTTCTTTTAGAAATCTGCCCCTGTCAGGAGTGTCTGAAGGTAGTTACTGGCTTCTACAATGTCTTACATGGAAGGTGTTACTGGGGTCAGGTCATATTGACTTCAGTTGTCTTTGGATCAAGCACTGAATCAATAAGTGACTTTCTGGGGGAGTTTAATAGCTGTTCTGCACAGACATAAAAGCGGTTAGACAGTAAAATGGGATTTTACACTTTCATCAGTCCTTTCTCAGGAAGTTGCTCGACTTCCAAATACTAATTAATGCTCTATTCCTTCCACAAACTGTCCTCCCTACTGGTGCTGCCTGTTTGATCCTGTAGAACAGCACTGGACGTTGCAAATTAGAACTGGCTGCCAGGCTGCGGTGAGGAGAGAGGCAATGAAAGGAGTAAACGTCACATCCCGGTTTGAGGTGTACAGCACAAATTATACTCTTTTGCAACTGTTTTGGAACATCCTGGAACATTCTCTTGAGTGTCCAACTATGCTTATAATTGACAGAATTGTTTGAACAGAAATACCTAGCTCTGGAAGTTGGATATCCAAAGAAAGTATTTGTAGACCCAGGTGCAGACATCTCTGGTATCAGCTTATTGTGAGGCTGCTCAGCCTTTTCTGTCATGAGGACCTGCTTTAATTTGTTTATAGTGTGTCATTTAGGCTGAGATAGTCACATTTTGTCCAGATTGCCTTTATCTTTCATACCAGGAAACTGGTCTAGATGGTTTTGGAAGTGGTGTATCAGAAAAGTATGTATCAATGGAGGGGCAAAGGGAAAAAGAATAGAAGGGCTGAACTGGCAGTTCCAAATAACTGGGATTGAGAACCCACAGGAGCAGGAAAGGGCAGGAAATAAGGAGACTGACAGGAGTGTTCAGCATGAGGGGAGATGGGGCTTGGGGCAAGATGTCCAGGCGTGGAGTAGTGGCCCCAGGGATTGTGGGAGTCTTGGTGACATCTCTGTTTTGCTACAGGAATTTTTAAGTTCAATGTGGCTGCTTGTTAATAGTGGGAAGATGGGGATTTGCAAGAGAAGTGTTATTTTATACCAGTGAAGTATAACTAAAAAGCTAAGCTCCTTCCAGAATCCTTCATAGCAAGTGTGGTTCTTGGGTAGCTGTGTTGGTTTGATGATTGAAATGCTGTTGCCTTGTGGATGATGTGTTGGTATAAAGCCAGGGCAGGTATTATTAGCTGTGTAAAGCAAAACAATGCAGTCACTGTGGAAAAATTATGGGGTTTGTGCTGCAGCAGATATTTAACCTTTGTTTTTACAACTCCAGAAATGAAGCAGTTTGTTTCTTAATGTGAGCATAATGCACAAAGTGCACGCTGACTGGATTTTCACATCTGAATGTATGAAACGCTGGGCTATTAAAGCCTGCTTTAATGATCTCTTTCCCCATAACTCCTAATATTTGCCATTTACTAATTATGATGTGCCTAAGTACTTCTCATTTGTAGTAGGTATTTTAAATGCTGCAGCTGTCCTAGTTTCTAGCTAACTGCTGGTGACTGTTTTTTTTTATGTCTCTGAATTTAGTAATATCGGTGATTTTTTTTGCAGGTTGGCATTAAGTGCTCACCTCATACTGCTCTTCATTAGAAGGTTTTTGATATACAGGTCCCCAGTGGAAGCAGAGGTAGATTTGGCAGAGGAGCAGCAGAGCTGGAGAACACATATTTTCAGTGAGCATTGGTTTGTGGCATGGACTCATACAGAGTCAGTGACGGCATAGCCAGGGGTGGTTGGTCTGGAGCACATTTTGATTTAAGAGTTCCTGCTCTGTCTTTCCCTTAATCCTTAGGATTTTCCAAAGTATTTACAATAGGGAAAATCTATCTAAAAGGTAGCAGCCTGGGAAGCAGTTTTGCAAGCTTCCCAAGCAGATTTTTTGGGAAGGAGAAGGCAGGGTGGTTTCTTCATAGTCCATTTTGCTGCTTTAAGGGCCAGTGTGATGGGACCTTATGAACTAGTTGAAGGACCCAAGATGTTATGAGGCCATTGACCTTACAGTCTGATGGACCTCCCTGCAAAGCAGAGCTGAGAGTTGAAGACCAGTGATAATAAAAAGGAAGAACTTGTACAGTGTAAGTTAGGAAGCAGGGGCTGTACTTGAAGGAAAAAAAGGAAATATGCAATTTATAATGATTCAGATGTTCTGCAGGCAAGGAAATTCTGTTAACTCAGTTGTCTGCCCTCCCTGCATTTCATTTTACTTTGAGTTTTACCTGTTGGGTTTTTTTTGTCTTTTTACTTAATCCCATTTCTCAGTCACCTTCACCAGAGGCATCTCCAGCTGTGACTTGACACCTGCTACTGCCTTCTCCAGCATGTGCTGCCAAAAATCCCAGTTGATTCTAGGGCTTCAGGTACAGTGCTCTGTATTTTCTATAATTCTTCCTCCTATAAAATCATAGATAATGGTATAATAATGCTCTTTTCAAATTCAGGAGTCTCCAGGGCTATTTTTGCCTTTTGTAAAACAAAACAAAACCACCTCAATTTTGGACAGTTATATCCTGCCAGGAAAGCATTTCTGAGCATGCTCCAGTGTATGGGCAGTGCTTTAGGATTAGATGCAGTGGACAGTTCTCAATTCTAGAGCCAAAGCCTTAAACTCTTAAGGAAGATTGAATGTAAGTGAAAGCTTTGAATACAATCCTCTCACTTCACATCCTGTGAAGTAATTCCTTCTGACTTGGAAGGAGAGACTGTGGTGTCAGGGATATACAGTGTGCCTCAGGTCTTTCTCGTGCTGAACGCTGCCAACCAGCACCAGCTCCTCCTGAATGGACCTAACGTGGTTACATATTTAGTGAGCTTCCTTCTTGCTTTGTAGCCATAGGCTGCCTTTCTGCTGTCTAGAAGGCAAAATGCTACTGCAGTTAGAGGCAGCATCAGACTTACAACTTCTCTTGCTCTTTTTCCTGCAGCAATTAAAGGAAAAAAGAAAACTCAAAACAGTTCTTTTGCCTTCTCCTTCCTCTGCATTTCCCACACCCCCATGCTGAGCCTTGGCTTAAAACCTTAAGAACTGAAACTGAAGAAGCTGGAGGGGGAAAAATAAGCTGATCTAGGAGTCTTCTGACTGGATCAATGGAGCAAAAGAATAGGCTGAAGTTGCACGATTGAGAGTTAGGAGAACTTTGCTGAACATGCTGTGTCAGGGTCTTCTACTGGGTGACCTTCTTGTGGCCTTTCAGTATCTGAAGGGGGCCTACAAAAAAGCTGGGAAGGGACTTTTTAGGCTCTCAGGGAGTGACAGGACTAGGGGGAATTGAGCAAAGCTGGAGATGTGTAAATTCAGCCTGAAGGTAGGGAGGAAGTTGTTTGGCATGAGAGTGGTGAGAGGCTGGACTGGGTTGCCCAGGGAGGTGGTTGAGGCCCCATGGCTGGAGGTGTTTAAGGCCAGGCTGGCTGAGGCTGTGTGCAACCTGCTCTAGGGTAGGGTGTCCCTGGGCATGGCAGGGGGTATTGGAACTAGATGATCCTTGTGGTCCCTTCCAGCCCTGACTGATTCTGTGATTATCTTCAGAAGTGCATAAGGCAAATGCTGCTCCAGCCTTAGGAAATTCCTTCATATTTGAATTTTAAAACACTGCTTGCTTGTTTGTTTGTTTGCTTGTTTTTTGTTGGTTTATTTTGGTATTTTTGTTATGCATTTTTTTAAGCACAATTTTCCATAGGACCACTCTAGATATAATGAAGTTCTTGTGGTGCATTTTCTTTTGATTCTTTTTTTTTTAAATTATTATCTTATTAGATAAAATCTTTTCAGTATTTGCCTTCTGCAGGTGCTGGGATTTCTTTTAATGTCTTTAGTTGCCTTTTATTTTTTTGTCCAGTTTGCATACTGAATCCTGCCAGACACCCAGAAATGGGTGGCAGCCACTGTCCCTGTGGTCAACAGAAGTCCAGATTGCTCCATGCTCCAGAGGGGAGAGCTCAGCCCCCCACATGACTATCCATGAGAAGCAGCAGCTTGGTTGGATCAGTGTGGGCGTTGTCTGCAAGTCTCTATGAGGGCAGCTCAAATGGCTGAGTGTTGAAAAGCCTATAGCTTAGCCTGACTAGATTGTACGTTTTTTTTCTGTCCCTTCATATGGGTGGGTTGGGAAGAACCCAAGGAGTTCACTTTCATCATTGCAGGTGCAAGCTGGGTTGTTTCCAAAGACTTCAGCGGGGGTAGGATCAGGCTTATCTTAGTGCTCTGCTAATTGGCAGCACGAGTTGAAAAGCTCTATGTTAGGGTAAAGAAATAAAAAAAGGTAGGGCCTAATTTTCAGGCTAAAATTGGTATGAGCTAGGCTTCTTTCACATCAGTCCCTTGAGCTTTCACAGTCTCATTCAAGAGATTTTTTTTTCCTTTTTATTGTTTCCCTCTTGCTAGGTCATGAAGACTCTTTGTGTATTCCATTTACACTGTGTTATCTGTCAGGGACTTGGACTTGTAGCTCTATAGCAGATTCAGAACTAGCTGTATGGGAGATACCTTGCAAGCTTTGGTTCATTTTTCACATTTCAGGTTGGTTTGTTGTTTTTTTCTTTCTTTCATTCTTTTTTTTTTCTCTTTTTGACAAGTAAATAGAGTTTCATATTTATACTTATGATGGGGAATAAATCAAATTAGTCTGAAATTAGCCTTTGCTCTTACAATGCTTTGCACATTTCTAATAGTAAGGAGATAAGGAAGGAGATGAGCAAACCTGCTTTGAAGACGAGCTGATTTCCATAGCAGGCAGAGTGACCTACTTAAAGGGAGGGGGAGAGTGAGCAGAGTGAAAAATGGGCTCTTGATTTATTTATATAATTCTAAAGTATCTGTGTCAGTGCTCCCCTGGCTGAGTCCTCTCCTGACACTCACCTGGCAGGAAGTTAGAATCGTAGAACCAGTCAGGGTTGGAAGGGACCACAAGGAGCAGCCAGTTCCAATCCCCCTGCCATGCCCAGGGACACCCTACCCTAGAGCAGGCTGCACACAGCCTCAGCCAGCCTGGCCTCAAACACCTCCAGCCATGGGGCCTCAACCACCTCCCTGGGAAACCCATTCCAGCCTCTCACCATTTCCATGTTCAACAACTTCCTCCTCACGTCTACTTTGAACCTACCCATCTTCAGCTTTTCTTCATTCCCCCCAGTCCTGTCACTCCCTGAGAGCCTAAAAAGTCCTTTCCCAGCTTTTTTCTTAGGGCCCCTTCAGATACTGAAAGACCACAAAAAGGTCACCTGGGAGCCTCCTCTTCTCCAGTCTAAACAGCCCCGACTCTTTCAGTCTGTGCTCATAGGAGAGGTGCTCCCGCCCTCTGCTCATCCTTGTGGCCCTTCTCTGGACATGCTCCAGAATCTCCATATCCCTCTTGTAACAGAGGCTCTGAGCTGGAGAACTGTCACATTTGTCCTTCAAGAGTCTCCTTTGTGTGAAACAGACCTGTGTTGGCGTTGCAGCCTGGGAAGAACTGTGCAGCGCAGTGCGGAGGCATGTGGTGGATGACAGGATTCAAATAGGGCTTTGGGGGAATGCTAATCACAGTTTAACATTTGTAAGAAATCTACTTTGCTGTTTCAATTAAACGAGACAGAACAGCCTGCCCTTGCTTTGGGGCTCTAGAGCATCATGTTCAAGAGCAGGGGATGTTCAGGAATATCCTTGTGGAGGATTGCCACGTGGTGCAGCGGATCTGGAGATCATCTGGTAGATGGGTTGGAGCAGCAGATGGAGTGACGAGGTGCACTTGCTTCTCTTGCTCTGCATTTCTGGTTTGGTAGCCAGGAGATGAGAGCTGAGGGACCTGGGTGTTGTAATCGGAAAGAAACTCAGTATGAGCCAGCAGTGTGCCCAGGTGGCAAATAAAGCCAATAGCATCCTGGCTGCCATTAGAAATGTTGTGTCCAGCAGGAGCAGGGAGGTAATTATCTCCTTGTACTCTGCCCTGGTGAGGCCACACCTTGAGTATTGGGTTCAGTTTTGGGCACTTCATTACAAGAGGGATGTGGAGGTGCTGGAGCTCGTGCAGAGGAGGGCAAGGAAGCTGTGAAAGGCCTGGAGAATGAATCTTATGAGTGACTGAAGGAGCTGGAAATGGTTAGTTTGAAAAAGATAAGGCTGAGGGGAGACTTCATCACTCTCTACAGCTACCTGAAAGGAAGTTGTGGAGAGGTTGGTGCTGGTCTCTTCTCACAGGTAAATAGCAATAGACCAAGAGGGAATGGCCTCAAGCTGCCACTGGGTAGGATTAGACTAGATATTAGGAAAGTTTTTTTTCCTAACAAGAGTGGTCAGGCATTGGAATGCACTGTTCAGGGGGGTGGTGGAGTCACCAACCCTGGGTGTGTTTAAAAGTCATTTGGATGTGGTGCTTGGGGATATGCTTTAGGGTGCACCTCGTAGAGTAGGGCTATGGTTGGACTTGGTGATCCTGAGGGGTTTTTCCAACCTGAATGTTTCTGTGATTCTGTATGTATGTACCATCAAACAAAACCCTGCCTGGGTGGTTATATATTTTATGGCCTTTTTCCTTAGCCTGGTTGTCTGATTCAGCTCTGGTACCACCTTCATAGGGGCTACAAACCTGCAGACCACCATCAGTGTCTGGAAGGTGGGCACTGTTCCTGGAGTAAGCAACACAAGGAGGTGCAGTTACAGCTGGTTGCCCTGTCTCTACTGTGTTCATTTCCTTTGGTGTGAAGTCAGTGTAATGTGTGCTTAGATCAGAATGAGCAGGGGGCATTCCAGACTTTGAAAAGTATGAATTTACACAGTAAAAGTTCATTTGTCAGGTCCGGTGCTTTTATAACTTGTTTAGAGAACCAACACCCACCTGGTTGCTGAAGGTTGGCTGTGCCCTGTTGGTGCTGGTTTCTGGTCTGTGAGTTGTGTTTGCATCTTAACATCATTTGCAAAATAATTTATGTATCCAGGACCTAAGCTGGGTACAGGAAACTGTGATGCTTTCACCTGCTTGGGAATTAATAGATGCACTCTACTCTGGCATTTAAAGTGCTTTGATGTCTTGGTGTGCACAAGGGGAGGATAGGTTGTTGGTCTGAGCTTCTGAAAGAAGCAGTCTTAGAATCATAGAATCAGCCAGGTTGGAAGAGACCTACATGATCATCCAGTCCAACCTAGCACACAGCCCTGTCCAGTCAACCAGACCATGGCACTGAGTGCCCCATGCAGGCTTTGCTTGAACAGCTCCATGGACAGCCACTCCACCACCTTCCTGGGCAGCCCATTCCAATGCCAATCACTCTCTCTGACAACAACTTCCTCCTAACATCCAGCCTAGACCTCCCTTAGCACAACTTGAGACTGTGTCCCCTTGTTCTGTTGCTGCTTGCACGGCAGAAGAGACAAACTCCCACCTGGCTACAGCCTCCCTTCAGGTACTTGTAGCCAGCAATGAGGATTGCCCTGAGCCTCCTCTTCTGCAGGCTGCACACCCCCAGCTCCCTCAGCCTCTCCTCACAGGGCTGTGTTCCAGGCCCTTCACCAACTTTGTTGTCCTTCTCTGGACATGTTCCAGTACCTCAACATCTTTCTTGAATTGAGGGGCCCAGAACTGGACCCAGTACTCGAGGTGTGGCCTGACCAGTGCTGAGTACGGAGGAAGAATAAACTTTCTCGTCCTACTGGCCACACTATTCCTGACACAGGCCAGGGTGCCATTGGCTCTCCTGGCCACCTTATCTGAGCTAATCATGGAATCATGGAATTGTTTTGGTTGGAAGAGTCCTCTGAGATCTCTGAGTCCAACCATCAACTTAAGACTATCATAGCAATTAAACCAGCCCCTGAAGTGCCATGTCTACACTGTTTCTGCACAACTCCAGAGACAGTGACTCCACCGCCTCCCTGGGTAGCCTCTTCCAATGCCTGACCACTCTTTCAGGAAATAAATGTTTCCCAATATCGAATCTAAACCTCACCTGACACAATTTCAGGTAACGTCCTTTCTTTCTATCACTTGGTACTCAGGAAAAGCAGTTGACCTCCACCTCACTCCAACCTGTTGAGATCAGAATCACAGAACCTTAGAGGTTGGAAGGGACCTCCAGAGATCATCAAGTCCAACCGCCCTACCAAGCAGTATCACTTAGGGCAGTCTGCATAGGAATACATCCAGATGCATTTTGAAAGTCTCCAGAGAAGGACACTCCACAACCTCTCTGGGCAGCCTGCTCCAATTCTCTGTCACCTTCACTGTAAAGAAGTTTCTCCTCATGTTGAGAGAAAACCTTCTATGTCCCAGTTTGTAGCCTTTGCTCCTTGTCTTACTGCTGCAGACCACTGAGGAGAGCTTGGCCCCCTTCACTTGTCACCCACTCCTCAGACAGTCGTAGATGTTGATGAGCCCCAAATTGGATGCAGTATTCCAGGTGTGGGCAGAGTAGAGGGGGAGATGAAGACCTGTTTGTTTAGTTAGGGAAGGCACTCAGAAGTTTTGTTGATTGCCCTTCATAGTGATAAATCTTTTTTAAGAGCAGTGTGTGTCTGGTTGCCTTTGCCTGAAATCCTTTTTTCTTCCTATGATGGAGTGGAACAAGATGAAAACTTTACCTGCCCTGTCAGTAGTTGCATTTCACTGGAGCCATATGTTGAGTTTGTGAAGCCCCTTGGGAATTTGGCAGGATCTGTGAACTAAGTTAAAAATTAGGATCTGACAAATAGGTGAGAAAAGGCTGCCCATGGCTACCTCAGGGCACTAATGCTCCCATAATAACTTTATTCTGTGCAATTATTGTCACCTGCTGCTTTTTAATGGCATTTCTTTTCTTTGAGTCGAAACTCAACTCCTTTTAACTTGCATTCTTCACTAAGAATAGGAGATCTGAGAAGTCTACAGGAAGTCTTGTGGCCTGTTTTGAAAAGTCTTCTACGTTTTAAGTAACATATATAAAACAGAATTTTATTGTTTCATTGCAGAGAGGAAAGTATGCCTAGTAAAGTTGACAGAGTGATGTAGAGAGCTGCTGCTCCATTGCTTAAAATATTACTTCCTTGTGCTGTTCCTCAGCTTTTTCCTGCTGGGCTACACAGTGCAGGGACTTTGATTGGCTTCTTAGGCTCTCTGCAGGTTTGGTAAGAGAATCATAGAATGGTTTAGGTTGGAAGGGACCTCAAAGATCATCTAGTTCCAACCCCCTACCATAGGCAGGGACATCTCCCACTAGAAGCTGTACAAGGATTTCTGGAATTCTTGGGAGTTGATGGTACTTCCTTATCCTCAAGGATCTGTCTTGCCTGTTGTAGATGAGGTCACAGATGGATCTGTGAATGTGACTGTTGTGGAAGTTGAGGAGGGACTTCTGGCAAGGGCTTGTAGTCGTAGGTGAGGGGCAGTGGCTTTAAACTTGGAGAGATTTAGACTGGGTATTAGGAAGACATCCTGTACAGTGAGGGTGGGGAGACACTGGAGCAGGTTGCTCAGGGAGGTTGTGAGTGTGGAAATGTTCAGGGTCAGCTTGAACAGGGCCTTGAGCAGCCTGGTCTAGCAAAAAGTGTCCCTTCCCATGGCAGGGGGTTGGAACTAAATGATCTTCAGAGTCCCTTTCCAGCCCAACCCGGTCTGATTTGTGGAGCTCTTGCTGGGCAGAATTCAGCAGGTGTCCACTTGTTCCAGCTTCTCCTCTGCAAAAATTCCTCTCTTGTGGTGATCCTGGCTGCTCAGTCTTTTCACTCTTGCAGGATAGACTCTTGCTAATGTGAGAAACCAGTGAGGCTGTGATTTGATTTCTTTTGGTAGCAATTGTATTTACTGTGCACATCTATGAGACGCACTTGAGATTTGCGTGCGCCAACGCCGCAGAGTATAAACAGACCAAACCAAATGTAAAACATAAAGACACTTTACAGTGTAATTCTGTGCCATTAAAACAAGCTGTGTCTGTGGCAAGGGCTTAATGATTCCTTGAAGAAGGATTTATTTTCATGCAATATTTTTAAGCCCCCACTCAAATCAGCTGCGCTGCTGGAGAGCTAACAAGGCGATGTTTTCTTAGCCACGTTGCCACTGGATGGAGTTGCAAAGCAGATAAATTAAGTGTTAATAAAAATCTGATTGTTACTTACTACATAGAGAATTAAGTAATTCAGAAATATCAACTAATTCAAGAGAGATGTTGAGACAATGGAATGTGTCCAGAGAAAGGTGACGAAGCTGGTGAGAGGCCTGAAGCAAAGCCCTGTGAGGAGAGGATGTGGGAGCTGGGGATGTGCAGCCTGGAGAAGAGGAGGCTCAGGGCAGACTTGATTGCTGCCTACAAGTACCTGAAGAGAGGTTGTATCCAGGTGGGGTTGGCAAGCAACTAGCAACAGAACAAGGGGACACAGTCTTAAGTTGTGGCAGGGGAGGTCTAGGCTGGATGTTAGGAGGAAGTTGTTGTCAGAGAGAGTGATTGGCATTGGAATGGGCTGGTGGAGTCACCATATCTGGAGGTGTTGAAGCCAAGCCTGGCTGGGGCACTTAGTGCCATGGTCTGGTTGATTGGACTGGATGAGCTTGGAGGTCTCTTCTAATCTGGTTGATTCTATGATAAGATGTACTGGGCACAGGTTGTAAATTTTGTCTGCTTATGGATCTGGTCTTAACCTCACAGAGCTACGCAGACATCAGGAAAATACAGTGGGAAAAAGGGTAAGTCCTGCTGTCCAGTTACATTTCAAAGCAGCTCTGTAGTAAGAAATGCACCCTGGTGGGATGGCTGTGCCTGCTTGTGTTTATGTGAGAACATAAACAATCAAGAGATTATTTTGCCAGCAAAGCCTGCACCACTCCAGAAAGGAGTTAAAAATCTCACTCAGGTTCACTTGACATAAAGGACAGATTGTGAAAGGCAGGACATTGACTAAATTAAAGCAGTTACCAAAATTGGATGGTTTATACTCACCAGGCCTGTAGAGGAGGGGAGAGGTAGGAAGTAACTTTGGCTCATATCAGGATTAGCTTTGAGAAAGGCTGATGGAAAACAGGACTTGGGGATTGGTCCAAACTGGAAGATAACCGAAAAGGGATCCAAAATCAGAGCTGTTTTATTGTTTGTTTTTAGGTATCTGTCTTCAAATGACTGCTAAATTAAATCTTGGATTTTAAGATCAAAGCCTCTTGCCTTTAGCTGAAGGCAGTTTGTTGTGGATAATGGCTTCAGGTGGCTGACAAGCCACTTTCAGAGTCTTTTGGGTCCTAAAGTGGCAGTGACCATCTCTCATGCTGCCCAGAGCATTAATCTGAAATCAAAGGTAGCAGAGGTGATACAGGGCACTGCAAGTTGGTTTTGTTTCTAAGGTGAAAGCTGAGGCTTTGGGGAGATGTCTCCTAGGGATGTGATTGAATCCTTGATACACAAGTAGCCCAGGAATCAGTCTCCTCTCATTCTAACACATGCTTTGGGTCAGCTGACTCTCTGCTTCTTGATGTCTTTTAAATCTGTTTTTCTGCTCTCTGGTGAGGTTACAAAATACAAGGATTAAGCCTTATGCTTTGAAACCTAAAGTGCTTCTGTTATCACTTGCTCCATGTGGATGGCAGTGGCCAACAGGCTGGAGCCTGATGAGAAATACCCCAAAGCTTCTGTCGTCAGCATTTGGTAGCTGGCAGAGTTCAGCTCCAGGGAGAGAGTGCACAAAAACAGTTGAGTAATGATGATGACAGTGTCCTTTTTCAGACATGCTTGTCCATAGCATAGGATAGATACATTCCCATGGGTATGTAAATACAAATGAAAACAGTGGAGCTCTTGGATCCAGTTGTGAGAGATGGAACAGATGGGTCCTTGTGTGCAAACAGAGCGTGTTGTGTGTCCGCTGGCGCAGCAGCCAGGGCTTCTGTTGTAGGAGTGGAGCTTCAATAATGCCAAACCCTGGAAAAGCCCTGGAAATCAGCTTTTCTTGAGAAAATTAATTAGCTGGTTGTTCTTTCTAATACGTGTAGACTGACAACTTGTGCTGTTTACACAGAGGTTCTGCATCACTGAGCCTTCTGATTTCTTCCCTGCTGCCGTTTCCTTCTGCTGCAGCCTCTGAGTACAAGTATGCTGAGCCTTTCCTTATGTACTTGCTAAGGCTCTAACAGCTTTCTGAAGCTGTGAAATGGACACAAAACAACTTAGAGATCTTATCTTGCTATGAAATAAAGAGTGGATGCATCCATTTGGAAAGGGTTAGCCAGTGGCTGCTGGGATGCCTCTGAGCAAGGCTTCATCTCATGAACTAAAGCTGTGCCGCCTGAGCCTGAGGGACAGGGTCTGTCATCTGTACTTTGGAAAGAGAGAGGAGGATGCTCTTAAGGCCTGCTATCTGCAATAAACTGGGGTTAGAGAGATCACCTCTCTTAGGGGCTAGAGGAGGCTGCAGGTTTGGATTTTGAAAACGGATTCTTTTATTTTTGCCTTTGGAATGACCTAAACTGCACTTGGTGCAGTTGATTGGATTTGCTTATGTGACTTTGCAAAGAGATGCTGGGACTGATGTTTCCAGCAGATCTTGGAGCCAGAAAGAGGAATTAATTTCAATTCAGTGCCTCCTGTTCAGATGTGTAAGGAACGGGGCACATTCTCCAGGTAGCTCATTGTAGTTGAGCCTTTCCTAAAGGGTAAAAACCTTTATGCTGAAACATATAAACCTCAGAGTGGAAATGCAGTGGAATATGTGGGATGTAGCAGTGTACAAAATGCTTTCTGGGTTTGGAGTTCAAGTGATAAAGAATGTATTGGGGTTTTCTTGGTTAGAATTTTGGTTGGTTGTTTTGTTTCGGTGGTTTTGTTGGCATTGTCATTTTCATAGAATCCTATAATCATAGAACAACCAGGTTAGAAGAGATCTCCAAGATCATCCAGGCCAACCTAGCACCCAGCCCTAGCCAGTCAGTGAGACCATGGCACCAAGTGCCCCAGCCAGGCTTTGACTGAATCCCTCCAGGTACGGCAACTCCACCACCTCCCTGGGCAGCCCATTCCAATGCCAGTCACTCTCTCTGCCAACAACTTCCTCCTAACATCCAGCCTAGACCTCTCCCGGTGCAACTTGAGGTTGTGTCCAAATTGAGGCTGTGTCCCTTTGTTCTGTTGCTGCTTGCCTGGCAGAAGAGCCCAACCCCACCTGGCTACAACCTCTCTTCAGGTAGTTGTAGCAGCAGTGAGCTTTGCCCTAAGCCTCCTCTTCTCCAGGCCGCACATCCCCGGCTCCCTCAGCCTCTCCTCACAGAGCTGTGCTCTAAGCCTCACACCAGCTTTGTCACCCTTCACTGGACACTTTCCAGTATCTCAATATCTCTCTTGAATTGAGCAGCCCAGAACTGGATGCAGCACTCAGGGTGTGGTCTGACCAGTGTTGAGTTTAGGGGCAGAATAACCTTCCTTGTCCTACTGGCCACACTGCTCCTGATCCAGGCCAGGATGCCATTGGCATCTTTTGTTTTCCTGCAGCCCCTGTAGACTGGCTTGCAGCTGATAAAAGGAGTACAGCAGTGGTGGTTCAGCAGAGATAGGATTTACCTCTTAGTTGTGCATTCTGGAACCAAGGCAATCTCCTTGTTTTAGAAGCCCAAGCAATTCATAATGATAAATGATGCAGCCAGTTCTGCATCATGTAGAAATCTGCTGGAAGGAAAATCTACACTTAGGGCCTGTAAAATCAGTTGTATTTTGTATTTTTTAAATAGTCTTAGTGCCTCTGCTCCTAGTATGGTTTGATAATTACTTTCACTTGGGGTTTTTTTTTGGCCTGGATGTGACATACCTGAGAGCTTTCGATCTGTACCAAGCTTGTGATAAGCAGCTTCCCTTTGGCAGCAGATCTCAGCGCTCCTCCCACTGCTTTCTCTTTATGGCTTAATTTCTTCAGCTTTGCCACAGTCTGATTTTTATTTTATGGCTTGCAGCTTGAGGCCCCCAAGCCGTTTATATCCGTTAAGCAAACATCTATTTCTGGGATTGATGTTTTAATTTAATAAAGCACTTTGTAATGGGGGTCAGCTGCAGCCGTGAATTTGTAACGAGCGTTTGTTGGAAGCTCTGTCAGACAGCAGCGTTCAGCACCCAGCACGTGAGGCAACTCGTTCCAAGCCTCTGCAGATGGGTGATTTGTTGTAGGGGCTTTGCACGGCTCTTGCTCCTCACCGTGCTGCTTGTGTTGGGTCAGCAACTTGTGCTTGCACCGCTTGACCCGCCCCGTTTGTCCTTTTGTGTAAGCTCAGGCACTGTACAGGACCAGCATCTGTACAAAGAAAGGCATAGCAGAGGCTCAGGTTTGGATCCAGCTGGCGACAGTCCCAAGTGGAAAGAGCAAATATGTGCACAAAGGGGTTGTGTATTAAAAGGTCTCAGGGACTGAAGTAAGGGATGCTGCTTTGCAAGCATGTGAGAGACTTCACCCTAACATGTCTGAGAATGGATATTAGAGAAAATTTCCTTGCAGTGAGGGTGATGAGGCACTGGAACAGGTTGCCCAGGGAGGTCATGCATGCTCCCTCCCTGAAGGTGTTCACGATCATTTTGGACAGGGCCTTGAGCAACCTGAGCTAGTGGGAGGTGTCCCTGCCCTTAGCCAGGGGCATTTGAACTGGATAATCTTTAAGGGCTCTTCCAACCCAAACTGTTCTATGGTTCTATGAATATTTAGGTTCAGATTACAACAGGTGGAGCACCCAGACATAGGTGTTGCTTTCTGTGTAGTCACCAGGACCCAAACCATTCTATGGTTCTATGAATATTTAGGTTCAGATTACAACAGGTGGAGCACCCAGGCATAGGTGTTGCTTTCCTACATAGTCACCAGGACTACCCCCCAGACCAAGTGTTGTTGGCTGCTAGCTTGGCTTGTGAAAGCAGCTCCAGGGCAGGAATATGTGCCTGAGGGCACCTCATACTGGGCTTGGGATAACTGACCATTGCTTAGCAGCAAAGGTTCTGTGGCTCTGGGCAGCCTGATCTAGAGTTGTTGGTGTCCCTGATGTCTGCAAGGCAAGTGGACAAGATGACCTTTGAGGGTCTTTTCCAACCTGATGTAATCTGTGAATCTGACTCTTTTGATCATTTCTGAGGGTTAGAAAAGACCTCAGGGACAGATTGCTGGTCCAAGTCTATGTTAAGGTAGACTTTACCTTGGCCAGGACACAGGGCTTACTTCATGAGTCCTTGTCTAGTGAAGTTAATTGGAATCTTGTTTGCTTACTAAAGCAACACAGAGGGATTCTAGGGTGCTAGCTCTGTTCTTGGACACCAGGCAGAGCCACCTAGTATAGATTATACACACATGAGTCTGGGGATTCTTTCAGTATGTCATTTCCCATCTTTGCTAATCCCTAGTAAATCAGTATTTTGATAAAGAAAACAGAAGCATGAAAAATCTGACAGTAATAAGGCTTTTATAAACTCTCCCTTGAGCCCTTCATTTAATTCTTCACTTCAGTGTGCTCAGTCCTACTGCCAGCCCCTTATTTTTGACTAATATTTTAAAGTGCATTTCCCTTGCTAGGCTTCTCCAACCTGATTTGGGATGGGACATTAAGTATCTGATTAAATTTTGTGTTCTTTCTCTCCACACCCTCCAAAGAATATTCTGAATTTTTCTAGAAGATGGAAACAAATTTTCACTGCAGCTCAGTGAACTTCTTTCAGCACAGCCTTGAAGTAATTTGCTGAGCCATCATGTTGTCAGTTCTGACCCAGGATCTCTTTACTGCATCCAGTTCTGGAGTCCCCATTACAAGAAGGATGTGGATGTGCTAGAGTGTGTCCAGAGAAGGGCCACAACGATGCTCAGAGGGCTGCAGCAGCTCTGCTGTAAGGACAGGCTGAAAGAGTTGGGGCTCTGCAGGCTGGAGAGGAGGAGGCTCCCAGGTGACCTTACTGTGGCCTTCCAGGATCTGAAGGGGGCCTACAAAAAAGCTGGGGAGGGACTTTTTAGGGGCTGTCAGGGAGTGCCAGGAGTGGGGGGAATGGAGCAAAGCTGAAGATGGGTAGGTTCAAAGTGGATGTGAGGAGGAAGTTGTTGGTGATGAGAGTGGTGAGAGCCTGGAATGGGTTGCCATGGGAGGGGCTTGAGGCCCCATGCCTGGAAGTGTTTCAGGCCAGGCTGGCTGAGGCTGTGTGCAGCCTGCTCTAGGGTAGGGTGTCCCTGGCCATGGCAGGGGGTTTGGAACTAGATGATCCTTGTGGTCCCTTTCAGCCCTGACTGATTCTATGATTCTCTAGTGACATTTGAAACCAAAGTAACCAGTTACTTCTCATGGTAACGCTGCCTTCTAGAACCTAAAATTCCCTGGTTTTATCCCAAGATGGCTGTCAGATACCCAACAGACCACAAAAGCTTTGTTGGCCCCTGTTAAAATTCAGCTGGTGGCTCTAACTGGTGAGATTTTACACCTTTCTAAGACCCTCAGACTCACTAAAGCCAATTGCAATTGGTGAGATGCATCATACTGTGCTTGCTCTGGGTTTTTTTCTGCTGTGTCTTGAGAGGTCTGTCCTCAGCTTATTTAGGGCCCCATGTGTGAGCCATCCTGACAGCTCTGATGATCAAAGTCCTTGTGACCTTGGCTAGCAGTGTTACACTTCTAAATGTCCTTTCTTCACTCCTCATGTCATCCTTTTTTCTTCCTGTTTCTCTTGCT
Organism: Pogoniulus pusillus; assembly: GCF_015220805.1. Taxonomy (NCBI): domain Eukaryota; kingdom Metazoa; phylum Chordata; class Aves; order Piciformes; family Lybiidae; genus Pogoniulus; species Pogoniulus pusillus. The sequence goes on along the minus strand of NC_087290.1, from coordinate 4,705,328 downwards.
TTCTCTTTTACTTAATATACATGTACATATTTAAATACTTCTCCCTCTTTTCCAGTGATCATTTGAGTTGTGCTTTAGCACCAGTATACAGTGCACCTTAGCCAATGGGCAAAGGTACCCATCCTGCAGTAGTAGAGAGCTGTAACTGCTAGGGAGGAAGGAGGGGAGTGATCTAATGGCAGAGATCAAGTAGAAGCTATCTAGGTCCAGACAGGAGGACAATGAAGCCAAAGCAAGTGTCAGAATTACCAGCAAGTGTCAGAGCTCTTCTCATTGCTTTAGTTGGAGTTGGTATCCTAAGTAATATAAGAGAGTCTGCATGCTTAAAGTTGCCATCTACTGACCACCCACAGGCACCTGCTCTCCTCTAAAAACGTTGATAGCTTCCACTGAGAATGATGCTCCACTTAGGACTGGAGCTTTGCATGTAAATAACTTGTTCAGAGCCGTGGGGAAACTCTTGTTGTAACCATCATCCTCTGATTGCAAGGACTTGTCGTGTTCCTGTGCTTGCCTTGTATCTGTCTGTTAAGGATGTAGGATTATCCTGTAGCAAGTGTCATTGCTGTGCAGAGAAATCTATGCTCAGTATCTCCAGCCTTAGCCATTATCATGAGAAGAATGAATTTCTCCTCTTCTGTGTATTAAGGACGTGTTGTGACTTTGTGGAATCACTGCAGGAGTAAATGATGTATGAAATGAGAAATCTCTGCTCCATGTGCGCGCATACAGCCAGAGCTGTAAAACATTCAACTCAAATGCAATCACAAATATCTCTGAAGTATCCCACACAACTCTTGCTTCTTCCTCTGGTAAGGCATGTTCTACCAGGTTTGGCTTGGTTTTTTTCGTGGGTCCTTCACAGGTCTTGATTGATCATTGCAGGGAGAGATGTCCATGCCATAATTGGAGAGCATGTGCATGATGAGACTGTTTCCCTTGAAGCTTATAAATCAAGGATGAATGGTTTGCTATCTTGGGAAGATTTCTTGTTCCTTCAGAGTACCTAACTCTTATATATTAAAGCTCTTATATAAAACTTCCTTTTGTAGATGTCCCTAGGACAAGGGGCAGTGGATGGAAGCTGCAGCACAGGAGGTTCTACCTCAACACAAGGGGGAACTTCTTTACTGTAAGGGTCCCAGAGCAGTGGAGCAGGCTCCCCAAGAAGGTTGTGGAGTCTCCTTCTGTGGAGACTTTCAAGGCTGTGTCTGTAAGTGTTCCTCTGTGACCTAATCTAGATTGTATGGTCCTGCTGTGGCAGGGGGGTTTGACTTGTTGGTCTCTTTGGGTCCCTTCCAACCCCTGACATCCTGTGATCCCACCTTTCTGCTTTCCTCAGACAGCTGAGCTGGATGAACTGAAACTGGCAGGTGCTATGTAGAGTTAATGCCCAAGTAAGTCTTGGAAAGTTTTGCAGTTTCCTGCTTTTTATTGCCATATGTGGATAAATGCTGAAGCTGAATCTGCATACTGAAACAGCTGTCCTTCCTCTGGTCCCCCATCCTCCTCCATCATCCTCCCACAGGAGAGCATGTGCTTCCCTTGCAGACAGCTCACAGCTCATAGCAGCACTGAGGCGAGGGTGAGAAGCTGATGGCTCACAGCTTGTGCTGGTTTGATGACTGCTATCCAAGCTGCATGTGGACAATCAATCATTGCTACCAAAGGGCTCCTTAAGGCACCTCTTCAAGTTCTTGCTGAGTTGAACCAACTGGAGCATGATGATGACATGTTACTTAGCTCAGACCCAGTTACCATCACTACTATTGCTGCTTTGCACACTTATCTGCACACTTCTCTGTTGTCCCAGGGAGAGGATGGAGCTTTGAAAACAGAAGTACTGCAGGTACTTCCCTGCTTTGCCAGGCGATTGGACTCAATCTTCAGAGGCTCCTTTCAGCCCCTAGGTGGTGAGCTTGCGGGGTGTTAGGATCTTGCAACTTGCTCCTTGTACATTGGGTACTAGAGGATTGGAGTGAGCATGGGAAGGAAGACAGTTGCTAAAGCTGAGCTAATGGGGACAGTTCAGGTGGGCGAAAAATGCAGAGGAGGCCTTGTGAAAACTTGAAGAATGTGTCAGATTTCAGAAATGTTCTGAGAAAAGAACCAAGCTCAGGAGCAACTGTGGGAAACAAAAAACACTAACATCAGAGAAAGAGTGCAGAGTGTTTGAGGGGTCATTTCTGCACTTTGGTGTGTGGGTCAGCCAAAGGGCTTGTACTTCTTACACTGGCAAACGGCCGCAATGGGAGTCAGCAGCTTCTTGTGAGGTAGGTTTACTGGGCTAAGAATATAGAACTACATGGATCTTCTGAAACAGCCTCATCTCCTTTGCTGGGAGGGAGGTTCTGTAGTGCATTGTGAATCTCTGTAAAATCCTTGCAGATAATTCCGTTGGAGAACAATTTGGAGCTGCTCACAAAAGACATTTTTCCTCCTATCTCTAACAATGAGGCAGAATGACTGAGAGATAACTCCCTTGGCTTCATACCAAGAAGCTGCATCAGTGTTCCTGGGAGAGTGCCTGGAACTCACAAAAATATATCATCTGCTTAGGCAAGACTAGGTGAGTTATCAGTTCAACATGAGCTGCTGCCTCCCTTTGCTGTTTGAAGTGGGTCCCTCTTGCTGTGGTCGTATTTGAGATGTGCCCTTACTCCTCTTCACATAGGTGACATTAACTTGACACATAGGTGACATTAACTCTGGGGTGCTTCAGATCTCCTTCACCTGCTCCCCTGAGGGGTTGCACCTTGCAGTGGTAGTGACCACATTGCCCCCTGCTCTGGTTGCTCTTTGAGTCCTCCAGCTGCTGTTACACTTCTCCTGCATCCCTCTGACCACAGTCCCCAGGCGCTCTCTTTGCTGTGCCACATCTGACGTGGGTTATAAACCAGGCAGTGCTAGCTGCTGCTCTGCTGTGATGTATTAGAAATCCTCTAAATGACATTTTTCTCCATCAGAATAGTAGGTACAGATATTATTGGCACAGCTGACCTCTCACAGCCCTGCAAACACCTTGCCTGCTGGTTTTGGACATGGTTTCTTTCTGCATTTATCGTGCGTGGGGAAAAATGATGGTGTTCTGTGCCATCAGCTCCTTAACTGTCACCCTCAGTAACTCTCTGCCAGGAACAAATAAATCTAAGATAGGGAGCAGGGAGAGACAGAGGAAAAGCAATTTTTTCCTTATGGTGTAGCACTGATGTGGCCTTTTTTTTTTGCTTTGCTGTGCATCTCAGGCATGCTTGATCAGCTATAACAGCTTCTTCAGTGATTGCAGAGCATGCCTGTTCAGATGAAACCTGTAGCAAGGGTACCTGGCAGCCCTTTTAAGGGTGTTCTTTTACATTTGAAATCATGTTGATTAAATAGCTTTAACAAGCATTCATCTGGGTGCTTCCAGCAAGCTCTGAAAACTGTTTTAACACAGATATCTCTGCCATCTGATCTTTTACCACAGCCTGTTCTACAGATTTGAGGGACTGGCTCTTACTCCTTAAAACCATTGGAAGTGAGTCTGTTGTGCATGTTCACCTGGAGGTTGGTTCACTTTCTATCTGGCATGTGATGCTCTTTGTAATTTTGTGCTGCCATTTCAGCCTTAACATTTCTCTTCCTCTGCATGTTAAAAACTTGCTTGTCCCCCAGCTGCTGCTTTCTGTGCTTGAACCCCAGGTCTGCTACTACTGAGTGAACCCAAATTTAAAACTACTTTAGTTGTCCTCTCTGTTTCTGGAGTGAAGTGGCTCTTGCAGGATATTTACTAGCAGAGCAGCCACTTGCAACTAGCTCTTGAAAAAGCATTTTCAAGAGTGTGATACTCCCATGCTCTCATTTGTTCTTCTCACTACGCTCTATAACAGGGTGGTTGTTGCATTGAGCCTCCTCGTTGTTGTCATGTACTCACAGGATCAGTCAGGGTTGGAAGGGACCACAAGGATCATCTAGTTCCAAACCCCCCTACCATGGGCAGGAATACCCTACCCTAGATCTGGCTGGCCAGAGCCTTATCCAGCCTGGCCTTAAACGTCTCCAGGGATGGAGTCTCAACCACCTCCCTGGGCAACCCATTCCAGCCTCCCACCACTCTCATGCTCAACAGCTTCTTCCTCACCTCCACTCTGACTCTCCCCACCTCCAGCTTTGCTCTATTCCCCCCGTCCTGTCACTACCTGAGAACCTAAAACGTCTCTTCCCAGCTTTTTTGTAGGCCCCCTTCAGATCCTGTAAGGCCACCAGAAGGTCACCTGGGAGCCTCCTCTTCTGCAGACTGAACAGCCCCAACTCTTTCAGTCTGTCGTTATAGGGAAGGTGATCCAGCAGCATTCACCAGTGCTCTTGCCTCTTATGTTTCCCTTGCATTGCAATGCCATTATGTCTGCAGATGGTTCTCACCACATTTGTTGGGTCTGTGCTGGCAGAAACAGCAGCTCAATAACTATCTCAGTTTCTGACCCATCTTTCTTTTAATCTTCTTCTCCAAAGTGGATTTTGGGTACCAGAGAATTTAATGTGCTGAAGCAGTGGCTAATGGAGCAGATGATGAATGGGTAGACAGGGAGGCATCTGCCATATGGAGGCCTGTGCACAAGTGAGTTGGTGGGCTCTGGGCTGCTGAACTGGTGGGGTGGCCTGATTAGAAATTATCTACATGTGGTCATTAACAATATGCAGATTGTTTGAGCACTGAAATGTAATCTCTCTTTTGGCCATTTGTGTTTTGTAACTCACACTGCCAGCCTTTGCAAAGTTTGCTTACAAGCACACTAAGCTGAAAAAGCTAATTTTGGATAGTTTGGAGTTTTTGTGTAGAGTGCATCAAACCCCCAGGTATTTTTTTGTCCCTGATGGCCTCTGATCAATTTGCCCTCAAAATCAGCAGCATCATATTTGCTTGTCATAGATTCACAGAATTGAGGTTTGAATTCACAGGTTTGAGTTGGAAGGGACCTTGTCCTTATTTTCTTGTCATTGATTCACAGAGTTGAGGTTTGAATTCACAGGTTTGAGCTCATCCAGTTTCAACTCCTCTCTGCCATAGGCAGGGACACCTCCCTCTAGAACAGGTTGCTCGAGGCCTCATCCAACCTGGCCTTGAACACCTCCATGGAGGGGGCACCCATGGCTTCCCTGGGCAACCTGTTTCAGTGTCTCACCACCTTCACTCTAAAGAATTTCTTCTTAATCTCCAGTCTAAATCTCTCCTTCTCAAGCTTCAATCCATTCCCCCATGTCCTATCACCATAAGCCCTTGTAAAAAGTCCCTTTTTCCTTTAACAACTCCAGAAGACTTTCCAGAAGTCTTTTTTTCAGTGTCAGCTGTAGTGTTTGGCCCTTAGGAGGCAACTTGTGACTTCTCTTTTGAGAAAGTCACATTTTCACATCCTCCAGCACCGACCTGCCTAGGTCCTGGTGTAGTGATCAGCAGTGCACAAGGAGGCAGGGCTCTGTGAGGCTTTTACTTCACTGCTTTGGGTGTTTTGTTTCCTTTTTTTCCCCGTTTATTATTTTTATTACAGGTTTATGTTTATGAAAAATGTTAAGTATGTTCTTTGGTTTAGACTTCCTCACAGCCTAATGGTTTTAGATGCATGTTTTATAGTAAAATTAATAGCCTACTTTAAAAATACAACCACAGAAAGGAATTGTGGTAATATAGCAATGTTCCTGGAGAACTGTAATAACTTGTGGTTGATACCACTGTGTCTGACAACCTGCAGAGCCAAGGCTGGGAGTAGGAACATTTCTGTCTGGCTTTTGAACTGAAGAAGGGACATGGCTCTCCTGAGTTCTGTAAAATGGATCAATAAACCTCAGTTTGTGACACTGGGTAGGGCCTCCCCATCAGGGCAAACTGATGGTGCTGCAGGCTCAAAGCCCTCCTTAATGCACAGAAGAAGTATTGTGCGGTCCAGAACTGCACAGGCTTCCCCAAGAAATTGATGTCTTTCATAAGTGTAGCTCACAGAGGCTCATTTTTCGTGTGTGTGTGTGTGTGCAGGCTTGACTCACCTAATAAAGGCAGCCATGTGTTGTGCTATCAGTTGTAAATCCTGGAGATCAATGCATTCTTTCTCCATTTAACAACTCGTGAATGAATGCAGAGCTGTGCAAAGGCAGTGGTTAATGACAGTGGTTAAGGGAGATGTTCTTGGCAGATGTGGTGGGTAGATGAATCATAGAATCCAGCAGGTCATCCAGTCCAACCTAGCACCCAGCCCTGTCCAATCAACTAGACCATGGCACTAAGTGCCACATCCAGTCTTTTTTTGAACATACCCAGGGACGGCGACTCAACCACCTCCCTGGGCAGCCCATTCCAATGGCGGGGTCATCGCTGAGTCTCAATCCTGGTTTATATCATCTCCTGCCTGTAGCTGAACCTTGACTGTGTTTATATGAAATACTCAGGATGTTCTAGGGCATGAGATGGGAGGAGATTTAACAAGGCTAAGTGCAGGGTCCTAACTTTGGCCACAACAACCTCAAGCAGTGCTACAGACTGGGGACAGAATGGCAGCAAGGCTGGGGAGGGGCCCGGAGCACAGCCCTGTGAGGAGAGGCTGAGGGAGCTGGGGGTGTGCAGCCTGCAGCAGAGGAGGCTCAGGGCAGAGCTCATTGCTGTCTGCAGCTCCCTGAAGGGAGGATGTAGCCAGGTGGGGTTGGGCTCTGCTGCCAGGCAAGCAGCAACAGAAGAAGGGGACACAGTTTGAAGTGGTGCCAGGGGAGGTCTAGGCTGGATGTTAGGAGGAAGTTGTTGTCAGAGAGAGTGATTGGCATTGGAATGGGCTGCCCAGGGAGGTGGTGGAGTCACTGTCCCTGGAGGTATTTAAAAGGAGATTGGATGAGGTACTTGGTGCCATGGTTTAGTTAATTAGAAGGTGTTAGGTGATAGGTTGGACTCAACCATCTCAAAGATCTTTTCTAATCTGGTTAACTCTGTGGTTAATTCTGTGATAGCTGTCACAGAAGGATGTGTTTCTCCTGGAACATAGCAGACCCATCCATCCTTTGAGTCCTGAGCCTTCAGGCCAGCTTGGTGCCCCTCTTGTAGCCAGGAGCTCTTCCTAGCCTTGAGTGGGGTTCTTTTTATGGAAAGCACTACAATTTGCCAAACTGAAGGTGTCATTGCAGGTAAAAATTGAAGTCCTTCTTGGAGCACCAAAATCAGCAACAGAACAAGAGGACACAATCTCAAAGTGTGCCAGGGGAGGTCTAGGCTGTGTATTAGGAGGAAGTCCTTGCCAGAGAGAGTGATTGGCATTGGAATGGGCTGCCCAGGGAGGTGATGGAGTTGCCGTCCCTGGAGGTGTTACAGGCAAAGCCTGGATGAGGCACTTAGTGCCATGGTCTGGTTGATTGGCCAGGGCTGGGTGCTAGGTTGGGCTGGATGAGCTTGGAGGTCTCTTCCAACCTGGTTGCTTCTATGATTTAGGAGTTGTATTTTGTCTCTATTTTCAGGAGGGAAATCTGCTCATCCCCTGTGTTTGTGGAGCATAGCATTTGAACTGTCTTCCCTCCTCGTTGGGGAGGAGAGGAGGTGGCAAAGCGATTACTGTCAGTCTGGCAGCTCTCATATTGAGCTTTTGGTTACGGTCTGTGCATCAGGATAGACAGGCTGAGTGGCTGCCGAAAGGCTTAATCTGTTCAGACTGACTTGCATACCAACTTTTCCTGAGAGTTTACACAGCTCCCTCTACCCTTCTCCTTTGCTTCATGGCCTCATGGATTTATCCTCTGAAGGAGGGGAGGATTTTTCAACCCACAGGAGAAGATGTGCTGAATGATCGTTATCGCTTTCAATCTGCCTGCTTTGATTCCTTCCTCCTTCTTTTCAACGTTTACTTCAGCCACGGGTGTGGCTTTTTCCCTTGGCTTTTCTTGTGCTCTTTGAACCTGCTCAGCTTGCCTCTTAGGACCATCTGCCCCTGGAGATGTATCCAGCCAGGGATTACACACATAATGACACAGAAGCATCCAGGTTGGCAAAGCCCCTTGTTCAAGGCAAGGTTGGACGTGGCACTTGGTGCCATGGTCTAGCCTTGAGCTCTGTGGTAAAGGGTTGGACTTGATGATCTGTGAGGTCTCTTCCAACCCTGATGATACTGTGCTACTGTGATTACCAGTCCAATTTATACCCTACTCCCCAAGATTCACCTTAAACTGTATCCCTACACTACATCCAAACGGCCCTTAAAACACTTCCAGGGTCAGTGACTCCACCACCTCCTTGGCCAGCTCATTCTAATGCCTGAGTGTGCTGGCAGCCAGCCCTAATGGGAGGGTGCCAGTGTGTAAGGAAAGCACAGAAATGGGGATGTGAACTCCTATCTGGAGTGGAATTTGGGCAGAAACTTTGGAATAAGGAGCTACTTCTAGAGTTCTGCAGTAAGTGTTGGAGAGTGTAAGTCATGCACTGAGCAAGGCCTGTGTGTCACTGGTTCTCCAGGTGGGGATCTAGCTGGAATAAATTGTTGTTCTCACAATTTAAACTCTGGGCTGCCTGATGTTCAGCAGTGCTGGCTCACATATGGGCACAGGTCAACTGTGTGTGACATGCTCTGGTCTTGTTTTGACTCTCTGTACCTGAAGAGTTGTTCTGTTGTCAGTATTTCAGCCACATACAGCTCCTTCTGCCTCCAGCAGCTGCAGAGCCTCTTCAGATGTGCTGCGGCTCTGTGGGTTAGTGGCGTCTGATCACGTTTCAGCTCCTGATTTGTTGTGCTGTTGTTGATGCTAATGTTGTGCTGTTTACATTAACATAATTACATTAACATAAACAAAATATCTATTTTAAAGTCATTGCAAGAGAAAAATTGTGCTCTCCTCCTCATCCTGTCTCCCATCTCTGTGTTGCCCACTCTCTTTTCATCATATACCCTTTAAGCTTCAGTTATATTCCTATTTAAAACCCCCAAAGATCTTGAAAGTGCAGTTGATAAGGAATAAGATAACTCATGCTGGAGCAGGAATGGTGTCAGTCTTTGAAAAAATGGTCCAAAGGAAACCTCCTGAAGCCTGCTTTCTGGGGAAGAAGGAAATTTTCAAGGGCACAGAATTAGAGGAATCAAAGGCTACGTTTTCAAAAGAATCAATGTGGACCGAAGGGCAAATTTGATCAGAAATCAGTACCACTTAGGCTTTTATGGTAGTTAGGCTGAGCCTGTTGCCTGTGCTTAAATGAAGATGGTCAGCAGAGCTGCTCAGCAGTGTGTTAAGATAAAGAGATACATAAGTTTCTGCAGGATTGCAATTCTAGCAACCTGTGCAAAAAAATCAAAGCATTTAACCTTAACTTCTGTCTTTGGAAATCTCTTCTTTAATCTCAAGACATAGCTTAGAATCATAGAATCAGTCAGGGTTGGAAGGGACCACAAGGATCATCTAGTTCCAACTCCCCTGCTGTGGGCAGGGACACCCTACCCTAGATCAAGCTGGCCAGAGCCCCATCTAGCCTGGCCTTAAATACCTCCAGGGATAGGGCCTCAACCACCTCCCTGGGCAGCCTGGGCTTTAGGTATTCTCTGCTGAAAATTTTGGCCTCTCTGCCCAAGGTCTATTTTTTTTTGTCCCAGAAAATAAGACTGTTTTACTGAACCAAGACCAAAGGTTATGTGCCCTTGTGGCCCAGAAGGCCAATGGCATCCTGGGGTGTATTAGGAAGAGTGTGTCCAGCAGATCAAAGGAGGTTCTCCTCCCCCTCTACTCTGCCCTGCTGAGACCTCATCTTGAATACTGTGTTCAGTTTTGGGCTTGCTAGTTTAAGAGGGACAGGGATCTGCTGGAGAGGGTCCAGTGGAGGGCCATGAGGATGAGGGGAGTGGAGGGCAATGGCTGATGAGGAGAGGCTGAGGGACCTGGCACTTTTGAGTCTGGAGAAGAGAAGACTGAGAGGGGATTTAATCAATGTTTCTAAACACCTGAGAGATGGGGGTCAGGAGGAGGGGGACAGGCTCTGCTCACTTGTTCCCTGAGATAGGACAAGGAGCAATGGATATAAGCTGCAGCACAGGAGGTTCCAGCTCAACACAAGGGGGAACTTTTTTACTGTAAGGGTCCCAGAGCCCTGGCACAGGCTGCCCAGGGAGGTTGTGGAGTCTCCTTCTGTGGAGCCTTTCCAGGCCTGTCTGGATGTGCTCCTCTGTGATCTGTGTTAGATAGGATTGTCCTACTCTGGCAGGGGGGTTGGACTGGATCATCTTCTTGGGTCCCTTCCAACCCCTAACATCCTGTGAGCCTGTTATAGTAATTAAAATTACTAATAACAGGGAGGTAGGAGATGGAGTTGTGATCCCTGGAGGTGTTCAAAGAAATGTGTGGTCATTGCACTTTGAGACGTGGTTTAATGGCTGTGGTGGCCTTAGGTTGAATTCAGTGATCATAAAGATGTTTTCTAACTGAAACAATTCTATGATTCTATATTTTTTTTTTGTCTATTGCTTTTTTTTTTCAATTACAGGAAAATCTTAATCAAAATTAACTCTTAAAAAAAGCAGTTTCTCCAAGGCAGAATCTTCTATGTAGTTTCACCCTGCAGCAAATTCCTGTTTTCAACTTGGAGATTGAGATTTTAAGAGAAATGCTGACAACCTTCTAACAGCCTAGGTCTTGCAAGAGCAAGGAGGATAACGTGTCAGGATCTGGATCTCCTGTGATGTTAATCATTGTGAGAGAAGAAAGAGATTTGATAAGTCCAACCACACGAGTCATGAGTTGTTAGGTCTCTGCTGTGTCTTGAAGATGAATGTCAGGATGTACCTAAGGCAGCTTATAATCTTTAGACTTTTGTCTTCTGTTGTTTAAGCACACTAGAATCATAGAATTCTTTCAGTTGGAAAAGACCTCTATGGTTGTCAAGTCCAACCATCAGCCCAGCACCACCATGGCCATTAAACTGTGTCCTAAAGTGCCACGTCCAAATGTTGCTTGAACACCTCCAGGGATAGTGACTCCACTACCTCCCTCTGGGATCTATCAGCGTTGGTAGGAGTTTTAGATTAGAAGATAGTTTTAGTTAAGCTAGGGAGGGAAAGAGAATCAAGGGTGACACCTTGGGTTGTGAAAGACTTTAGTGCAGCCTTGGCAAGGATCTCCTGTAAGCCTACATGAAAGCTTTGCCTCGTAAACTACAAACCTCAAAGAACTCACCTCAGAGACTTACTGCTCCTGGATTTTCTCTGCTCTCCCTTTCCCTTCGACTAGAAGCAGAAACAGTGCAGATACAACTTCAGACAAGCGAGCATTTTGCATGTGAGTCGGGAGTGAGCCTGTCCCAGCCCCTCCAGTGCCTGTGCTTTGCTCCCCCGTTCATGAATTATACAGCTGTCTTCTTTCAAGTGCTCACTTCCACGCCGAGAGCGGCCCCTGGGACAGCGCTCGGCAGCATTTTGGTTTCCAAGAGCATCAGTGCAGTACCTTCCCTCAGACTTAAATTCGCTTTAAAAATCCATTACAGGCCCTATTATCATGGGTGCTATTAAACCCCTCTAGCATTCATCTCTTTGGTATATGCAGTAAGTGGATGATCTATTTCCAGACTAGAAGATGCTATGATACCATCTATCACAAAGCTGCAGGTGTTTCCGTGCTAGCACTGAGATACTCGCCTTGATTTGTAAGGCTGCTCAGCACAGGTAGTTTCCTTTGATGCCAGCCATTGGTGTGTGCCCAGGTAAATTTGGTGGCAGTGTTAAGCAAGGCTGGGATGGGTTGTGTCCTGTGAGAAAATTTTCAGTCAGAGAATGGTTTATGAATGGTTCATGTTGGAAGGGATCTCAGAGGTCATCTACTCCAACCTCTCCACCATGGGCATGGACACCTCTCAACTAAACTTGGCTACTAAAAGCCTTGTCCAGCCTGGCCTTGAACACCTCCAGGGAGGAGGCATCCACAATATCCCTGGGCAACCATTCCAGAGTCTCGCCACCCTTTTACTGAAGAACTTTTTCCTAAGTTACAGTCTAAACCTCTGCCTCAGCTTCAAACCATTCCCCCTTGTCCTATTGCTAGACACCCTAATGAAAAGTCCCTCTCCAGCCTTCCTGTGGGTTCCTTTCAGGTATTGGAAAACTGGTTTTGCACTCCGGTTCAGCAAGTTGCTGTGCTAGGAGTAGATCTCTGCCCTTACTCATCACTGAGGTGCTAAATGCATCCACAGCTGCCAGGGTCAGGTGCTGCAGGAGCAGCTAGGATCCTGCTGGGGATCACAGGCACTGTTAGGGGTTGGAAGGGACCCAAAGAGATCATCGAATCCAATCCCTCCACCACAGCAGGACCACGCAATCTAGCTCAGGTCACAGAGAAACACATCCAGACAGGCATTGAAAGTCTCCAGGGAAGGAGACTCCACGACCTCTCTGAGGAGCCTGTTCCAGTGCTCTGGGACCCTTACAGTAAAGAAACTCCCCCTTGTATTGAGTTGGAACCTCCTGTGCTGCAGCTTATATTTATTGCTCCTTGTCCTATCCCAGTGAGCAGAGCCTGTCCCCCTCCTCCTGACCCCTAGCCCTCAGGTGTTTAGAAACATTGATTAAATCCCCTCTCAGCCTTCATTTCTCCAGACTCAAAAGTCCCAGGTCCCTCAGCCTCTCCTCATAAGGCATCATTCCTTTTGTGCCTCTGAGCTCCCTGATGTACAGAGAGAAAAGATGATTTCTAGTTTAGTTTGCTGCTGGACAAGTTGAAGTTCTACCTCTTTCCTCATGCCTCTTGCGACCTCAGGCAATCATTTGGCTCAGACTTCCACAGATAATTTCTATTTCCAAATGCAATTTAACATCTAATGAAATTGGTGGAAATTGGCCTCTATAAATGCCCTTAAACACCTGGCTGTAGGTGCTTGTCTGGAAAGTCTCACAGGGTATGCAAACTGTGTGTCAGCTGCCTAAAATAGAGCTCTCATTTGGCCAGAGGATGGAAAACTTGGGTTTTTTTTTTTTGTGTATTTCTGTACCCTAGCTGGAAACATCCAGTCTGTAGCAGAAATGGTTAGAAAGAGGAGAGACATCAGATAATTCTATTTATTTTTGTCAGCCCCTATTAGCCACCAACTGCTTCTGCCTATGTGTGCTTTCTATGCAGCATGACCCACTGTGTCTAGGCTTCTTGCTCTTTGCAGTGAGTCCCATTCAAGGTAACAAACACATTTGTGCTGCCTCAGTGGAAAGGAAAATCTGTTGCTTCGAGGACTTGAGCTTCTACAGCTTGCTGTGCCACATGTGAGCATCACACACTGCCATAAGACAGAGTGGAAATGAGTTAAGAGCTTCCAAGATGATAAATTTGGTGATGTACACCAGTTGAGAAACGTGCAGCTCGTGCTGAGAATGAGGCTGAAGGTTGTGATGTGCTTCAGCAATCTGATGGGGTGATGACATGGGAGATAACAGTGGATGTAGTAATGCTGCTTGGAGCTGCTCCAGCAAACATGTCTTCTGGCTCCCGGAGTGCCTCTTCTTTAATCTCTGCACATTCTTCACCTTTCTTATCTTTATCACGACTTGCTGCCTTTTGAAGGGCAGTGCCCTGATATTATTGGTATTTTATTTAGTGATTGTGCTAGCATCACCCTAGCTGGACGTGTTGCATGGTTTGGTTTCTCAAAGAGTGCACAGACTTAGTGAGATTTTTAAGGGGAGAAAACAAAAGAAGCTGTTTGGTTGTTTGTTTTTCCCCAGTGCAAAATTCACCCTGGGAAATGACTGATTTTCCTCTGATTCGATTGGAGGTATCCTTTAGTTATACCTTTTTGAAAGCAAGAGCTGTGCTTCCTTTGCCATTACCCTGGCTGTGTTTACACTTGTATTGTAAGATCTGAAATGTTAGTGCCTCAAAAGACAAAATCAAAGGGCTGCAACGAAATTTACTGTGGAGGTGACATTCAGTAGGGAAAATGGCAGTAAAGTCCAGCAGGCACATGTTGGGTCTCTGGTCAGCCTCAGCCTCCAGTTGAGCAGGAGCCCTGTATGCTTGCTTGCCTACTCCTTTTCCAGCAAACGATGCAGAATCCAAGATGAAGTGCAAGGAGGAATTATCAGCACTGTTGTTGCCTTTAATTACTGTCATTATTTGTTCTGGACCAAATGCCTGCGTCCCAGTGCTGTCGTTTCTCCTCTCTGTCATCAAACTGGTGGGGCAGGGGATGGCAACAGTGAAGTCCTGATGTTACTGCTCCTCTGACACCAGACTATAGGCAACTCATCCTCCTGCAGCTTGAGTGGTCACCACCTCGAGGTTAAAGAAGGTGTTTTAATTTGTAATGTCTTAATGCTTCAAAATGTTTTATGGCCAAGCCCAAGTCAGACGTACAAAAAGATGCAAAAAGTCTGTGGTTCCTCCACTTGTCTTTTTCTCTCTGTTGCTCTCTCTTCCATCTGGCTGCCATCTGGCTGCCTTCAATCCTTGCCTGTTGTCACTGAGGCTTTCAGATTTCTCTGTGTGCTTTCAGCTCTCTCTGCAGCAGTTAGGGAGCTGAAAACGCATATCTTAGGTTTGACGTTTCGGGATGTGATTGATGTCATGTTAGATGGGAAGAAGTTGTTTTGCTGAGCTGCTGGGCTGACACATGGGGAGTGGCAGCATTTGGATAACTTGGATGGTTTCCCCTGAGTGGCTGCAGTCAGACTTTCACCAGCTTCCTAAAGCTTTGGCATTTGAGGCTGAAATTTCTCCAGATTTGCCTTGTCCCTGGTTAATTTATCTATGTGTGCGTGGATTATGTTTTAGGCATAAGTAGATTTAGTGAGTCTCTAATCTGAAAGTGATTTACCCAACTTCTTTGTAGTTCTGTAGCAATAATGCAGCCTGCTGAAATGACTAGGGAAAGGTCATGGATTACGTGCCTCAGACTCTGTTGTTGGTGCGTGGGGGACATTCTTGCCTTTAGCTCAAATGATTGGGGATTAAAAGTAACCTCAACCCACTGTGGTGTAAAACTCCTGGAGCTGTTCAGCGCTTTAGGAGGGCAAATAAAGCCTCAGGATGCAGGGCTGTTGGCTGGGATTCAGAGGTGTACATTTGGGAGCTCTTTGCAGCTCTGATGGGGAGAAAGGGGTGATTAGACTGTCTTCCTTCTCAGACAGCTGCAGACAGCTCTAATGTGTTAGATAACACTGCAGTCCTATAGCTGCATGCTAATACAAACCCATCTATCTTCATTTACTAGCTTCCTTCCTTTCCTTTTCTCTTTATATTAGTGTTTTGGTTAGTTGACATGACCTGTTTATCAGCTCAGTAGGCCTAAGTCTAGGTGCTGGCTGGTCAGGAGACATTGACAAGGTGCATCAGGGATGCCCATGGTGTCAGGGAGCTCTTGAGTTGGCAGCAAATCAGTGTTTGAATGATGCTGTTGCTGGTCATTGAACTTGGAGAGAGTTTTAATCTGTGAACCTTATCTTCTGTGATTGCAAAAGAGCTTTGGGCTCTTCCAGGAACCTGCTATCAGCTCAAATGACAGTTTTTTTTTCTGCCTAAACCTGGGTAAACTGTCACAGAATCATAGAATCAACCAGGTTGGAAAAGACTTCCAAGATCATCCAGTCCAGCCTGTCACCAATCCCAGTTCAATCAACCAGACCATGGCACTAAATGCCTCATCCAGGCTTTCGTTGAACACCTCCAGGGACGGCAACTCCACCACATCCCTGGGCAGCCCATTCTAATGCCAATCACTCTCTCTGGCAACAACTTCCTCCTATCATCCAGCCTAGACCTCCCCTGCCACAACTTGAGACTTTGTCCCTTATTTCCCTTCCTTCTTTGTCAATAAGGTGTCACAACCATGTGTTGTTACTGTGGCGGGGATGTGCAAAGCTATTTGCTTGGCAGAGCAGTGTGCCAGGGGGATGGTAAAGTGAGCTTTGGGCAGCTGGTGTAGATTGGCCCATGAGGTATTTGCTTGCTAATGCCAACGTATGGATTGTGTTTAAATTTAACATAGTGATGAATAATGTGAATGAAAGCATGATGTGCTTGATTTAGACAGGGGAGCAGGGTCTGTGTTAGTCTGAATATGAGATCAAAGGTGAGAAGGTAAGTTACTGAACTTTTCCTTGGCCACTCATTAGGATTCCCTGAAAACATTTACCAGAAACTCAGAATTTTTGTTGCTAATAGTAGGAAATAGGACTTAGTACTTGGTGCCTGAGGCTAAGATATCTTAGGATTAGGCCCTGTGTATGTGTAATGATGTGCAGCTGTTTATTATTTCATTTGACTAATGCATAGACCGAGGCAGGATTCACAAAAGCAGTTGTAATAAATGCCAGAAGTGCACACAGCAGGATTTGAGTTTTAATTTATTTTTTTTTAACATAAAGAGCAAGTTTCTTTCTGCAGACAGTTACAGGCATGTAACATATGGGGAATTAGGGAATGAGGTCTGCAATTGCTCTATATTTCATAGAATCATAGAATTAGTCAGAGTTGGAAGGGACCACAAGGGTCATGTAGTTCCAATCCCCCTGCCATGGGCAGGAGGACCCTGCCCTAGAGCAGGCTGCACACAGCCTCAGCCAGCCTGGCCTTAAACACCTCCAGCCATGGGGCCTCAACCACCTCCCTGGGCAACCCATTCCAGCCTCTCACCACTCTCATGCTCAACAACTTCCTCCTCACCTCCAGGCTGAATCTCCCCACTTCCAGCTTTGCTCCATTCACCCTAGTTCTGTCACTCCATGACAGTCTAAAAAGTCCCTCCCCAGCTTTTCTGTAGGCCCCCTTCAGATACTGGGAGACAACAGGAGACTCCTTCTCTCCAGACTGAACAGCCCCAACTCTCATTGATGAGATCCCCTCTCAGTCTTCTCAAGACTAAACAGCCCCAGGGCTCTCAGTCTGTCTTTATAGGGGAGGTGCTACAATGCAGGCAAGCGTTTAAGAAGCAGTCAGCAGAGTGGCAGTCAGTATTGGCTGGAGATGGAGTTTTGACATTGCAAAAGACAAAAGCAGATTTGTTGAGATGCTCTTTAGTCCCTAAAGTCCAGCCAATACAACAATCAAATCCCATGTCCTTTGCCAGTCTCAGATACAGTGCAGTGTGTGCTTACCATCTTTTGATTGGTTGGTTTTGTTTGACACTATCACACAGAGCCCTCAGTCCAGGTTCAGATCCCTGCCGAGCCATGTTCTGAGGGTGATAAAGTTCCACTGATGAACATCTTCTTCCTGCAGTCTTGCAGTCACCTCAGATGCATTGCATTTATTGTTGTTGTCATTAGTTCTTTGTACCTAGGTGGTGTTTAGCAAACCCAGTCATGTATCAAGACCTCATTGAGTTAGGCTGGGTACAAACAAACAATAAAATGACACAGTGCTTCACAGACCTTGCAGCTAATGACTGAACTAATTACTCCCAATTAATTTGTGCATAGAATCTGCCTGGATACCTGTTGAAAAATTAGTAAACTTGTATTGTCCTTTCTTCTGTCAGATATTATCTGAGGTTTTTGTCTCTGCACTCAATTGTATAGGAGCAGAAGAATAGCTGTGCTGGAATGTCAAAGTGTAGCCAAACCCATCCATTTAGCCTTTCATTTACCCCAAGTACCTTCTAGCGTCCACCTACCTCTGGAGCTGTGGAGCAGGCTGATGCTGAACACTGTGCAATGGTTTCTCTGCAGGTGTGAAGGAGTCTGCATGTGTTGGCAGATGGAGGGTGAGGGTCACTTGGGGGGTAGAGGTTGGGATGTAGCATGTGTGCTGCTTTTCTCTTTCAAAAGGCTTGGGAACAATTGATTTTTGAGGCTGGTGTAGCTGAAATGAGCACCACGTTACTTACAAGAGTGCATGTATTGGAAGTGTGACAAATTATTTGAGCTAAAGGACATCATATCATCCTCCTAAACATATCCTCTCAGGAACATGACCTTTTAAAAGGGATTTTTGGTTGTTGTTGGTATTTATCTTCTTTTTTTTTTTTTTTTTAAGCAAAGTATTTTCTATTACCTCAAACAGCCTTTCTTACCAGCCCCAAAACTATACTCAGTTTGGAATGGAAAGCCTGAGCAGCACAAACAGGTTTCTTATTTTCATGCTGTATTTTTGTGTTTTATTCCTCTCCCTCCTCCTCCCAGCATTAAGCATCTGCATGCACATAGGAAAAAGCCTGGTTCAAACTGCTGCTTATCTGCCTGGTGCCAAAATTAGGTTCGTACCTTCAGGAAGTGATGACAGGTACAAGTAGGTAATGGGGGTGATGTGTCACAGAGAAAACATCTCCTGTGTCTGAAATGAGGTTCAGTAAGTATTCAGTGACCCTCAGCAAATTGGTCAGTTTTAGATAAAAAGGAATCTCTCTTAAGGCTTCCAGGAAAAAAAAAACCAAAGATGAAGGACTGCAGTGATGTCAAACTGCTATGAAGCCATTAGCAACTCAGGTTCAGTAGTTCAGATGCTTGGTTTAATCTGTGGAAGGAGGCGTGGAGAGAAAGTGCCAATATTGCAGTGCCTTCAGGTGCTGTCATGCAAGTTGCAAGCTGAATGCCCTTGCACCCAGAGATTGAGGCTTTAGTTTGTGAGGCACGTAACTTACTTTCACTTATGCAAATTAATCTAATGGTTTGCTTTTAAGTTCACGAAGAGCACAGCAAGGTGTCAGGATTCTGGGTTATCTCCAGGGAAAGCTCTCCCAGATTTAGGAAATTAAAATTTCAGATGTAAAAGGTGGGCAACCTTTGTGTCAAGCCCAAGTGCATACCTGAATTGTGGACTGGTGCCAAATCAGCACCAGCCTCTGAACACATTCAGCTTGGTAGTTTGGAGTCTGGATTTCTGGTGGTGGTTTGTTTCTGTCAGTAATTTCAAAACTGAGTAAGAGTATATCCAGAGGAATAAATCCAGAGTACCTTGGCATTGCTCTCAGCAAGATAGAAGAAAAGGTTTTTGGTACCTAGACTTATCTGCTGGTAAACTCACCTGGCAGATTGAAGTGGAAAAGAACAGCTCTGAGGAAAAGAGGGATGAATCCTGTCAGCTCTTAGATGCTCTAGTAGCAATGAACATCAACTCCATATCTCATGTCTTTACCACAAAGCAGTGAGGCTTCTGCCTAGTGAAGCTGTTTCTGTCTCCTTAATGACTGGAGCTGTCCTCCACGTTTCTATGCAGCCGGTCAGTGCCCATTGGCATCAAAGTAAATCTTTAGCCTAAATCACCCCAACTCTCTGCAGTCTGCAGAGGTGCTCTCAGCTCTCCCTCCTACCTTCTCATGCCTTTATTTCCCAGTCCAGCCCTGCTGCAGGCGTCAGGGACATCTGCAAGCAGAGCAGGTTCCTCAGATCCCCAGACAAGCTGACCTAGGGTACCAGAAACTGAAGAGGCAAGTGTGCACTGTCCTGACACTGGAGGGGCTGGATGTGTGTCTGGGATGCATGGGAATCTCTTCTGCAGGGCAGGAAGCTTATAGAGGCTGGTCCACAGAGACACCACACACCTCTGTTCTTGCTCCACCTCTGGGCCTTCTTGCCATCATTTTATTTGAATGCATTGCTCTCAGAAAGAGTCTGCTTTTGCAAAATAACAGAATCCTATCAGGCATTGTAGCAGTTGAGGCTGGCCTGCTGAATTGGTCTGGTCCTTCAGAATCAGCCTTGGAGTCTGAGGTTTGGCTCACAGAGTGAGGTGGTCTAAGGGCAGTTGCCCTGGGATCAGTGCTTGGGTGTTCCCCATCATTTGGTTATTCAGGAGGGAGAGCCTCTGGAGGAAACCACTCTGCCATGGCAGGTTATTCTGGAGGTGGTAAGCTCCTAAATTTCATAAGAACTCTGATTCTGTCTCTGAACACTGGCCTTTGGTGGCCAAATCATCTCAGATAATTGATTTTCTGTGTTTGACCACCTTAGAAAGAGAGTAAAGTGTGTTTGCTCTTACATTGTCTCGAAGCACTGAACACAGTGGGACCAAGACCGTGTTGCACCATGTTCCCTGCTGTACCAAGTGTTTTACAGAGAGAACAAGAACAATCCTACTCCAGGTAGCTTAAAATCTGAGCCATATATTTAGCTCTGTCTCAGGAGTGCTTTGAGCATTAATTATGTTTTGAAAGCACTTAGTGCTTGTCATCAGAAGCTCTCTATAGAAACACAAAGTTAAATAGTCAGAGATCTGTGGCCTCTTTGGACCTGTTCCCAATGCTGTACAGTACAACCATTCATAAATTTGTATTGACAGTAGAGAACAACCTCATTGCTGTCTACGGCTACCTGAAGGGAGGCTGTGGCCAGGTGGGGTTGGGCTCTTCTGCCAGACAAGCAGCAACAGAAGAAGGGGACACAGTCTCAAGTTGTGCCAGGGGAGGTGTAGGGTGGATGTTAGGAGGAAGTTGTTGTCAGAGAGAGTGACTGGCAGTGGAATGGGCTGCTCAGGGAGGTGGTGGAGTAGCTGTGCGTGGAGGTGTTCAAGAAAAGACTGTATGAATCACTTGGTGCCATGGCCTGGTTGCTTGGCTAGGGCTGGGTGCTAGGCTGGACTGGATGATCTTGGAGGTCTCTTCCAACGTGGTTCATTCTATGATTTTCCTTCTGTGAGACCCCAGTCTGGGGAAGGAGTTGAGTTTAAGGTTAAGCACTTGAACAGTTTCTCCAGATTCAGTAATTCTGGTTTGGTGGCAAAGTGCTTGAACTTAACAAAGCTTTGCCAGCACCACATAGAAACTAAGACATACTAAAGCAGTTCCAGATTTGCATCTAAGAGTTTTCTATCTGGCATGCTCTTATGTTCATTGCAATGAGACATGCATTGCAGAAACCACATTGGATCCATTAATAGTGGCTGTGTTTGGAGAATGCAGATGCGTACAAGAATAAAGGCATCACATTTCACTCTGATGACCACATGAAATGACTTTCTTTCTGTCCTTAGATGTTGCAAGTCATGGTGTGTCACCCCTGTGACCTATTTGCAAAGCACAAACAGATGGGAAGAAATTTGAAGAGCAAAAGTGCTCTCTGGGGTGTCCTGTGTGTCTGAGAGCACTGAGTGCGCACCAGTAAACCAACAACAAATTGGCTCGGTCACTGAGCAAGACTGGCACCCAAGCACAGCCAGAGCAAGTATTATAAAAGAAATTAAATGCACTAAGCAAAACCCTGTAAAATAGACTTTCTCAGCCTTAAAAAGCAAGTTCACAGATGAGTAAAACACAATTAGCAGGGAGAAGCATGTGTGTGCTTGCTGAAGGTGCACATTTTAGCTCCCAGTTTCTGCAGCTATGTTAACATCGTAATTATATGTTGGCTTCAAGATGGGGAGGTGAGGGCAGAGCCCCTTGTGGGCAATGCCAGCCCTTCTCTGATATGTTGGTCTTTAAAGAATAGCTTAATAAGCAGGTTTAGGGGTAGCCCACTGGGGGATGATATGGACCAAAGAAATCTGGAAGTATGCTGAGGATCCCTTTGCCAAGCTGTATTTCTTGAGGTACAGTTGACTGATTCTCAACTTGCCTGTGGTATGGTAATCTGCTTGGGGGCATGGGTTAAAAATACTACCTGTGCTTGTCTCCCTTGCCCAGCCTCCAGAAGCAGAAAGTAGGGAAAGAAGAGTGGGCTCCTCTATTGGCTTCACCCATCTCTGTGAGGTTTTATATATAGCCTTCCCCAGTGCAGCACTTTGGTGACCATCTCTGTGTTTCTGCTCTTTCCCTTTCCATAGCTCCCAGTGACTCTGTGGAGCCCATGGGGCCAAAACAGTATGCTGAGTGTGTAACCATGAAACCCAAAACAGAGCACCCAGCTTTGTATTTCATGGATCACAGGATGTTAAGGGTTGGGAGTGACCTCCATAGATCATCAAGTCCAGCTCCCCTGCCAGAGCGGGACCATAAAATCTAGCTCAAGTTGCACAGAAACAGGCAGGGCTTGGAAGTCTCCAGAGAAGAGGACTCTACAACCTCTCTGGGCAGCCTCTTCCAGTGCTTTCTGACCCTTACAGTAAAGAAATTCTTCCTCATGTTGAGATGGAACTTCCTGTGCTGTTGTTTATACTTCTTCATTTGCTTTCTTACTGAATAGCAACTTCTTTTCCTCCTTCCAAGAGGCTGATCTGTAGAGGAAGGAAATGATTTACCAAAAGGAAAACAGGAATATGCCTTAAAAGAAAACCACAAACACTAACAGCTTGTTATAGAAACATGATCTGGAAATAACATCCCTTGTGAAAATAAAAGTGCAAATTACTATTTTTAACCTCTGAAGGGGTTTAAAAAATCATGGGCTGGGTTTTTGAGTGCTCTTTTCTATTCCTGTTTCCATACCTGTTCTTATGGCTCTGCTCTGGTTCCTGGGAGCATTCCTGTCTTGCTGCTGGTCTAATTCTAAGTCACAGTTTCTCTGAGGGCAAGATGGATTTAAGAAATTTAAGTTTCCCCACCTATGGCTGTCTGGGCCTGGGCACCAAAGCTCAGCATCTCTGTAGCGTATCCAAGCAGCAGCTCTGCCTGGATGCAGAAGGATTTTGATGGGGGTGGGCATGGACTGCGTTAGCAAAGAAGTTAAATTTTACAGTGGAACATAAAAGCAGCAATGCAGAGTCAAACGAAAGGTTCACCTGATGCTGGGTTTATGGCAGTGGCTGGTGGGAGAGACTACTCAGGGATGAATAGTTTGCAGAATGGCCCCATAAATCACTGCATCAGCACAAATGAGAGGGGTGATGCCTTCCTGCTGAGGGCAGAAGAGTGTGGAATCTTCTTAAACTGCCTGCATTAAAGGAGATATTGTTATGAGCAATGTATCCTAATTTTCGTTTGTGCTTTCTGGTGCTTGGGTTGGATCTCAAAATAAGTGCAGTGCAGATTCAATGCAGTATCACAGAGGCAGGGAAGTTAGACTCGATCTCCTTGGGTCCCTTCCAACCCCTAACGTCCTGTGATCCTGTGATTTGGGTTTTAAGGGACATTTAAAGATCATTTAGTTCCAGTGGTTACTCCAAGTCTCATCCAACCTACCCTTGACCACTTGCAGTAACGGGACATAGAATCATAGAATCAGCCAGAGTTGGAAGGGACCACAAGGATCAGCCAGTTCCAAGCCCCCTGCCATGGGCAGGAGGACCCTACCCTAGAGCAGGCTGCACACAGCCTCAGCCAGCCTGGCCTCAACCACCTCCCTGGGCAACCCGTTCCAGCCTCTCACCACTCTCCTGCTCAACACCTTCCTCCTCACCTCCAGGCTGAACTTACCCACCTCCAGCTTTGCTCAATTCCCCCTAGTCCTGTCACTCCCTGACAGCCCAAAAAGTCCCTCCCTAGCTTTTTTGTAGGCCCCCTTCAGGTCCTGGAAGGCCACAGTAAGGTCACCTGGGAGCCTTCTCTTCTCCAGCCTGCACAGCCCCAACTCTTTCAGCCTGTCCTCACAGCAGAGCTGCTCCAGCCGAGCTGCTCTTGCTGGCTGTGCTGCTCTTGCCATCTTCTCTGAGCAGGTCTTGCAGATAAATGTGTGTCCCACCAGACTGATTTCCAGGCAGCTCAAATAGGAAAGCAAGATAGTTCATACTCACTCAAATTGCAATCTGCCTGCTAAAAATGAAGCTGGAGACAATTGCTTAATTCATCACCCCAACAGGCTCATGGCTGACCAGCAAGGGTATGCAAGATTGCTTTTCCCCTTGGCCTTTCTCATTCAAGCCCCTGTGTCCTGAGCTATGCAACAGGCGCACAGTCATTTGGCGTGGATGGGAATAGCTTGGGTGCTTGAGCAAAGTCCATCATGTGCAGAGCTAGCACTTAGGTGTTTGCTGAATCAATACACCATTAGGTGCATGGACCAGGGGCTTTGTCTTTCTTTTGAATGGTGACGTACCATAAATTGATTTCAAGTTGCTGGAACAGTATCAGATCTTTAATGTGATGTCCTGCCATGGTTTATGTTATATTGCATTGGTAGGCTACTAATACAGCCCCTTCTTATGGCACTTCATCAGGTTTAAGATAGGTGTATGATAACTCATAGCAGATGTATTGCTGGACAAAGCTTTTAGTGGTGCTCTTTAACCTCTCTGCTGTCAGCTTGAGAAGCTGTGTTATCTCGCTCCTGCACACAACACTCAGCTCTCTCAAAGTCCTGTGGTTAGAGTTCCCCTCTTGTCCTGGAGCCCTAGCAGGAAACTCTCAGATTTATGGCTTGTAGTGGAGCAACCAGTCCTGCTCATGTGGTACTAGTTTGGTCTTAAGGGGGAAGGGGAGGCAAAACAGGCCTGGTGGGAGAAGACTGTGGAACATCTTGCCTTGTCTGCCTTCAGGGCCCAATAGTGGAAATAAAGAGTCCTGGAAAGAAACTGAATCTAGCATGCTGGTGAGTGTTGTACCAAGGAGGTGGATTAAATCCATGCAGATTTGGTTGTATCACCTCTGAATCAGGCAATATACCCCAGGATGCTGTGCTGGGGGACGTGTCCTCTGCTGGGCATCTCTTCTCTGTCTAATTAGGTCTCGTTCCTGGTCACACTGGTGCTCTTCTGTAGATTTTGCCTTCCCCTCTCTGAGGTCATTCTTTGCTATCTTGTTGCTGCCTGGGTGTGATGGTTTGTGGCAGTATAAAGGAGCAATGAGAAGATTGCTTTAGACTCTTCTGAACATTTCATAGCAACATGTTGCTGTGAGGTGGTGGGGAAATGATTGTGCCTGCATCCCAGGGAGACCGAATCCTTGAAAGCAGGCCTTAGGCAGGGCTTAATAAAGTGAGCTCTCTGGAGTTCTTCAGCATCTCAAACGTGGATGCAGTGTGCCTGGAGTCAGCTGTCTCACTAAATGATCCTAGTGATGTTTCTGATCCTGATTTTTTTTCCTTTTTGGTACACGTTCTGATATCCTACTTTCTGCCCTTCTTTCCCCTCCTCCTCTCCGTTAACTAACGCCGCTAAGCTCAGGGTATGATGGCCTCGTATGTTAGTCAGAGAGGGAAATTTATATTTGTGTCATAACATGCAAGTGAGATTGCTGCTGCACATTTATTTCCTTACCTTTTCTGCAAATGCACTTCATCCATCCCCCCTCGCTGATCCCAGGCTGTTATCTGGAATCATGAGCCAGCTGCTGGTGCTGCCTTTGTCGCTCCATCACTTGGCAACTGCCTCAAATATATCAAAGCCTTGCCTACAAAATACATGTCCTCTCTTCCAACACGTGTCTGGCACCTGCTGATGCAGTGATGTGGCTTATTAAAGGATATTTCATCTCCAAGAGCACTGTGACCTGCATACTGGTCCACAGGTATGATGCAGGTGCTTTGGGGTGCAGACAGCACTGCCAAACACCACCTACTGTGGGGCACAAGATGAAGGGGGGAACAGCACAGGGAAGACACATCCATTCAAAGCCATAGACCAGGCTAGAGGCTGTAATTGCAGCAGGGTGTAAGTGGGTGTTTAGAAACAAAGCTTGAACAGCCATAAGCAATTGGCCTCTTGATTTGAATTTCTCCTTTGAAAGGGGAAGCTCCCAGCAGCAGAGCATCTCCTGAGTTGCTTATGTCATAGAATCATCACAGGATCATAGGATGTCAGGGATTGGAAGGGATCCAAAGAGATCATCAAGTCCAAACCCTTTGCCACAGCAGGCAATCTAGCTCGGGTCACAGAGGAGTGCATCCAGAGAGGCCTTGAAAGTCTCCAGAGAAGAAGACTCTGCAACCTCTCTGGGGAGCCTGTGCCAGTGTCATTAAGCCATTAAAGTGGGAAAAGACCTCTAAGATCTTTAACTCTAAGTGTCAATCCACCACCACTATGGCCACTAAACCATGTCCACAAGTGCTATGTCTATGTTTTTTGAAGACCTCCAGGGATGGTGACTCTACCACCTCCCTGGGCAGCCTGTACCAATGCCTGACCACTCTTGCAGGAAAGAAGCTTGTCCAATATCCAATCTAAAGCCCTCCTGGTGCAGCTTGAGGCCATGTCAGCACACACTTGGGAAGAGCCTTGCTCTAATTAAATTGCCAGGAATACTTTGCACGTGTCTGAGGTTTCCAAGATTATCCTTGGGATATAAATCACCTTCAGTCCTATCTTTTATATCTGTGTGTAAGACTCCCATAGAAATGCTGCCTCTTCTCTCTGATGAGCTGCAAAGAGCTTTTCCTAGCCTTATGTTTTCTGACTCTTAAGCCAGTTCTGTGGCTAACTCCTGCCTTTTCCTTTTCCCTTTTTTTTCTCCTCAGCAAGTCATTTGAAAAATGTGAAACAGACTAGAAGATGATAGCATCTCCAGATTTTCAGGGAGCATAGGTCAATGTCCAAGCTCTTCCACTACTCCCAGCCTTATCTAGGTGAAGGATTTCTGTGATTTTGTGCCTGAGTTGAATCTTGACTGGGAAATTTATCATTTGTAACCAGAATTTGGTAGTGTAATGGTCTAAATGGGCTGAGACTGGCTTTAAAACTCTCCTGTACTTTCCTTGTGTTGGGTATTTACCCTCTCTCTGGCTCTGTAGCTAATTCTCTATGTTTCCATTTCCATACAGATAAAAACACTTCCATTTTGAATATGTGTTCACATAGATACATCTCCATATGTGAGCAATGTATATTTGTTTTAAAACCTTTCAAAGAAAACTCCCAACTCTGTGCAGTTTGTGCCCTCTGCTCCCAGCCTTTCACAGAGTACAAGGTGCAGAGAACCCTTGTGTCCTGGCTTAGGGTGGATCTCTTCCCCAGTAAAATGAACTCACTACAAGGTGGATATTTTTGGAAAGTCAGGGGAAAATGAAATTGTATTTCTTATAGTTTAAATATAACAGTGCAAGGAGAATAAACTACTACAGAAATGTAATAACCTTAATGAAGGTGGGGAAGGGGTGAAGCAGAGGCAAAGCAGCAAAAGCAGCAGCAGCCAAAACAGAGTTGGGGGGAGACAGCAGCAGGCACTCCAGAAGCAGCAGGGGGAAGGTACAAGTTGTGCTTCCAGACATAAAGCTGTTGGTGCTCCAATGAAATTGTATTAACTTATCCATTGCTGCCTTTCTATGGCCTGTCCCTAGAGTGTTCACCTCTCCACTCAGAGCTTCTACTTCTGAGTTTCTCTGTTCCAAATATTTTTATGTCTGAGCTAGTAATCTAGCTCAAATGGCCACACCTTGGCATTGCCTGACTCATAGAATCATAGAATCAGTCAGGGTTGGAAGGGACCACAAGGATCATCTAGTTCCAACCCCCCTGCCATGAGCAGGGACACCCTACCCAGATCAGGCTGCCCACATCTTCATCCAGCCTGGCCTTAAACACCTCCACAAATGGGGCCTCAACCACCTCCCTGGGCAACCCATTCCAGCCTCTCCCCACTCTCATTCTGAAGAACTTTTTCCTCATCTCCAGGCTGAATCTCCCCATTTCCAGCTTTGCTCCATTCCCCCCAGTCCTGTCACTACCTGATAGCCCAAAAAGTCCCTCCCTAGCTTTTGTGTAGGCTCCCTTCAGATACTGTTCTTCTAATGGTGGAAGTTCAGCTGTGCTTAAATATTCTTGATACAGATACTCATCTAACCTATCCTTAAATGTATTCAATAATGAGGAGCTGTGCCTGTCCTGAGCAGCCTGGTTTGGTCCCCCCCTGACCAAGCTTCAGGAAAATGGGTATGATTCTTGCACACCCACCCATCACAATTACTGAAGTGAAATTTTAATTGGACAGCTTCATTTTACTGAGAATTATTCCAGTCATTTTACATGCACAAGAGCTTTTTAAGAGATTAAATATATTGGATTACAGGTAAAATATTTTTCAGTTTGTCTCTGTCTGGCTAAAATCCCTGCTTGCTAAGCATGAGCCCAGCAGCATTCATCTGTTGGTGGGTTTCTATTTCACATTTGTCATTCAACCTGAAGTCAGAGGTTTGAAATCTTCTTGAAACCACATTTCTCAGTTCACCGTGTTCATGTTTATCTCTGTTGGTGAAGCAACAAATCATTTGCATGGCAAAGGACACCTAACAGCTCTGTGTGAGCCTTGCAGCTGCAGGAGATGCTCAGATATGCTGAAAGACAGCTCACTAGAAAAGCACTGTCCAAATGGGAGGTGATAGCATTGATCCTTTAGCAAAAGGGATTTGTTGGAAGCCTGCTGCAGCATCTGATTTGGGAGATATACTGGCTTTTGGTACCTGGTCAGCCCTGGGAAAAACATAACCTAGCATGGACACTGAATAGAGCTGTAGAGGGTTCAGGGGGATACTGTTTTTTTCCCCTACTGGTCTCTAGTATCCCTGGAAGAGTTACTAAACACTGAAACAGGCTGCCCAGGGAGGTGGTTGAATCCTCATCCCTGAAAACAGAATCACAGAATTGTCAGGGCTGGAATTGACCTCAAGGATCATCCAGTTCCAACCCCCTGCTATGGCAGGGATGCCTCACATAAGATCAGGTTGCTCAGAGCCACATCCAGCCTGGCCTTAACAACTTGCAGGGACGAGGCTTCCACCACCTCCCTGGGCAATCTGTTCCGATGTCTCACTGCCCTCATGGTGAAGAACTTCTTTCTAACACCCAATCTGAATCTACTCACTTGTAGTTCTGCTCCATTCCCTCTAGTCCTGTCACTGTCCAACACCCTAAAAAATCCCTTCCCAGCTTTCTTGCAGCCCCCTTCAGATACTGGAAGGTCACAATAAGGTCTCCTTGGAGCCTTCTCTTCTCTGCACTATGCAGCCCCAACTCTCTCAGTACGTCTCCATAGCATAGGAGTTCCAGCCTCCTGATCATCTTCATGGCCCTTCTCTGGACACACTCCAGCACATCCACATCCTTCTTGTAATAGAGGCTCCAGAACTGGATGCAGTACTCCAGGTGGGGTCTCAGCAGAGAGGAGTAGAGACATTTAAATGAGCCAGAAATGTGGTGCTGAGGGCCGTGTTTTAGCACCAGCCTTGGTACAGTGAGAGAATGGTTAGACTGAATGATCTTAAGGGTCTTTTCCAACCAAAATGATTCTGTGCTTCTATGATTTAAGGTCATTAAAAAATGTCTCTATACATGTGTGTGTTTGTTTGTGGTTTTGGCTTTCTATTTGTTGTTTTCTTTTCCCCAGGAAAGTGCTTTCTTACCTTCTGATCCCTTTACTTTTGGTTTCCTTTGCAGAGGTCTAAGGCTGCTTTCAGGAGAGCAGAGACAGCTGACAGAGCCAGTTGTGTTTTTCACTCCCTAGACAATTTCCATAGCCCTTGAATAGCACCTGGTTGCACGGTATGTAGGTGGAAGCTATAGCCAGAGGAACTTGGGTTATTTAGTCTACTAAACAAAAGGTCTGAGCAGAGACTGGGTAAAACTCATGTAGAAACTGCTGCAGGGAGAAAATAGAACATCCCAGGTCTCAGGTTCCACCAAAGCTGCAAAGGAAAATTGGTGCCTGTTAGTCTGCCAATTACCCTTATCGTTAATGAGTCCTGTCTTTAATAGTCTGTATTTGCAGCGATCAGCAGGACAGCACTAAAAACTTCAGCAGTTTCCATGATTTCCAGCATAACCTCCGACATTTCACCCTTTGCTATCTATTCTAGTGTCTCATAAAATACCCCTAAAAGCCTCTCTCTGGTATCCTCTCTTCCCATCTGCACGGGGAGGTCAGGCAGAGGCAATCTGTGCAGTGGAAGACGTGGCTCATACTCGCCCATTTACCTCATCGGTTCTGCTTTTATAGCCCTGAGTCAGAAATTTCTCCTTAGTCCTCAAATCTGGCTGAAGCCAGGCCAGGAGCACGCTTCCCTAGGAGAGCCATTTGGGCTTGAAGATCCATGGCACTTAGCTTAACAAGAGCTTTACTTTTCAAAGACATTCACTTCAATTTTCTCTTTATGCTTCCCTCATTTTTCAGTACCATTCAGCATTATTTAGTTCTCTAGAGAAGGAGGCCTTTGTGCTCCTCTTCCCTGTGGGAATGTGCCTTTCCATCTGAGCTGTAGGATGAGGGGAAATGGCCTCAAGTTGCTCCAGGGGAGGTTTAGGTTGGATATTAGGAAACATTTCTTATTGAAAGAGTGGTCAGGCATTGGAACAGGCTGCCCAGGGAGTAGTGAAGGTGTTTAAGGAGTTGTAGATGTGGGACTTGGGGACGTGGTCTAATGGCTGTAGTGGTGTTAGATTGAAAGTTGGGCTTAATGGTTTTAGAGGTGTTTTTCAACTTTAATGATCCTGTGTTTCTGTATATACTCTCTAAGTCATTCAGCAGTGTGACATAAATAAGAAAGGAGGCAACTAAAAAAATCTACTTCTCCAGAAACCTTTTTCTGTAGCATTTCAGAGTCTTGCACCTGGGCAAGAACAACCCCAGGGATCAGTACAGGTTGGGGACTGACCTGTTGGAAGGCAGCAAAGTGGAAAAGGATCTGGGCATCCTAGTGGGTGGGAGGTTGACCATGAGCTAGCAATGTGCTCTCATGACCAGGAGGGCCAATGCTATTCTGTAGTTAGTAGGTCAAGAGAGGTTCTCCTGCCTCTCTACTCTGCCCTGCTGTGGCCACATCTGGAGTACTGTGTCCAGTTCTGGGCCTCACAGTTCTAGAGGGACATAGAACTGCTTGAGAGTCCAGCACAGAGCCAAAGATGACAAAGGGAATGGAACAGCTCTGTTAGGAGGAGAGTCTGAGGGAGCTGGGGCTGTTCTGCTGGGAGAGGAGCAGCCTGAAGGGTGACCACATCAATGGCCATAAAGATGTGCAGGTGGGTGCCAGGTGGCTGGAGCCAGGCTTTGCTGGGTGATGCCCAATGACAGGACAAGGGACAATGGGTGGAAGCTGAGGCACAGGAAATTTGGTTTAAACCCAAGGAGAATTTTTTTTTTCCCTGTAAAGGTGCCAGAAGCCTGACACAGGCTGCCCAGGGGGATTGTGGAGTCTCCTTCCCTGGAGCTATTCAAAACCTGCCTGGATGTATTCCTGTGTGATCTGGTATAGGTGATCCTGTTTTGGCAGGGGGGTTGGACTGGCTGAGCTTTGGAGGTCCCTTCCAGCCCCTGACATTCTATGATTCCCTTCTGCCCCCAGTGTTAAAGCTCAGGACCCCTGTTTCTCAGAAATGCTTTTCAGTGTCCCATAGTCTTCCCTCTTCCCTCACCTTCTAAGTGAAAGATGTCTCAGCTAAGGTTTGTATCAATGGGGTTAAGGTTTTCCTTCATGGAGGCTGGCAGAGAGCAAGGTACCTTTCCATCACACCTCTTTGCCTGGGTGCTTTAGAAATGAAGCCTGTGTACCACATGAGATTGCATTTTACCAGAAGTTTCCTCTACCCTAGAAAACTCCTTCTCCTTATGAAATATACTGCCTGTTTAAGGAGAGAATAACATACTTACTGTAAAGGTACTCAGTCTAGGAATGGTTTTGCTGTAGAGATTATTTTTTATATCATCTTGAAGAAAACTAACTCTTTGTCAGTCCCCAGGGGATATGACGTCTGGCCATGGCAGCAGGGGAGGCTCAGTTCTCAGCAGCTCAAAGTGGTGTCTTTTCCCCCTTTCTTTTCCTGCAATGGAAGAGCACCACACTCCTTTTGTCCCAGAGTTCAGATATTTTAAGAGATTCTGGGAAAAAAAATAATCCTGTTTTTCTTTCTGAGGTACTCGTTGGGTGAATGTGGCTTAAGGATGAGTGAAGATCGCAACTGCTCAGAGCTCTGATCTACACTGAACATCTAATCTTGATACAGCCCATTACCATCTCATGAGCTAGCAAAATTCACTCAGGAGTGAATTTACTCCAAAGATCAAGCTCTTTTTTCGTGGGGGATTAGTGCTGTTTATCGCACTGGATAGGTTGGAGCAGGCATCACAGGAGAGACTTCTTGGCGGCAGTTCAGCACTTTGGCTTTGGTGCCTGCCCAGAATGATAAAGGATTTTGTCTGTGACTCGGGAACAGTTCAGACTCTACTTTTTAGCCCTGTCCTTCAAGGAAGTAAACTGAAGGGATCATGCCCTTCCTCTTTCTTGTTCATTGTGTCTCCCTGTGTAACTTTTGGCCCTTCTGGGCCAATTTCAGGCAGGTTTGGCAAAGGAGGTTTTTGAAGTGTGAAGATGCTACAATCATGTGCTAGTAAGAGGGCACAGCAGAAAGATGAATAGTTGTGTGTGGGCAACAACTGGCTTCAGAGGCAGTGTCCCCTATCTGCTGCTGGACCCAGAGACAGTCATTCATATGCAACATTGGACTGTTTGGACATGGTGTGGGAGCTCACTTGTCCTTGGAGAACCAAATGGTGTTTCCACGTGGGTTGAAGATGCTATGGGCTACTGCCAGAAGGCTGCAGCCTGGAGCTCAATGGTCATCAGTCACTAAAGAGAGTGTGAGGGTCATGAGGATGGGACTGGGCTCTTTTTAGTGGTGGCCAGTGATAGGACAAGGGGCAAACCAGAACACAAGAGGTTTCACTTGAACCTGAGGAGAAGCCTCTTTACTTCGAGAGTGCTGGAGCACTGCAGCAGGCTGCCCAGGAAGGTTGTAGAGTCTCCTCCTCTGGAAAATCCTGCCTGGTCATGTTCCTGTGCAACCTGATTTAGGCAAACTGCATTAGCTGGGTTGGACTAGTTGATCTCCATAGATCCCTTCCAACCTCCTCCATTCTGTGCCTGAATGATTCTATAGCAGAACCATGTAGAAAAGTGTCCTCCTTTTTGTGCAACACTAAAATGGGGCTAGTAAAAGATTGGCTGGTTCTCCTGTAACTGCCTGAGGCATCTTTTGATCCAGTTGGAAGTGACTTTCTTCCTCTTCTGTTTGGATGTGAATTATCATGCTTGCCAAACATTGCTTGAACATTGCTTCAAAGTGCTGTACACCAAAGTGACATCCCAGCTGCACGGATGAACCCTTGTGACAGCCCAGACTGGAGGATGAAATGTTGAACCAGCACAGGGACAGAGGTGGAGATCCTCCCTGTCACATTGCACCTGGGAATATTTGTCTTTGAGACTCCCCTCACGGGTGTGTTTGCTAGTCTGGGTGGCATGGAAAGGGAGGATGATGGGCTCATGGTAGTGCCTTGCCCAAGATGTTAGATCACTTTATTGATTCCTTGGTTTAAATGGGACATTTCTCTGTCCTTAGTGAGCCAAGGTTTATAGTGGTAGAGAAAGTGAGAAGTTCCTGTGCAGAAAAAAGGGATATATTTAGGAGTGCATGTTGGGGGGTGCATGTAGTTGTCATTACTATAGTCTTGGAATAAAGCAGCTGATGACATTATAGGCTTGTTAGGCAAAGCTGCTAAGTGTAAAGCCATATCTTGGCATTTCCCTGCTGCTTCTGCAGTCACCAGAGAGGCTTCATCTCACCAGGAACTTTAAACTATATTATCACCTAGAAAAGTTGGACTAGGTGATCCTTGAAGTCCCTTTCAACCTGGCATCTCTTCTTACAGGTAAATAGTGATAGAAGAAGAGGGAATGGCCTCAAGCTGCAATTGGGTAGCTTTAGACTAGATATTAAGGAAAAAAAAATTAGAGAAGGAGTGGTCAGACATAGGAATGGGCTGCCCAGAGAAGTGATTGGGTCATCAATCCTGGATGTGTTTCAAAGTTGTTTGGATGTGGTGTTTGGGGATATGGTTTAGGGCGCACCTTGTAGAGTAGGGTTCTAGGTTGGACTTGGTGATCCTGAGGGGCTTTGCCCATTCAACTGTTTCTATGAATTCTGTAACTCATTTTGCTGTGTTACACTGGAGCCTGCTGCCTCGAGATAGCTGAGGCCATGGGGACACAGGTCTGTGTTGACTCTGGTTAGAATCGTCGAATCAGCCAGGTTTGAAGAGACCTCCAAGCTCAGCCAGCCCAACCTAGCACCCAGCCCTGGCCAATAAACCAGACCATGGCACTAAGTGCCTTTTCCAGGCTTTGCTTGAACACCTCTAGGGATGGTGACTCCACCACCTCCCTGGGCAGCCCATTCCAATGCCAATCACTCTCTCTGCCAACAACTTCCTCCTATCATCCAGCCTAGACCTGCCCTGGCACAACTTAAGACTGTGTCCTCTTGTTCTATTGATGCTTGCCTGGCAGAAGAGACCAACCCCACCTGGCTATAACCACCTTTTAGGTAGTTGTAGACGGCATGCTCATGTCTTGACTGTATTTTGGGAGAGGTGGAGTGTACACCATCCCCTTGGGTGTCTTTATTCTGTAACCCACAGATGGACAAGGAAGGGAGCTGTCCTTGTACTGTCCAGCAACTCCTCAGTCTGTATTGCTGGCATTTTCACAAAGAAAAGCATCATTGAGCTTTGCTTTTAAAGTGGCAGATTCTGAGGATGCCTCTGGTAAAAGTGAGAGTGTGCTACATGCTGTGGAAGAACTTTATAGCTTTGGTTAATAGCCTTCCTGGTCAAGAGCTTGCACTGATAGGCCATAAGAATTTCTTGTGGATTTTGGTGGAAACATTTCATGGGGGTGGTTAAGAAGGAGGAATTAAGATCCTAAACTGCATTTCTGTTAGAATGTGTCTGCTACAGTGGTGAAACCTTCAGCTGATGAACTGAGGAGGTTGTTTTGTCTTTTTGGTGTAACAATGAGCATGATCTAGGGTGCCCTAAGGAAATTTATACAGCTGCATGTGTACTGTGCCAGAGCAGGAGGATCTGATTCTGATAGAGAGGAAAAAGGTCTCTTTGTGAGAATATTTTTTTAAAGCTACTGTTTTAATTTTGTTAGAGTCTGTGTCTGAAATTAGATTGATGTCTCTCCATAAGCAAGCTGAAACTTGTTCCTGTGTCTGAAATGAAATTGGTCTGTCTTCAGAAACAAACTGAACCTCGTCCCTCCAGCTGTTTGGGGTCAGGGAGTTCACAGAGTGATCTTCTGGCCTTCTGCACGCCAAAAAGTTTCACCTTTCCTGACTTATTCCTCTGGCTATTGCTGAGTCTGGAAATGGAAAAGGCAGCTTGGCTATCTAATCCATCCCTATGTCACAGTCAGCTGCTCCTCGCAGTTGAGTTGTTATTGTTGTCCTCAGATGAAATCTAATCAAGCACAGCATGGTCAGAGGGACTCTGTCTACCCTCAGAAGCTCCCTAGCAGGAGAGGCTGTTTGGAGGTTCCTTGTCAAAAGGAGTAATAAGAAATACCTCTTTCTATTTAATGCCTCAAACTGTGATTTACATTGATAGGTGACTGTTTTTTGCTGCCTTACAATACTAGTTATTGAGGGGAAAAATGTGTTAGAATTGTTTTGCTTAGAAAAGACCTTGAAGATCAGCAAGTCTTGTAGATGAAGAGGGAAAACATTTTGTTCCAGGGCACTGCAGATCTGTGGGAGCTGGACTGTGGTCATTATGAAGTCCTATGTATAACCTGGAAGTTGTTGTCCCATCAAAAGCACCAGTGGTGACAACAGTTTGTCCTCTCAGAGTCAGGACTCTGGCATCAAAACAAAGGGAATATACAGAATCACAGAATAAACCAGGTTGGAAAAGACCTCTAAGATCGTTGGGTCAAACCTATCACTTAACCCTTCTAATTAACTAAACCATGGCACTAAGTGCCTCATCCAACCTCCTTTTAAACATCTCCAGAGGTGGTGACTCCACCACCTCCCTGGGCAGCCCATTCCAATGCCAATCACTCTCTCTGACAACAACTTCCTCCTAACATCCAGCCCAGACCTGCCCTGGCACAACTTGAGACTCTGTCCCCTTGTTCTGTTGCTGATTGTCTGGCAGCAGAGCCCAACCCCACCTGGCTACAGCCTCCCTTCAGGTAGCTGCAGACAGCAATGAGCTCTGCCCTGAGCCTCCTCTTCTGCAGGCTGCACACCCCCAGCTCCCTCAGCCTCTCCAACACAATCAATGCCAAATCATCAATATAGCTCTTTTTTTGTGTGTGCAGCTGGTGTTGAACTTTGCCTGTTTCCTTCAGCTACGCAGATATAAATAAATAATTGGGCCTGATAAAGGTCTGGCAATGCTATACTTTAAAAGATAAGAAAGCTTTGAGGGGAAATTGTTTTTAAATCCATACCATTTGTATGCTGTTCGCTGTTCGCACTGAGCAAAAATTCATTCAGCTGGCAGTTAACCAACCCTATTTTATTTTTACTCTGTGCTCAAGCTATCCTTCTCCTGGGGACATCTAACCTTATATGTAATTACCTCTCTGAGAGTAGGAAGGAGGCCTAAATAACCTTCCTAACAACTAAATAAATGCACAGATGCCTGGCATGGGCTATCAGTTGGGTTGGGGGGGCAGAGCTGTCAGGAACAGTGCACCTGAGCCACGGTAGATTTCAAGACTCTAAGTCATTTTTATTGCAGCACTGGGCCAAAGAACTGGAATAGGAAATGTTTTCACAGTATCCCAGTATCATCAGGGTTGGAAAAGACCTCACAGATCATCAAGTCCAACCCTTTAGCACAGAGCTCAAGGCCAGACCATGGCACCAAGTGCCACGTCCAGTCCTGCCTTGAACAGCTCCAGGGACGGCGACTCCACCACCTCCCCGGGCAGCCCATTCCAGTGTCCAATGACTCTCTCAGGGAAGAACTTTCTCCTCACCTCCAGCCTAAATCTCCCCTGGCACAGCCTGAGGCTGTGTCCTCTTGTTCTGACGCTGGCCACCTGAGAGAAGAGAGCAACCTCCTCCTGGCCACAACCACCCCTCAGGTAGTTGTAGACAGCAATAAGGTCTCCCCTGAGCCTCCTCTTCTCCAGGCTAAACAGTCCCAGCTCCCTCAGCTTCTCCTCATAGGGCTTGTGCTCAAGGCCTCTCACCAGAAGGTTTTGGGGAAACCAAGCCAAAATACCCTGGATTTTCAGGATAGGTTTAGGCTGGATGTTAGGAAGAAGTTCTTCATGGCAGGAGGTTTTGGCCATTGGAATGGGTTGTCTGGGGAAGTGAGGGAGTCACCATCCCTGGAGGTGTTCAAGCAAAGACTGGATGAGGCACTTAGTGCCATGGTTTAGTTAGTTAGAAGGGTTAGGTGACAGGGTGGACTTGATGATCTTAGAAGTATTTTCCAACCTGGTTAATTCTGTGATTCTGTGTGTGCCTTTGACACCGTCTGCCACAGGCAGCTCCTGGCAAAGCTGGCAGGTTGTGGCTTGGATAGACTCTCTCTGATATGGGTCAGAAGTGGCTGGAGGGCTGGGCCCAGAGAGTGGTGGTGAATGGTGCCACATCCTGTTGGCAGCTGTCACTAGTGGTGTGCCCCAGGGATCAGTGCTGGGCCCAGTCCTGTTCAATATCTTTACTGATGATCTGGACGGGGAGATTGAGTCCAGCATCAGTGACTTTGCAGATGACACCAGGCTAGGAGCAGCTGTGGAGCTGTTGGAGGGTAGAAGAGCCCTGCAGATGAACCTGAACAGGCTGTATGGGTAGACAGAAGCTTATGGAATGAGATTGAACAAGGCCAAGTGCAGGGTTCTACACTTTGCCCAGAACAACCGCAAGCAGTGCTACAGGCTGGGGACAGAGTGGCTGAGAGCAGCCAGGCAGAGAGGGACCTGGGAATACTGGTAGATAGCAGCTGAAGATGAGGCAGCAGTGTGTCCAAGTGGCCAGCAGAGCCAGTGGTATCCTGGGCTGGCTCAGGAGCAGTGTGGGCAGCAGGACAAGGGAGGTTCTTCTGCCTCTGTACTCAGCACTGCTCAGGCCACCCCTTGAGTGCTGTGTCCAGTTCTGGGCTCCTCAGTTTGAGAGAGATGTTGAGGTGCTGGAAGGTGTTTGGAGAAGGGCAGCAAGGCTGGGGAGGGGTCTGGAGCACAGCCCTGTGAGGAGAAGCTGAGGGAGCTGGGGGTGTGCAGCCTTCAGAAGAGGAGGCTCAGGGCAGTGCTCATTGCTGTCTACAACTACTTGCAGGGAGGCTGTAGCCAGGTGGGGTTGGTCTCTTCTGCCAGGCAAGCAGCAACAGAAGAAGGGGACACAGTTTGAAGTTGTGCCAGGGCAGGTCTGGGCTGGATGTTAGGAGGAAGTTGTTGTCAGAGAGAGTGATTGGCATTGGAGTGGGCTGCCCAGGGAGGTGGTGGAGTCGCTGTGCCTGGAGGTGCTCAAAAAAAGACTGTATGAGGCACTTAGTGCCATGGTCTGGTTGATTGTCTAGGGCTGGGTGCTGGGTTGGACTGGCTGAGCTTGGAGCTCTCTTCCAACCTGATTGATTCTATGATTCTATGATTATTTTTGTTTCTTTGATAACTTGGAAATAAAAGTGATGAATCCTAACACTGATGGTTGCCTTTTTTTTCTCTAAGGTCTGTCCAAGTCACTTGGTCTCATTGAAGGCTACGGTGGACGTGGCAAAGGTGGGCTTCCAGCCACACTGTCCCCTGATGAGGAGGAGAAAGCAAAGGGACCACATGAGAAATATGGTTACAACTCCTACCTCAGTGAGAAGATTTCACTGGATCGTTCCATACCAGATTATCGCCCAACCAAGTAAGTACCTGGTGCTGCATGAAGGAGAGCAGATGTTTAGGTGTCATCCAAAAGCCAGGAGTGATGGCTGCTTTCATGTTGGATGAGGCTCTGGCCAGCCTCATCTAGGGTTGGGTGTCCCTGCCCATGGCAGGGGGGTTGGAACTGGCTGATCCTTGTGGTCCCTGACTGATTCTATGATTCTATAGTCTTCCTTGCTGCTGTTCAGTCTCCCTTCCTTATCTTTCATAGGGCCATGCTCAGTGATGAGCTGCCTGTGTAGTTTGGCTGAAGCTGGAGATAGTTCATAAAGAATTTATCAGAGGAAAAAAGTCAATTTCTTCCCATTCCTCTCCCTCTTTTTTTATTTTCCTGAAGCAATATGTTATTGTGGGTGGTAATAATGTGATCAGAAGCTCAAATCTGCTTTGGTCAGCGAAGGGCTGTTGGCTTCTGGTGCCTATTGCCCTGTAAATATGTGCAAAGCCTCTCCCTTCCTCCTCCACTGTCAGCTCCTTCGTGTCCCTGCAAGACCTCTGGGGCTACCTGGTTGTTCTCCCAACTCCTCCCATCACAATCCTTCGAAAGGGATGTTGCTGTGGGATCTCCTGTTGATCTTTAAGTACCTCAGAGAGGTTGCTGTGAAGGAGAGAGCAGAAGTGCCTTAACCCTTTGCCAGTGCAGTGGCAGGAGGAAGATGAGAAGACAGGCTTAAAATGCCAGTCAGAAAGAGTAACATCTGCTGAGCAGTGACACCTCTGTGCAATCACCTTTGAAAGAGAGCCCAGTGGATCAGGGAGCAATATCCTTTCTCTGCTCTTTTTTCCTGGATGACCTTTTGAGATGATAGCAATGATGATATTTACCTGCTAAGCACCATGGAAGAATAGACTTTAAATGAGCT
The DNA here is from genome assembly GCF_015220805.1 of Pogoniulus pusillus. Classification (NCBI taxonomy): domain Eukaryota; kingdom Metazoa; phylum Chordata; class Aves; order Piciformes; family Lybiidae; genus Pogoniulus; species Pogoniulus pusillus. The sequence goes on along the minus strand of NC_087290.1, from coordinate 4,666,114 downwards.
GCCAAATCATGTTATTAAGAGCGTGAGAAAAGCCACGCTGGAAGTTTATCTTTATGAAAGTTCATTTTAGATATGCCTAGCAGAGTGCTCCTCCAAACAGCACAGTGTCAATTTGTCCAGACCTGGAGTTGAAATTCCTGATAACAAAACGAGCTGAGAGAGATTGAGATGCTGAGAGATACACATCCAATGCCTGTGCCATTAGGACAGTGACAAAGCCACTGCTTGGCATCTGCAAACCGTTGAAAATCATGCAGCAAGGGGATGCAGCTACATGTCTCCAGCCTACTGGCAAATTGTTAAGGATGTGAGAGCATAGGGAGCTTTTGTTCCCTCATTTCTCTGCGTGCTGCATGCATTTCAAGCAGCCACTCAGAGTTTCCAAGGCTGTCAACCACTGACAACAGAAATGTTTGGATGAGTTTTCAAAGGGATGGAGGCCCAACCTCCGATTCCGCCGGTGCGCTTAGCCTGGACCAAATGAATTGCAGGCACACTCAGCACCTTTGGCTGTCTGATATGCAAATCCCACTACAATGGCAAATCCTTCAAGTGAGACTTTCTCTAGCAGTTACCTGAGCCTGAGCTTCTTATTTTCATTTCTCATCCAGAACTCTGACTTCTAGCAGAGCCAGCATTACTTTGTGAGAATTAATTTGAGAAGTAATGGAGTTTTTTTTCCCAGATCTTGTGGGGGGAAGAAAAGGATTAATTCTGACATTTTTAGGTTTCCATTGTATTCTTCCTCGGTGCCACTATCCATCATTTCATGGAAGGGTGGTGGAGAGGACAGAGCAGACACAGCAGTTTATTAAAAATGCATCATTTTGGAGCTGGGTTAATACTTTGGAGAGAATTTGTGGGTATTGACTGCAGCTGCATACTGGAGTGTCTTTTATCTGTCTAAGAACTTCAGGAGCGTGGTTTAGTTATTGCTTTGGGAGTTTTTTTTGTAGGGATCAGTTGTCTTGGTATTGTGAGAGAACAGTTGGTTTGGTTATGAAATAGGCTGGAGTTTGGAGGATTGGAAAAGTTTCCACTCCTGCCTGCAAGATCCAGCCTCTATTTTGTGCTTTTCAGTTTTATGGCTGGTTTTATGAGGGGTTTAATGCAAACCATTTAAGTCAAGTATCCTGGTCTCTGATTAAAATAGATTCAAGTCAAAAGAAATTAGCCTAAATGGCTTGGAAATTGCAGTGTTATTGGGGAAAAAAACTGTTGAAACCCCTCCAGCTGATAAGCATTACAAAGCATGTATTAGTTATAAATATAATAGTGAAGCCTGTTTGGTTCAGCTAAAGGCTGTTCAGTGTCTGGAATGCTGATGGACTCAGGCTGCTTCTAGCAGTGGCTGTTGCTTATGGGTTTTATCCTTTTAATGTTCTCTTTGTTTAAAGAGAAAGATTGATGTGATCAAATGTCACTCTCCTGCGTGCTGAGCTGTGCTGGATCAGTCCTTCTCCTCTCCTTCTCCTCTGTGACCATGCTGAGAGTGAAGGGGAGTAAGGAGAAGCTCCAGTCCATTAAGCAGCCTCGTGGCTCTCCATTGAGCTTTTTCCAGCACTTCCCTGTCCCTCTTGAACTGGGCAGCCCAGAACTGCACACAGTTCTCCAGATGTGCTCTGAGCAGGGCTGCTTATTTCAGTTTATTTGAGCTTTATTTTGTTTATTTGAGAGACATTCTTCTTGCCTTTGCTTAGGCAAGAAGCCAGGGCAGCTTGCTTAGGCTGGGAGGTAGAAAATCTGCCTTGCTCCTCAGCACCTGAGCAGCATTGGCCTTTATGCTGCACTGATCCCCAGAAATGTGCTGCTGGTAGTATGGAAAAGCTCAATGTGAGCTGGCAATGTGTGTGCACAGCCCAGACAGCAATCATGTGGTGGGCTGCAGCAAGAGCAGCGTGGCCAGCAGGGCAAGGGAGGGCATTGTCTCCCTTTACTCTTGTGAGACTCCACCTGGAGTCCTGTGTGCAGTTCTGGAGCCCCTGACACAAGAAGGACATGAAACTGTTGGAGCCAGTCCAGAGAGAGGCCACAGAGATGCTCAGATGCTCTGCAATGAGGACAGGCTATGAGAGTTGGGGGTCTTCAGCCTGGAGAAGAGAAGGCTTCAAGGAGACCTTGGAGTAGCCTCCCACTATCTGAAGGGGGCTACAGGAGGGTTGGGGAGGGACAATTTAAAAGATCTTGTAATGACAGGAGGAGGAGGAATGGTTTAAACTGGCAGAGGGGAGATTGAAACTGGATGTTAGGAAGAAATTCTTTACAGTGAAGGTGGTGAGACACTGGCACAGGTTGCCCAGGGAGGTTGTGGCTGCTTCCTCCCTGGAGGTGTTCAAGGCCAGGTTGGATGAGGCCTTGGGTGACCTGTTCTCATGGGAGGTGTCCCTGCCTATGGTGAGGGGTTGGAACTAGTTGATCTTTGAGGTCCCTTCCAACCTAAGCCATTCTATGATTCTAATACTGTGTGTGGTACTGCTGGCGTAAGAGAGCTGTGCCTGGGAGCCCTTCATATAGAGCTTTTTCAGGAGGGATCCAGATGCTGCAACCAGGTGACAGAATCTGAAGGGCAAGCCAAAGCATTTGCTGAGCCCAAGAGTTCTCTCCCTGCTCTGGCCAAACCCTGCCTGCCCTTGGCCACATCACTCCCCAAACACCCTGAGCATGGGGAAGTTGGGGACACATTCACTAAGGGTTGTAGCAGTCACCACTGACCACAGCTGTGACACTCACCTGGCTGGTGTTGATCAAGAGGAAACCTTTTGGTGCTAATAGAAATGCAACTTGGAGCTCCAGAGGAATGCAGATGTAATTTAGTGCTTACGTTTCTAATCCTGACCTGCTGGATAGGAAAGGGCTGTGTGTGTGTTGCAGTGTGCTTTTAGAGTGGATCACATAATGGTGTTACAGTTTGGATGACCAAGAAAGCTATTCCTTTGGCTAAAATAAGGCAGAACTTGGGTTTTGGTACAAGGGAGCCTCTTTCAAGTCTTGCTGCGGAACAGTGCCATAAGAACAGTGTGGTAAATAGGACAAGGAAAGTTATTCTGCCCTTGTACTCAACACTGGTCAGGACACACCTTGAGTAGTGTGTCCAATTCTGGGCTCCTCAATTCAAGAGATACTGGAAGGTGTCCAGAGAAGGGCAATGAAGCTGGTGAGAGGCCTGGAGCAGAGCCCTGTGAGGAGAGGCTGAGGGCACTGGGGGTGTGCAGCCTGCAGAAGAGGAGGCTCAGGGCAGAGCTCATTGCTGTCTACAACTACCTGAAGGGAGGCTGTAGCCAGGTGAGGTTGGGCTCTTCTGCCAGGCAAGCAGCAACAGAAGAGGGGGACACAGTCTCAAGCTGTACTAGGGGAGATCTAGGCTGGATGTTAGGAGGCAGTTCCTGTCAGAGAGAGTGATTGGCATTGGAATGGGCTGCCCAGGGAGGTGGTGGAGTCTGTGTGGCTGGAGGTATTCAAGCAGAGGCTGAATGGGGCACTTAGTGCCATGGTGTGGTTGACTGGATAGGGCTGGGTGCCAGGCTGGCCTGGATGATCTTGGAGATCTCTTCCAACCTGCTTGATTCTATGATTCTATAAGAAGATGGATGTAGGCAATGCATTTCTATCCTGCTTGATTAGGTGGTTTGTTGTTTTTATTTTTACTTTTAAGATGAGATTCCCTGAGTGGGAACAATTACTGCTTCTAGATTAGAGGTGCCCAAGGTGCTGCCTGCAGACTGCAGGATTTTACCCAAATCTGCCCCCAAAATGTAAGATTTTCTTCAGCTTTCTGCAAAAGCTGTGGAGGACAAGGCTGATCTATGAGTTTTTCATTGATCAATTCACAGTGTTCTCTGCTTGCCTCTGAAGGATGGGGGAAGCTAAGAAGATGTGTTCTTTTCTTCATTGAAAGTGAAGCTTATGTACATGAGCTCCTAGGGGCCTCTAACATTTCCTTGCTTCACCACTAGATTTTATGCACCTGTTTCATCCTGTGGTTTAATGGGAACCCCTCTCAGGTGTGTAGCAGGGAAATAAAAATTGCTGTGTTAGATCAATCTGCTTGTCCATCTTATCCAGTATCTAATCTCCAGCAGTGGAATTACCAGCTGCTTCAGGCTGAAGAAATCAAATTAAGGAAAACTATGAAACAATCTGCCTAGCCTATCCGGTACTCTCTCTCTTCCCCCATCCTCTCTTTTTAATCCTATCTAATATAAATGTGGACTTCTCATTATCTCTTTAAAAGTCTGTTCCTTTCTGGAATCCTGCAAAGCTCTGATTCAGAGGTATTTTATGGCATTATGGGATTAAGAAGAAGATTTAAGGAAAAATAATACCCACAATTGTTAAGGCTATTGAATCATTGGGTGAAGATGACATATTCCTGCTGCTGCTGCTGCAAATCTCTCAGCAGCTGTTCTCGTGCAGGCAAGCTTCAAGATATCAAAGTGAAGAGGAGGGAGAATAGTGTAAATGATAAGCTACTTTCACAGCTTGATTTTTCAGATATTTTGAGGGCTTCCTAGGCAGGAGAGCCTACCCCTTCCTCCTACCTGCTTTCTGGGTTCTGCATATGGATCAGGCAAAGCAGGGGGAGACTTTGGTGCTGTGCATCTTGGGGCTCCATCTGCTTTGGTGCTTTCGCGGCATGAACCTGGTGCAAGGTTCACATTTACTAGCTGGACCACGTGGCCTCTGGGCAGTGCTCTGGGTAGAGCTGTGCCATCACCTGGAGGCCATGGCTAGAGGTTGAGCAGTTACATATCACTGACTTGATTTTCATTTTCCCCAGGAGTGTGTTTGGGGGGTGAGTCAGGGTCATTACACTCAAGTGTCTCAAGTGGCTGAATCATGCTTATTTCTGTAGCTGCCTTCCTTGGGAGCCTGGGAGCACTTGGGCCGTTTAGCACCATCTGGCTCGAGCTTGCTTTCTTAGCAGAGACTTCTCTGTGGCAGCAACCTGAAAGTCTTTCATTGGGGTGCAGTGGAAAAGAGTGTTTTAGAGAGGAGTTTGGGTTACTCTTTGATAACTTAAGAGAAACTAAAGCCACTCTTGGTTTTGGTTTTATTTACAGTGGTCTGTATGTATCCTGTGGAGGCTCTCAGCATGTACATACTGGGTGCTAGAGCACATTCCAGGTGGAGGGAGCAAGCTGTAGTAGGAGGTACTGCTCCCTTTAGGATCCCTCTGTACCCCTGAAGAGAGCCTCTTGCTCTCTGCTATGGGGCTACTTTTGAGTCTCAGCCTTCACTCTGACTATTGGGATGTTGCCAGGCCACAGAATTAGATTTGGTTTTATAACGAAAACCAAACACATCTTTGGAAATTCAGCAATGTGGATAGGACTTAGATACACTGAGAATGCCCAAGAGTGTGGGCCTTGGAGACCTGCAATTCAGTCTCCTGCTTATGAGACCAGACCTGCCTTCTCTGTTGTGCTGGACCTAAGATGTTCTCATCTCATGCTGGATGCTGGCTATATCTGCTCTTCTCCTGCAGACTCCAAGACTGGGAGTATTTTGTTCTGGGAGGCTCAGCCTGTGCCCTCTGGTCAGCTGTGATGGGGCTCAGGAAAGATTCCTGTGCTGTCATGTTTATGTATTTTCTTGTGAGGGAGAGCAAATCTTTTCCACTGCAGAAATAACCAAAAGGCTTTGCAGGTGCCTTTGTCTCAATTTTCTCTTGTAGCAAGACATTGAAACGAGACCTTTCTCAGGACACATCATGACTTGGGCAGAAGACTGTGCTGCTTCATACATCTGACATGACATCTGTCTTAGCCTCTCCTTCTCAGAATAGAACACAACCTCCTTCATGCACTGCTTGAAGCAAAAGACTTTTGGCTTTTCCCCCTTTTTGATGGACATAACTGAGACCTGCAAATGCTACTGCAGCAGGTGAGAGAGCTCTTTATTGCTGCTTTCCTCAAGCTGTTAGTAGCTGAAACAGCCCTGGAGTCACCCACTGGTGATATTCCACCAGTTGCTCAGTCATGTCCTGCTCTGGGGTGTTTAGCTAGGCTGGGTGAAATGAGTCTGAGGAGCAGAATGACAATGCTTAAGAAGATAAAAGCAAACTACTTGAATTATGCTGGTGATATTTGCTGGGAAATAGACTTTCAGGACTGTTTATTTGTAGTCCTTGCTATTTATTGCAAAGAGAGGAGGTCAGAATTGCTCTTTCTCTCTTGCATTCACAATAGACATTATTATTTTACCTTCTGCAATGAGGTTTTTGGTTTGTGGTTTGTTTTGTGGTGGGTTTGTTTTTCCAATCCTACATACAGACAATACCAAGTTATAGGGATTAATACTCTGCCCTGATGAGGCCACATCTGGAGTACTGTGTCCAGTTCTGGGCCCCTCAGCTCAGGAGAGACATAGAAATACTTGAGAGAGTCCAGCACAGAGCCACAAAGATGCTGAAGGGAATGGAACAGCTCTGTTAGGAGGAGAGCCTGAGGGAGCTGGGGCTGTGCTGCTGGGAGAGGAGCAGCCTGAGGGCTGACCTCATCAATGGTCATAAAGATGTGCAGGTGAGTGCCAGGAGGCTGGAGCCAGGCTCTGCTGGGTGATGCCCAATGACAGCACAAGGGGCAATGGGTGGAAGTTGGGGCATAGGAAGTTCCATTTAAACCCGAGGAGGATTTTTTTTCCCTGTGAGGTTGCCAGAAGCCTGGCACAGGCTGCCCAGGGGGGTTGTGGAGTCTCCCTCTCTGGAGATATTCAAAACCTGCCTGGAAGTGTTCCTGTGTGATTTGCTCTAGGTGATCCTGTTTTGGCAGGGGGATTGGACTGGCTGAACCCTTCCAGCCCCTGACCTTCTGTGATTCTGTGATTTTTCTTCATCAGATAACTGAAGGATAAACTAGCAAGGAATCAAGATGATGTAAGAAACAAAAAAAAACCCAACCCATCTATGGCTTTTAGATATGAAATTCTCTTTGAATAGCTTGTGGGTGTGTATTAAAAGATACTTTAATCTCTAGGAAAAAAATCAGGACTAGTTGTCTATTTGCTCTTCTGCCAGGTAGTAGTAGGTCTGATCCAGCGTTGTGTGAAAAACACTCTTGCCCTTGGCTTTTTATAGC